>NC_089271.1:62896500-63223071 GCF_963930625.1 Muntiacus reevesi
CCTGTTCCTAGTAAAATAATGATATCTAAAGAACTTGAAACTATTGATCACATATATAGTTCTCTTTAAAGTAATGCATGCATATAATGCACATGTATGTTAAAATTAGGGTAGTCCTACTGGACAACGTGGAGTTGACTTTATTTCTTGCTAGACATCCTAACTATTACCACCCTCTAAAAGGAAACAGAGAGCTGGGCCTAGGACCCAACAGAGAGGGACATGGTGGACCCAGGGCAAGTGAAGAGCCAATTGAGAGATGAAATACTTGATCACCTAATGCTTTCTATTGAAAGATTAATGATCAAAAGGAGACTTAATGAAATAAAATTAAAGTACACACACACACACACACACACACACACACACACACACACACACACACACCAGTCAGCCCCACTACATGTTTGAGAATCATATAATCTCTGTACAAGTATGTTTTCTTTTCATTCCAGTCCCCCAAAAAGGCAATGCCTAGCATGTTTAAACTACTGCACAATTGCACTCAATTCACACATTCGCAAAATAATGCTCAAAATTCTCAAAGCGAGGCTTCAATGGTACACAAATGAGAACTTCCAGGTGTTCAAGCTGGATTTAGAAAAGGCAGAAGAACCAGACATCAAATTGCCAACGTTCATTGGATCATAGAAAAAGCAAGAGAATTCCAGAAAAACACCTACTTCTGTTTAATTGGAAAATTCTTAAAGAGATGGTAATACCTTACCACCTTACCTGCCTCCTGAGAAATGTGTATTTTGTTGAAGAAACAACAGTTAGAACTGGACATGGAACAATGGGCTGTTATCAAATTGGGAAAGGAGTAAATCAAGGCTGTATATCATCACCCTGCGTAGTTAACTTAAATGCAGAGTACCTTATGTGAAATGCCAGGCTGGATTAAGCACAACCTGGAATCAATATTGCCAGAATATTTATTAATAACCTCAGATATGCAGATGACACCACACTTATGGCAGAAAGTGAAGAGGAACTAAAGAGCCTCCTGATGAAGGGGAAAGAGGAGGGTGAAAACGCTGGCTTAAAACTCAACATTTAAAAAGCTAAGATCATGGCATCCAGTCCCATCTCTTCATGTCGAAAATAGATGGGGAAACAACGGAAACAGTGACAGACTTTCTTTTCTTGGGCTCCAAAATCACTGCAGATGGTGAGTGCAGCCATGAAATTAAAAGACACTTGCTACTTGAAGAAAAGCTATGAGACACCTAGACAGCATATTAAAAAGCGAGACACTACTTTGCCAACAAAGGTCCGTCGAGTCAAAGCTATGGTTTTTTCAGTAGTCACGTATGGATGTGTGAGTTGGACCAGAGAGAAGGCTGATTGCTGAAGAATTGATGCTTTTGAACTGTGGTGAAGCCTCTTGAGGGTCCCTTGGACCGCAAGGAGATACATCCAGTCAATCCTAAAGAAAATCAGTCCCGAATATTCATTGGAAGGACTGATGCTGAAGCTGAAGCTCCAATACTTTGGCCACCTGTTGTGAAGAGCCGACTCTTTAGAAAAGACCCTGATGCTGGGAAAGATTGAATGTGGGAGGAGAAGGGAATGACAGGGGATGAGATGGTTGGATTGCATCACCGACTCGATGAGATTGACCAAGCTCCGGGAGTTGGTGAAGGAAAAGGAAGCCTGGCATGCTGCAGTCCATGGGGTCGGAAAGAGTCAGACATGACTGAGTGACTGAACAACAACATGCAAGCCAACAAAAGTCCAGGGCCAGATGACTTCACAGGCAAATTCTATCAGGCATTAAGGGAGGAGGCAATACCTATCCTCCTGAATCTATTCCAAACTCATTCTATCAGGCCACTGTCACCCTGATACCAAAAGCAAACAAAGATATCACCAAAAGAGAAAATTATAGGTCGCTATCACTAATAAACATAGGCAAAAAATCCTCAACAAAACAGTAGCAAACCTGACCCAACAATACGTTAAAAGGACCATACAATATGATCAAGTGGGATTTATCATATGATACAAGAATTTTTCAATATTCACAAATCCATAGGTCTCTATATGCAGAAAAAGTGTTTGAGAAAAATCCAAAAACCTTTTATGATTTAAATAAAAAGTTTACATTTCCTGAGGAAGGAGGCAAGTGGGCCTGAGTCTAGATATTGAAATCAGATTCTGGCTTGCACTTCGAAATAGAAATAACAGCAGAAACAGGGTAATCAGGCTTTGTCTCCTGACGAGGCTGTAAGATGATAGCTATGGCAGAGACAGAGAGGGGCTACACCCTGTTCGAGTGAAAGATCAAGAGATCACATATTTCCCATCCTCAGGGCAGGAGAGACACGGCACATGTGCAGAGTGTGCCCCTTGGGGGTCAAAAAGAAAAGGGCACCACCTCACAGTATGTGATGCCGTCTCCCCCATAGGTCTTTGGGCTGGCGCCCATCTTGGAATAGAGTAGTGCATGCATGTTGGGGAGGGTCCCACGGCAAGTCAGATGTGGGGAAAGAAACCAGATAACTGGCCAAACATAACTAAGACCCAGAAGGACTGCCCTATATAAATGACTTAACTGACTCTTTACTGCACTCCTCCTCATTATGACGGATGCCCACACTGTTTCTCACCAAGTGTGTTTCTTTGCCTTCAGTTCAGTCGCTCAGTTGTGTCCCCTTCTTTGCCACCCCATGGACTGCAGCATGCCAGGCTTCCCTGTCCATCACCAACTACCAGAGCTTGGTCACACTCATGTCCATCGAGTCAGTGATACCATCCCACCACCTCATGCTCTGTTGTTCCCTTCTCCTCCTGCCTTCAATCTTTCCCAGCATCAGGGTCTTTTCCAATGAGTCGCTTCTTCACATCAGGTGACCAAAGTATTGGAGCTTCAGCTTCAGCATCAGTCCTTCCAATGAATATTCAGGACCAATTTCCTTTAGGATGGACTGGTTGGATCTCCTTGCAGTCCAAGGGACTCTCAAGAGTCTTCTCCAACACCACAGTTCAAAAGCATCAATTCTTCAGCAATCAGACTTCTTAATGGTCCAAATCTCACATCCATATATGACTACTGGAAAAACCATAGCTTTGACTAGACGGACCTTTGTTGGCAAAGTAATGTCTCTGCTTTTTAATACACTGTCTGGGTTGGACATAGTTTTTCTTCCAAGGAGCAAGTGTCTTTTAATTTCATGACTGCAGGCACCATCTGCAATGATTTTGGAGCCCAAGAAAATAGTCTGTCATGGCCCATTGTTTCCCCATCTCTTGCCATGAAGTGATGGGACTGGATACCATGACCTTGGTGTTTTGAATATTGAGTTTTTAGCTAGCTTTTTCACTCTATTCTTTCACTTCCATCAAGAGGCTCTTTAGTTCCTCTTCTCTTTGTGCCATAAGGGTGGTGTCATCTGTGTACCTAAGATTATTGATATTTCTCCCGGAAATCTTGATTCCAGGTTGTACTTCATCCAGCCTGGCATTTTGCATAATGTACTCTGCATATAAGTTAAATAAATAAGATGGCAATATACAGCCTTGACGTACTCCTTTCCCAGTTTGAAACCAGTCTGTTTTTCCGTGTCAGTGGCTTCTTGCTGCATACAGATTTCTCAGGAGGCAGGTCAGGTGATCTGGTATTCCCATCTCTTGAAGAATTTTCCAGTTTGTCATGAGCCACACAGTGAAAGGCTCTGGCATAGTCAGTAAAGCAGAAGTAGATGTTTTTCTGGAACTCCCTTGCTTTTCTGATGATCCAACAGATGTTGGCAACTTGCTCTCTGGCTCCTTTGCCTTTTGTAAATCGAGCTTGAACACCTGGAATTTCTTGGTTCATAAACTGTTGAAGCCTTGCTTGGAGAATTTTGAGCATTACTTTGGTATGGTGTGAGATGAGTGCAATTGTGTGGTAGTTTGAACATTCTTTGGCATTGCCTTTCTTTGGGATTGGGATAAAAACTGACCTTTTTCCAGTCCTGTGGCCACAACTGAGTTTTTAAAAATTGCTGGCATATTGAGTGCAGCACTTTCACAGCATCATCTTTTAGGATTTGAAAAAGCTCGACTGGAATTCTGTAACTTCCACTAGCTTTGTTCAGAGTCATGCTTCCTAAGGCCCACTTGCCTTCACACTCCAGGATGTCTGGCTCTAGGTGAGTGATCACACCACCATGGTTTTCCGGGTCATTAAGATCTTTTTTGTATAGTTCTTCTGTGTAGTCTCGCCACTTCTTCTTAATATCTTCTGGGTCTGTTAGGTCCATACCGTTTCTGTCCTTTATTATGCCCATCTTTGCATGAAATGTTGCCTTGGTATCTCTAATTTTCTCGAAAAGCTCTCTAGACTTTACTATTCCATTGTTTTCCTCTCTTTCTTTGCACTGATCACTTAGGAAGGCTTTCTTATCTCTCCTTGCTCTTCTTTGGAACTCTGCGTTCAGATGGGTATAGCTTTCCTTTTCTCCTTTGCCTTGCTCTGTCTTAGCTAAACTGTTTCTCTGTGTGCTCTCCCACTTGTTGTGCTGCATCACTGATAATAAGCTTTGTACCTATTTTTACAATGGAAACAGTGACAAACTTTATTTTCTGGGGTTCCAAAATCACTGCAGATGGTGACTGCAGCCGTGAAATTAAAACGACCCTTACTCTTGGAAGAAAAGTTGTGACTAAGCTAGACAGCATATTATAAAGCAGAGACATTACTTTGTTGATAAAGGTCCATCTAGTCAAAGCTATGGTTTTTCCAGTAGTCATGTATGGATGTGAGAGGTGGACTATAAAGAAAGCTGAGCACTGAAGAATTGATGCTTTTGAACTGTGGTGTTGGAGAAGACTCTTGAGAGTCCCTTGGGCTGCGGGGAGATCAAACCAGTCCATCTTAAAGAAAATCAGTCCTGAATATTCATTGGAAGGACTGATGCTGAAACTGAAGCTCCAATACTTTGGCCACCTGATGTGAAGAAACTGACTCACTGGGAAAGACTTTGATGCTGGGAAAGGTTGAAGGCAGGAGGAGAAGGGGATGACAGAGCATGAGATGATTGGATGGTATCACCGACTCAATGGACATGAGTTTGACCAAGCTCTGGTAGTTGGTGATGGACAGAGAACCCTGGCATGCTCCAGTCCATGGGGCCACAAAGAGTCGGACGTGACTGAGTGGCTGAACTGACTGAACTGACTTAAAGTTTTTACTTCCTTGAGAAACACATTTTTCAATGGGGAAAGAGCTAGGGAAAACTTGCTTCTAGCCTCTAGCCATTTTCAGTCTCGTGGGTAGGGTTCCTGGTTTTCATCCAGGCTACCCATGTTCAATTCCTGGGCAGAGAACTAAGATCTCACTCAAGCCACTGCTCACTGCCGCCTCTCCACTTGGATTGGAAGAATCAAAACTATCAAGATGACTATACTACCCAGTGCAATCTACTGATCCAATGCAATCCTTGTCAAACTACCAACGGTATCTTTCACAGAACTAGAACCAAAAAATCTCAAAGTTTGTATGGAGACACAAAAGACCATGAATAGCCAAAGAAATCTTGAGAGAGAAAAATGGAGCTGGAGGAATCATGCTCCAGGGCTTCAGAGTATACTACAACGGTGCAGTCACCAAAACAGTGTGGTACTGGCACAGAAACAGAAATATTGATCAACGAAACAGGATAGAAAGCCTAGAAATAAACCCATGCACCTATGGTCAATTAATCTATGACAAAGGAGGTGAGAATATACAAAAGAGAAAAGGCACTCGCTACAATAAGTGCTGCTGGGAAAGCAGTACAGCTACATGTAAAACAATGAAATTAAAACATTCCCAAATGTCATACAAAGAAATAAACTCAAAATGGATTAAAGACCTAAATGTAACACCAGATACTACAAACCTCTTAGAGTAAAACACACGCAGATCACGCTTTGACATAAATTGCAGCAATATGTTTTTTCATGCACCTCCTAGAGTAATGAAAATAAAAACAAAAATAAACAAATAGGACATAATTAAAATTAAAAGCTTTTGCACAACAAAGGAAACTAGAAACAAGATGAAAGGCCTCCCTCAGAATCAGAGAAAATATTTGCAAACAAAGTAAGCAACAAGGGATTAATTTCCAAAATATGCAAATAGGTCATGCAACTCTCTCTCTATCTCTCTGTCTCTCTGTCCCTCTTCTCTCCCTCTCCCTCTCTCTCTCTCTGTATATATGTATATATATACATATATATATACATATATATATGGGCTTCCCTGGTGGCTCAGACAGTAAAGCATCTGTCTGCAATGCTGGAGACCCAGATTCAATCCCTGGGTCAGGAACATCCCCTGGAGAAGGAAATGGCAACCCACTGCAGTATTCTTGCCTGGAAAATCCCACAGACAGAGGAGCCTAGTAGGCTACAGTTCAGGGGGTTGCAAAGATTCGGACACGACTGAGCAACTTTACTTTATTTTATATATACATATACATATACATATACATATACATATGCATATAATATACATATACATATACATATAATGCATCTATGCACATTATAAACTCTAAACACATTATCATTGTTCTGCTTTAAATTGTCAATTTTAAATATTTTTGATGAATAAAAATATCTTCTATGTTTGGCCACATAAAAAGTAAAATAATTAAATAAATAAAATAAAAACTGGTCAATTTGCCTAAGTTTTCAAGCTGATTAGAATAAAACAGCTCATAGTGTCCTCTTTCCTCTAAAATTCTATTTTTGGAAATAATAGCATTTCTCCTACATACAGTAGTTGCAAGAAAATAACACAGAACACCCAAACATCCTTCACCTTGACTGACCCATTATTATTTTGTCAAATTTCCCATATTCTGTTTCTGTCTCTGTGTTGTTGAATCATTGGAGTTACTTTAAGACATTGCAGTGTTTCTTCTTTCAGGATTTCAGTATGTATCTCTTCAGAGAAAAATTAGTCTGCCTCAAATCTTAATCCAATTATCATACTCGGGAAATTTAACTTTGAGACAATATAATTAACTTACTATATGATCCTCATTCAAAATGTCTGATTGTCCCAATATTGTATTCGTACCTGAATTCTAAAATAAACCTTGCTTCCAAATAAACGTTATGTAGTGCATTTGGTTATCAGTGTCTTTAGTGTTCTTTAAACCACAACATTTTCCTAGATTTTTGGGGGGGGTTGCATGATATTGAAATTTTTAAAGATCCAGTCCAGGTGGTTTTCAGAAAGCTTCTCCAGTGGAATTTGTGTGATTGCTGCTTCCTGATTCCATTCAGGTTAAACGTTTCAGAAGGAATATTGCATAGGTGATGTCCTGTCCTTCTGAATTTATGGCATCAGGATTTTCTTATGATTCTTCCAATTCTATTCAGATATATTTGACATACAGCACTGTATGTATTAAAGTGTACAGGATAATGATTTGACATACATACATCATGAAATGATTATCACAATAAGTTTAGTAAACATGCATCTTCTCATATAGATAGAAAATTAGAGATAAAGAAAAAACTTTTCTTGTGATGAGACCACTTGGGATTTATTCTCTTAACAACTTTCGTATATAACATACAGCAATGTTAATTGCACTTATCATGTTATACATTACATCCCTCGTACTTATTTACCTAATAACTGGAAGTGTGTCCCTTCTGCCCACCCCTGTCCCCACCCCCACACCTACCCTTTGGTAAGTGCAAATCTGAACTCTGTTTCTGTGAATCTTTGTTTTTTGCTTGTTTGGTTGTTTTTGAAGTGTAATTGACATACAACACTATGTCAGCTCCTGGTACACAACATAGTGATTAATTATTATCTGCATATTTCAAAATGGTCAGCGCTATAATTCTAGTTATAATGTGCCACCATGCAAGATAGTACACAGTTATTGGCTATATTTCCTACACTGTGCATAACTCTTTCTGTATCTGAATATTTTAAGTTGCTGACCTCTTAAGTGTAAACACGTTTTCACATCCCGACATTTTTACTCCTTTCCTCATGTTTACTGTTTCTGACATCATATTTTCCCTTTTTTTTCCCCCTGTATGTTTCTTAACTAAGGGGTTTCCCTGGTGGGTCAGTGCTGGAGATGTGAGTTCGATCCCCGGTTCAGGAAGATCCCCTGGAGAAGGAAATGGCAACCCACTCCACTATTCTTCCCTGGAGAATCCCACGGACAAAGGAGCCTGGCAGGTTACAGTCCACGGGATCTCAAAGAGTCGGACACGACTTAGCAAATAAACAACAATAATGCATTAACTGCATATTGTGGATATAGATGATTTTACTCCTTTTGTCTTATAACCTTCCCACTAGCTTTCTAAGCCATTGATACAGCTTTGTAAACTGTATATTTGCCTTTATCAGTGAACTTACTCCTTTCATCATTTTCATATTTCTAATTGTGTCTTTTCCTTTTTGCTTGGAGAAGTCCCCTTAACATTTCCTGTAAAGCTGGTTTGATGATGCTGAACTCTTAGCTTTTGTCTGTCTGTAAAACTTTTGATCTCCTTCAAATCTGGATGACAGATTTGAAGAAATGACAGATTACCAGTAGGATCTTCTGGTTGTAGGTTTTTCCCTTTAATATTTTAAATATATCGTGCCACTCCCTTCTGGCATGCAGAGTTTCTGCCGAAAATTCCCTTGTTTGTAACTTGTTGCTTTTCCCTTGCTGCTTTTAACATCCCCTCTTTAGCTTTAATTTTTGCCGTTCTAATTGCAATGTGTCATGGTGTGGTCTTGTTTGGGACTCTGTGTTCCAGGATGCCCATTTCTTTTCCCAGGTTAGCAAAGTGTTCAGCTAGTATGTCTTCAAGTGTACACCCTGCCCCTTTCTCTCTTTTTCCCCTCCTTGGGACCCCTAGAATTCAAATGTTTCTATACTTGATGTGGTCCCAGAGGTCTCTGAAACCATCCTCATTTCTTTTTATTCTTTCTTTTTTCTGTTCGGCTTTAGTGGTCTCCACTATTCTGTCTCCAAGGTTATTGATCCATCCCTCTGTATCATCTCACCAACCATTGAAGTGTATTTTTCATTTCACTTATTGTACTCTTCAGCTCTGTTTGGTTCTCCTATAGATTTTTTATTTTTGGCTTTCTTTAAACTATTTAATTTATTATTTTTAACTGGAGGATAGGTGCTTTAAGATATTATATTTGTTTCTGACATATATCAACAGGAATCAGCCTGTTTTATATATATATATATATATATATATATATATATATATATATATATATATCCCTTTCCTCTGTTTTTTGTACCCTCTTCTTGAACCTCTTTCCCAGCTCCCACCCTATCCCACCCATCTAGGTTGACACAGAGCATCAGGTTTGAGCTCCCTGTGTCAGACAACAAATTCCCACTGGCTATCTGTTTTATGTAAGGTAATGTATGTGTTTCAATGCTACTCTCTCCATTTGTTCCACCCACTCCTTCCCCCACTGTGTCCACAAATCTCTTCTCTATGTCTGTGTCTCCATTTCATCCCTGAACTATGTTCATCAGTACCACCTTTCTAGATTCCGTGTGTATGCCTTAATATCTGATATTTGTTTTTCTCTTTCTGACTTACTTCATTCTGTATACTAGGCTCTAGGCTCATCCACCTCAATAGAACTGACTCAAATGCATTCCCTTTTCTGGCTGAGTAACATTCAATTGTATATATGTACCACAACTTCTTTATCCATTCATGTATCTTTTTCCATTATGGTTCCCTTATGGTATATGCCCAGTAGTTGGATTGCTGGGTCTTGTGGTAGTTTTCTTCCTAGTTTTCTTTTTTAAGGACTCTCCATACTGTCCTCCATACTGACTGTATCAATGTACATTCCCACCAACAGTGCAAGAGGGTTCCCTTTTCTCCACATCCCCTCCAGCATTTATTGTTTATAACTTTTTGATGATGACCACTCTGACGGGTGTGAGGTGATACCTCATTATAGTTTTGATTTACATGTCTCTAATAATGAGTGATGTTGAGCATCTTTCATCTGTTTATTAGCCTTCTGTGTCTTCTTTGCATAAATGTCTATTTAGATACTTTGCCAAGTCTTTGACTGGGTTTTCTGTTTTTCTGGTATTGAGTTTCATGAGCTGCTTGTATCTTTTGAAGATTACTTCTTTGTCAGCTGTTCAATTTGCTGTTATTTTCTCCCGTTCTGAGGGTTGTATTTTCACCTTTTTTATCATTTCCTTTACTGTGCTAAAGCTTTTAAGTTTAGTTAGTTAGTTAGTTAGTTAGTTTATATTTCCATTACTCTAGGTGGTGTGTTATAGAGAATCTATCTTGCTGTGACTTATGTCATAGAATACTCTGCCTGTTTTCCTCTAAGAACTTTAGAGTTTCTTGTCTTAGATTTTCAATTCTAAGTTAAAAACTTGTAACTCCTTTCCCTGTCCATCCAATCTTGCCCTGAGTTTTTTGATCCGGTTTATGAACCCTACTCTGAATGCTTTCTCAAGTAGAGTGCCTACCTCCACTTCACTTAGTGCTTCTTTGGGGTTTTACCTTGCTCCTTTGGTTTGAACATATTCCTCTGTCTCCTCTTTTTGTCTAATTTGCATTTTTAATCCTATGTGCTTAGTGGGTTGATTACATCTACCAGTCTTGGAAGAATGGCTTTCTGTAGGAGACATCCCATGCGTCTCTGCAGTGCACGCCCCTCTGGTCACCAGAGCTATATGCTCTAGGGATGCCCCGTATGTGAGGCATGGTCTCATAGGGCTAGCTAGCCTCTGGTCTGACTGCTTGCCAGGCGCCGCTTTGTGTGGAGTCTGCCAGTCACTTATGAGTGCGGTGGGATCATGGTACTGCTGGCTCTGTGTCCCTGAGGGATTTCTGAGCCTGTTTCTCTTGTGAATAGCTGCAAGCTTGGGAATCCCAGATCTAGCGTAGGCCAATTGTTTCGTAGGGCTAGTTCCTGCATTGCCAGCTACGGGGTCCTAGGTATCCCAAACCTTTGCTTGTCCCGCTGGAGAGTGTGGCTGTTTCCGAAGGCAGCTGGCTGAGAGGCCAAGGTATGGTGAGGCTGGTTTGTCCTGCCGTTGACTGAGTTTGGGATCCAGGGTGTCCTGGGGCTAGTGCCAGCTCAATAGTGTGTAGAGGTCTGTTTCTGTTCCTGGGTCTCTAGCTGCAGGGCCCTGGGGTCCCAGAGCTGGTCACAGTTCACTGTTGGGTGGGGACAGTTCCTAACATGGCTGGCGGTGGGGCCCTAGATGTCCCATAGGGGGTGTCCACACGCTGTTATGTGGGGCCAGATTCCAGAGCTGCTGGCTGAGAGCTCCAAAGTGTCCCAGACCTGGTGTCTACTTTCTGGTACACTGTGCTGGAACTCAGTGGCTCCTGGTGCTGGTGTGGCCCTGCCGGTGGGTGGCCTTTTTCCTGGTATGGCAGACTGAAAGGTGGGAGTTACTGTGGTTGCTGGTGTCTGCCTGCTGGTGGGTGGAGCTGGTTCTTGGCTTTGCTGGCTTCAGGGCCCTGGAGTGGTCCAGGAGTTGGTGTTTTGGGCCACTTTTGGTTGGGGCTGTGGTCCAGGATGTACTAGGGCTGTTGCCTACCCACTGATGGGTAAAACTGGTCCTGGGGCTAGCGATGACCTGCTGTGGGCAGGAACTAGGTCCCAGGGTCTCTGACTGCAGGACCCTGGAGTCCTGGCTTAATGCCTTCTTACTGGTGTAGAGGGCCATGTGGTGTGTCGGGGCCTCTGATTGACAGGGCCAGCTCCAGGGACTCTTAAGACAGCAGGCTTGCTTGTGGGTGGGGCTGTGTCTCTGCCTGGCTAGTGGCTTGGCCTGCCCTCGTACTACTGCCTACAGGCTGATGGGCAGGTCTGAGCACTGGTGCTAATAAGCTAAGGGAGGATTCCAAAACGGCACTTGTTAGCACCAGTGACCATGTGGTAGAAGGAGCTCTGCAAAATGGCTGCTTCCGGGGTCTATGTCCCCAGGGCGAGTCCAGCTGCCTCGTGCCTCTCTGGGAGGCTCTCCAAGATCAGCAGCTGCCTCTGGCCCAGGCTCCTTTCAAATTATTGCTTCCGCCCTGGGTCCTGGAGCATGTGAGATGTTGTATGTGCCCTTTAAGAACTCAATGGCTGATTCGTGTCAATGTACAAAACCCACTGAAATGTTGTGAAGTAATTGGCCTCCAACTAATAAAATAAAATTAAAAAAAAATAAAAATTAAAAAAAAAAAAAAGAAAAAAAAAGAAAAGAGTGAAGTCTATTTCCTACGGCCCCTGGCCCTCCCAAAAGTAACTCGTGCTGACCATCAAAGCCCAATATTCTGGGAGATCATCTTCATATGAATAAATATAATTCCATCAGCAAAAATATTCAAAGTAGAACTATACAGAATAAGCATGGAGCTTACAAATTTAACATTGAAAAAGTAAGAAATTAAACAGATACATTTAATAATTTCACTCATATAGCTGTAAATAGCTGTCATCGCTAACTCATATCATTTAAAGATATATATACAATACAAAACTTTGAGGGAAAGGGAAGAAAGGATGGCACAAAAGTAAGTGTGTGGATATTCTCCTTGAAGAAGGAATGGGGCTAATATAAGACAGAGAAACTTCAGAAGTCTTAGGGAAAGCCAACACTATCCTCTTCTGTGACTTGGGGGTATATAATTGATAATCAATTATTACACTCCACGTATATATTGCAACTTCTTCTCTGTCCATGTTACATTTCAGTATAATTGGAGAAAAACATAATGCTTGGGAAATAACATCCCAGTATAAGCATATTGTAATTATGTTCTAACCAGAAGTAGAACCAAAGTTACTTTCTTTGTTTCTAACATATCTAATTGAGATTAGTAATTTTATATCATTTATATTTATAGCTTTGTTTTCAAGAACTCATAACTGTTTGCTAAAAATAAGAAAGTGATGCTTACGTAATTATAATATCAATCTTAATTTTTAATAAATATTCCATATTTGGGTAGTACATTTTAACTCAGAATTTAATTGTGAATTTGTGCTGAAACCCACAGAAGTGTTGTATTTGGTTACAATTTCTCAGAGACTTCTCCCTTCCCATCCACTTCCTCTCAGAGGTGGAGCACCAAGAACCTGAGAAAAAGAAATGAAGGCCCAAAATATAGAGTAATGTGCCTGCATTGTAACATACCTATTTGACCAGCTGAGGGCAGTATCGTTTAAGGCTGTTTATTGGGAAGGGCCAGATGCCATGCCTTCGGAGTTCTTCCTGTTCTTTGTCATTAGCTTATTAACCCCTGAGACTAAGGGGCTTATTTGAGCCAACATGGTGGTGATGGTGCTGGTGCTGGTGGTTGGATGGGCTGCATCTCCCTTGCCCGTTTGGCACTTCTATCTTAACACCAGCCTTCACCCCTGCTCCCCGCAGCAGCAGCTCTTTTCTTCCTCTTTCTCCTCAGACAGAAACTGAGACCATTGATGTCCTAGACTGGGTGTGCTCTCACCTTCCACTGGCACAGAAGCGGTAGGTGGGTGTGCACAACACTTCAAGCCCTTCCCTTGTTCTTTGTAGGGAGCAAAACTGGAAGAATTTTCCTGAAATGATAGCCTCCACCCCGCATTTGGTGCGCCTCCTTTAGTTTCTAGACTTGTAGTCCAAGTGAAGGCTCCACACTGGTTTGTGGCATTGATAAGGCCAATAGGAAGAATGTCATTTTTTCAAATCTCTTTGATTGATGAAATGAAACAAAATCATTCTCTGGGGCCACCTCTCTGCCTAAAAATAAAATAACATTTCCTATTAAAAATACTGTTCCATCTTCTAACCCTGTTGTTTTAAATTCCAGCTATCATAATTCACCTCCCTGTATAAGGATGGGCCTGAAGCAAAAATTGAGTAAACATTTATGTTGAGACTTTACTTTAAATGACTGAGTATCTAAAGGATCTTCTCAGATTCTTCTTATGGATTTTTCATCTCTTTAAATGACATTTGCTTTATTGCTAATTCTAGGACACCATCAGAAGACATTTGGAAAAAAAATATTTGCCCATAATTCTAGGACCCAAACGCCTCAACGGATATTTCCCACATGGTTCCTGCCCCAGAATCACAGACATACAAAATATTAGGGCTAGTTAATCTGACGCAGAAATCTCATATGTCTCCTCCTGAGAGGTGTACAAATGAGGAATCTGAGAGTAGAGGGACAGTGCCATGTCAAGGCCAGAAGACAATTCAACTATACCCCTTCAGTTCCCACTTTGTCATTAGTTAGGACAGAAGCACCTCCATCTCTTCACAATCAGACCTCTTGTGGATGTGTGTTGAATTTGGTGCAGCTATTTCCCAAACTCACAACTACTTGAAACAATGAAATCTGCCCCATTTACTGTCAGTTATAGCTAGAGTCTTGTTCACTCACTTGAGCATCCCAGGTGAAGCACTCCCCTTCACTGCATCCACAGAATCTCTAGTGTTTTGTGGTCACTGTGGATCGTTGACCTAACAGGCCTAACACAAGGCAGAGTAAGGTAGGGCAAGCACTTGATGAGGAATCAGGAGACCTACCTCTCTCCTAACCTGCTGAAAAGCACTTCCCCTTCCTGAACCTCTGTTTCTCCATCTGGAAAAAGAGAAAGGTGATCTAGATCAGTGGCTCTCAACCTGGGGTCCAAGAACGTCCTGAAATTCTGTGCAAAGTTGTGGGAGGCATGTATACAGTCTTCTTGGAGGGTGTAAGGAGCTCATTAGATTCTCAAAGGAGTCCTTTTATGGGCTGAATTGTGTTGCCCCCAAATTCCTATCTTAAATCCTTAACCCTCAATGTGACTGAATTTGGAGATGGAGCCTTTAGAGAGGTAATTAGGGTTAATTAAGGGAGCTGGTAAAGAGTCTGCCTGCAATGCAGAAGACCCCAGTTAGATTCCTGGGTCGGGAAGTTCCCCTGGAGGAGGGATAGGCTACCTTCCCTAGTATTCTTGGACTTCCATTGTGTCCAGATGGTAAAGAATCTGCCTGCAATGCAGGACACCTGGGTTCGATCCCTGTGATGGAAAGATCCCCTGGAGGAGGGCATGGCAACCCACTCCAGTATTCTTGCCTGGAGAATTCCCATGGACAGAGCAGCCTGGTGGGCCATCGTTCATGGGGTGCCAAGTGTCACACACGACTGGGCAACCAAGCACAGCACACATAGAGGTTGTAAGAGTGGAGCCCTAATCCCATAGGATCTGATATCCTTATAAGAGAAAGAGATACCAGAGATCTCTCTCTCTCTCTTTCCCCATACATACCCAGAGGAAATGTTATGTGAAGAAACAGAGAGAAGGTGGTGAACTACAATACAAGGGAGTGCTTTCACCATGAGTTGAACTTGCTGGCACCTTGATCTTGGATTTCTAGTATCCCGAACTGTGAGAAACTAAATGTTCTTTGTTTAAGCCATCCAGCCCGTGGTATTTGGTTTGGGCAGTTTGAAGAGACTAACACAAGTTCCATAAGCCAAGAAAGATCCAGAGCCATTGGACCTACTGGTTGCCTGAAACGCATTCTGTAAATTCTTGTTTTAATACATTTTTAGATACTTTCAGATTTCGTGAGTTCTTGCTTAGAACAGTGCAGTATATTATTTTTATTGCAACATACTTCTTTTTTCTAACAGCTGCATAACACAGATTTGTAACCCCTGGACCAGAGTTTAAATCCCGATTCCACCACCTACTAGCTGTTTGACTTTGGACACGTTATCACAGGCTTGTGTCTCGCATATGAAATAGGGATAAGATTAGTGTCTACTTCACATGGCTGTTGTGAGAATGAAATGACAGAGGAAGAGCTTGGCAGATAGTAAACTTTTGATTAGTAGCTTTTGTGATGAAAATGTAAGTATCTATCAGGGTTTTTTGCCCTTATAAACTACACTGCTGTGAGCAAACTTCTTTATACACAGAGAATTCTTTTTTCTTTTAAATGATTTCCTCAGGCTCAATTCCTGACCATGGTACAACCAAGTCAATCCCTTATCAGTTAGATGTTCTTATCTTGTTCTTATTGAAGCATATCATTTACATTTATTTTGTAAATCTCTTAGAAATACACAAAAAATCAAAAAAATTTTATAACATTTCCACGAGTTCTTTCTATTTAGTATAGAATTTTATTAGTCCCTTTCAACTCAGAATTATCAGTGTTGCTAGTTTTGCACCACATGCAACATTTGTAAAGAGTGCTTCACTGTTGGGTCCAGGATTTCCTTCCAAACTACGGAGACCCCCATCTGCACCGTGTCAGTGGAGATGCTTTCTTTTTTTTATTTTTATTAGTTGGAGGCCAATTACCCCACAACATTGCAGAGGTTTTTGTCATACATTGACATGAATCAGCCATGGATTTACATGTATTCCCCATCCCGATCCCCCCCCCCACCTCCCTCTCTACCCGATCCCTCTGGGTCTTCCCAGTGTTTCATGTACGTATAAATAACGAAAACTACATCATAAAACTGGCAGATCACCAACAGCTGGCACTGTCAAATGTATGCTCACTTTAGAAACATGAAAATGTAAACAAACCAAACAAACAAAAGGCCTTAGAATCAATGAAATATGCTCATTCACCACTACTATGTATCCCATCTTCTTCAGATAATTTTCTTATTCTACATTTCCCAATACCCGTTGCATGCCTGTGATTTGGTTCTCACCATTAGGGCATTTCTGCAGAAGGCTTTGATTTGTAACATGAAGAAACTGCTGGGCAGAGGTCATGGTTTCCGTGGCACTGATGGCAATAGAGGCAGTGTTTCTGAGGTTTCAGATCAATTAAGCAACAATGTTTCTGAGAGCTTTGCCCAAAGTTTCTTCTATAGCCCTTCTAACAATTCTGCAAGGGATAAATTCCCTTCTGTCCAACTAGTTAGAGTTGCCCCCATGAGATTTTTTCTTTCCTTCTTCCTTGTTAACAAACTGATTTTGTTGACAGCAGCAATATGTGCAGGCTAAAAAGTTACATTTCCCAGGCTTCCTCAGAGAGGTATAAGCACAGGACTAAATTCTGGCCAGTGAGACATAATTAGAAGTGAGTACATAGAGCTGTGGGGTAGATTCCTCAGAAAGCAATGTGACCTCAGTATGTCCCACATCTTGAGTGGTAAATGTCAACTCTTTAAAGCTAGAGTTTTTACTATTATTATTGTTGTTGTTGTTAAGTGTAAGTAGAGGACACAGATTCATTTTGCAAAATAAAAATCCCAGCAGGAGGTACATTTGAATTACTATAAGGAAACAAAAATATGAACTCCTACGGTATACTGATAACTCCCCCAGGGTGGAGAATGCTCTGTACACAGGTTCATTTTACCTGAACCCCATTAGCATGCATAAAGCGTCACTAGGTACAAATTGGCCAGATGCTTCTGCAGATATGTTAGTGCCAGGAATAGCTGACAAGCCAGAGCCAGAATCTATGGCTTTGGCTTTATTTCAGGTAAAATTTGTATTACATGACCAAATATTTGGATTTTATTTTGTATCTGCAAGGTTTCCCACTGAAGAACAATATCTATCTTATGGAAAGCTCATACTCTTAACTCAACAAATGCTAGTTTTCTTCTTGCCCTATATTTCTTTTCTTACCATCAGAAGTTGATTTCATTTCATAGTGTTTTAAATTGGAATGATCCTAGATCATGAAGCTTTAAATTATTATTATAAATCTCTTTGCAGATTGCGTGCTCTTTGTTTAACATCTGTTTTGATGTACCACTGCCAAATCCACACTGGATATATCATTCTTTGACGGTATACTCTGCTAAAACTAGCAATGAAATAAAAGTACCTAAATGCTGATACAAACATATTTTATGGCAAAGAAACCTGAGTGGGAGAGCTGAATCAGTTGACCAGTCTCCTTTTGTTCTTTACCTTCTCTTCCTCTCTGCTGCCTTGAAGACAGATGTGAAAGATGAAGCTCAGGCAGCCATCTCGTGAAGGCTAAATAAATGATCATTCTCACACTGAGCAGAAATACAAAAGGAGTCTGAATTTCTGAAAACATCATGAAGTACTATTTCAGCCTTTGACTGCCCATCTTCAGACTTTTCCTCAAATAGAAAAAAAAATTTACTTAATTTGTTTAAGCTACTGTTTTTGGAGTCCCTGTTACTGGAGCTAAATTCAGATTCTAATTGATTTAGAATTTGGTACCTCAAAGTGCAAGCTGTAAGTTACAGAATCTAAAGTTTTAGAATTGGCTGAATAGGAAGGATTGGACTTGGAGCCATAATGGTAAAGCTATGGCAGGTTGAAAAGTTGTTACTCTTAGGTATGTGGTGATGAAACCCCTGGTCAAACAGTTGTATGTGGTTCTTCAGAAAGTGAGTTCTGTGCCAACCAAAACTGTAGTTTAGGGCAGTTAGGTTATTTTTAAGTTCATATGTGCATTTTACTCTTTCTACATAGAAAGTCTTATCATGCAAGAGAATACAGGAAGAGAGGCAGAGGCAAAGAGAGATGAAAGGAAGACACCCTCACCCACACAACCCTCCAATACTGCACTTGCACAGCCGTCTCAGATACTGGGCCCCACTTCCACAAGACTGGAAACGTTCCCAGATGAGCAAAAGCTGATGGAGTTCTTTACCACTAGACCTGCTCCACAAGATAGGCTAAAGGAAGTCCTTCCAATTGATACAAACGGAAGGTAAACAGCACTCTGAAGCCATGTCAAAATATAAGGTTCTCTGGTAAAGACAAATACATGGACCAAACACTATGAGAGTTTTGGTGAATAGAATTAAATAAGAAAGACATAAAAATAATTATAAACCTATATTAAAGGGTATACAATATATAAAGATATATGTTATTAATACCATAAAAATGGAGCGAACTGGGAAAGAATTCAGGTTTTATATGTAACTGCAGCTGGTTTCAGCCATTTAAAATAGTGCATAACTTAAAGAGGTTTTATATAACTCCAAAGGTAACCACATGGAAAATATCTGTAGAATAAATAAAAAAGGAAATAAGAAGGGGATTAATACATATCACTACAGAGAAGAAAATCAACGAAATTGGAGGGAAAGCAATAAGAGATGAAAGGAGGGACAAAAAAAGCTACAAGACATATGGAAAATAATTAACAAACTGGTAGTAAAGTCCATCCTATCAATAGTTACCTTAAATGTCAATGGAGTAAACTTCCCAAGATACATAGATTTGCTGAATGATTAGGGAAAAAACAGAATCCATATACACTGTCTACAGGAGATTCGCTTTAGGTCTAAGAACACACAGAGGCTGAAAATTAAAGAATGGAAATAGATTTTCCATGCAAAATGAGAGCAGGAATGGCTATACTAATATCAGGTAAGATGGATTTTCAATAAAAAACAGCAATAAGTGACAAAGGACATTATATAATGCTAAAAGGGTCAATTCATCAACATAATATAACAATTACACAAATTTAGGCACCAAACCTCAGAGCTCTTAACTATAGAAAGCAAATGTTGACATATTTGAAGGGAGAAATAGATTGCCACACAATAACAGTAAGACACTTTGATATCCCACTTTCAATAATGGATAAAAACAACCAAACAGTAGATCAACAAGCAAATAGAGGACCTAACAAGGCTCCAGACCAATTGAACTTAACAACATATGCAGAACAATCCATCCGACAACAGTGAAATACAAATCCCCCTATATAAATGGAACATTCTCCAGCATAAACTACATGTTAAACCACAGAACAAGCCTTAGCAACTTCAAGAAAACTGAAACTACACACGGTATCTTTTCTGATCACAGTAAATGAAACCAGAAGGCAACAGCACAAGGAAGATGGGAAAATCCACAAATGTACCAAAGTTTAACAACGTATACTTAAGCAATCAATGGGTCAGAAAAGAAGGCACAGGGGAAATTAGAAAACATCTTGAGACAGAAGAAATGAAAACACAACATGACAAAATTTACGGGGTACAACGAAAGCAATGCTGGGAGTTTATAACTATAAATGTGCACATTAAAAAGGAAGAAAGATCACAAATCAACTATATAATTTTACACCTCAAGGAGCTAGAGAAAGAACAAATGAAAACCAAAGCCAGCAGAGGAAGGAAATAATAAAGATTAAAGCAGAGATAAAAAATAAAGAACAGAAAAGACAACAGAAAAAAATCAACATAACTGTATTTGGTTTTTTAAAGATCAAGAAAACTGACAAATACTTAGATAGATTAAGAGAAAAAGATGAAAATAACTAAAATCAGAAATAAAAGATGGGATATTAAACCAATGTCCCAGAAACAAACAGGATTATAAGAGAACATTATGAACCATTGTTTGGGAAGTAACTGGACAACCTAGAAGAAGTGAATCAATTCCTAGAAACACACAATCTACCAGAACTGAATCAAGGAGAAATAGAAAACCTGATAGACCAATAATGAGATTGAAACAGTAATCACTAACTCCCCCACAAAAAAACAGGAACAGATAGTTTCAATGGAGAATTCCATCAAACATTTAAGGAATTAATACCAATCTTTCTCAAATGGTTCCAAAAAAGTTGAAGGAAAGGTAACACTATCAAACTCATTTTTCCCTGATATCAAAGGCACCAAAAGAAAAGAATATTACAGGCCAGTTTCCCAGATGATGCAGACGCAAAAATCTTCAACAAAATACTAGCAAAACGAACTCAACAGCACGTTAGAAGGACTATGTGCCACAGTCAAATGGGATTTATCCCTTGGATGCAAGGATAGTTTAACATACAAAAATTAATCAAAGGAATAAAACACATTAACATGAATGAAGGACAAAAATCACATCATCATCTCTATAGAGGCATAAAAATTCAACCTTCTTTCATGATAAAAACACTCAAAGAACTAGGAGTAGAAAGAAATTACCTCAACATAATAAAAGCCATATAAGTAAAGTCCACAATGAACATCATACTCAGTGGTGCAAAACTGAAAGTTCTTCTTCTAAGGTAAGGAACAAGACAAGGAAGCCTACTCTCACCATTACTATTCAACATACTGGAAGTCATAGCCAGAGCACTTAAGAAAGAAGAAGAAATTAAAGGCATCCAAATCAGAAAGAAGTAAAATTACCTCCATTTGCATATAGCATGATTTTGTACATGGAACACCCAAAAGATTACACACAAGCACAAAGTTCCAGGACACAAAGTCAAGAAACAAAATTCAGTTTTATCACTAAACACTAACAAAGAACAATTTGAAAAGGAAATTAAGAGAACAATTCCACTGACATTAACGTTAAAAAGAATGAAATACTGAGGAATGAACTCAAGCGAGGAGTCAAAAGACTTGTACACTACAAACTACAAATCATTGCTGAAAGAAATACAAATAAATGGAAACACAAATAAATGGAAAGACATCTGTCTACACAGACTGGAATACTAAATATTGTTAAGAGGTCCACACTATCTGAGATGGTTAATTTTATGTGTCATCTTGACTGGTCCAGAGTGCCTAGATATTTAGTCAAACATTATTCTGGGTGCTTCTGTAGGGTGCTTTTCCATGAGATTAACATCTAAATCGGTAAACTGGATAAAACAAATCCCCCTCCCCGCCGATAATGTGGGTGGACTTTACCTAATCAGTTGATAGTCTCAATAAAGCAAAAAAGGCAAACTTTCCTCATGTAAGAGAATTCCTCCTGTGTGAAAGCCTTAGGACTGGGACATCAGCTACTTTTACTGACTTTAGACTCAAAATGAAATATCAGCTCTATTGGTTTGGTTCTTAGGCCTTCTAACCTGGACTAGAGCTAAACCACTGGCTCTTCTGGGTCTCCAGCTACCCAACTCACCCTCTAGATCTTGGGACTTACCAGCCTGTATAATTGAATGAGTCAATTCTTTTCCACACACAAACACACACACACTCCATTGGACCTGTTCTTCTAACACACTACTCAGATTGATCTACACACTGCAAACCCTATCAAAATTCCAGTGGCATATTTTACAGAAAAAGAAAACTTCATCCTAAAGTCTAAATAGAATCTAAAGAGATCTTTAATAGGCAAAGCAATTTGGAAAAAGAAAAAAGTAGAGAACTCACACTTTCTGATTTCAAAATATTACAAAGCTACAGTAATCAAAACTGTGTGGCACTGCCATTTAACAAATAGACCAATGGCGTAAAATAGAGATTTTAGAAATACACCCTCACTTACAGAGGGTGTGCCAGGTAGCAGACTTGCTGGAAGAGAATAAAAGGGGCCTTTTTTTTTTTTTTTTTTTAAGTTTTAAGATCTTTGGATCAAAGCAAGGGCTCTGGAATGAGATTGCTTGGTTTTAATGCTACCACTGATCCACACAGGCCAAATGACCTTGGTTCAGTGACTGAACCTCTCAGTACCTGTTTCCTCCCCCGTAAGAGGCTGGTAATCCCTGGTACTATAGTCCTAGGAGTGGCACAAGGAAGCATTACCACTTATGTATGGCACTTAGAAGAGTGCCAGGCACTGGGTCCTGCTGTATAAGTTGATTTTAAGAGATTCTGCCAAATTACCTCCCAAATAGATTTCTTGCACCTACCTCACAGAGGTTTGCTCCTAACTTCTCCCACTCTCAGAATGGTTAAGCTCTTGGAAGGTTGTCTTCCTAGTGTGTGAAACCTGATTAGTTGTTTTAGTTTACATCTCAAGAATCAGCAGTGGTGAGCCCCTTTGCAAGTGTAAATGGACACTGAGATTCTCTCTTCTTTCAATTGCCTCAGATTGGAAAAAGAGCTGAGGGAGCAAGGTCAACCCCAGTCTGTCCCTCAAATCTGACTGCCAAGAACGTTTGATGGAGCAGTTGAGGCAGAGATGTTACAGAACAAAACTACGATCCCTTTGTCCTCTGGCCACTTAGGGAGAAGTACGCCGACCACTCATCACTGAGTGCGGGATTCCTCTGCCCACTCTCCCATTGGTCATAAGACTTGTGGTGGAAGGGAGGCTGGCAAGTGCTTTCAGCACGTGCTAGGCGTCCAGCGCCTCCATCCTGACGTTTCATCCTCACCTCCCAGAGACCAGCGCCCTCAGTACCCTCCTGCCTTCCGCTCCACCCATTTTGTACACAGTCAGGGCTCAGGGATGTGACTCTAAGCGTAAAGGGGAGGTGGGACAGGAGGAGGTGGGAAGAGAGGCTTGACAGAGGTATACTCGCAGGATCACCTTCACCCACCAACTCCAAACTGCCGGGATGGCCCTTGGGCTGGGCAGCAAACCAGCGGAGGCCCTCGACCCCATTGGTTACACCTCGCGGGGACGGCCAAACAAGGCGCATGCTGGTTGGCAGGAAGCGGACCAATGAGGAGGCGGCAGGGCTGGCGCGCTGAAAGCCTCGCGTTATTTGCGGCCATCTCCTGCGTGTGGTGCGGCTGGTGCTTGACTGCGCACTCCAGACACCGCCCGCCTTACCTGCCCGAACCGCCGCCACCGCGACCCAGATAAATCATCACCGCCCCAGATCTGGCAGCAATCCATCTCACGACATGAGCTCCCCAGATGATGAGGTGTCTGTTTCAGGAGCGGGTTTCGGCTCAGACTGCGGGGAGCGGACCAGCGGCCTTGAGGCCAGCTTCACAGCCCCGCAGGGACCCGGCCCCGGCCCCGGCCCCAGCCCTGGCCCTGAGCCGGGGGCAACTGGAAGCAGCGAGGGTGAGGGCGGGGGTCGCTTCCCAGACCCTGAGGACTTTGAGTCAGAGCGGGAACTGCTGGAAGCGGGAGGGCCGGTGCTGTGGGGCCGCGAAGGCCGGTCTGGCTTCCCGGCCGACGACCAGGGCGATGCCCTGCAGCTGGCTGACGAGTCAGTGGCGGCCATCCTGCAGCAGATGGCCTACCTGAACGTGCTGGGCATCAGCAGATACCTGTCCCAGGAGAGCTACGCGGTCGGCGAGGTGTCTGACTTGTGGGACCTCGAGGAACGTCCTTGCCATCGAGGCGGTGCCGCCCATAAGTGTGGGGAAGCGGCACAGGCTGAGGCTGGCCCTAACGGGGTCGGCGGGCCCAAGGCGGGCCGGGCCTGGGGGAACCCTAAAAGAGGCACTAAGAGTAGGTTGAACGTGGCTGTGGATCACCAGTGGCCTCCCTCAGAAAATGCAGCCGGGCTGCTGTCTGACCCCGAGTCCTCTGAGGAGTTTAGTGAGATAGAGTTGATGAGGGTGAGCATTTCTCCCAAAGACGGAGGCCGGGCCAAGCTCAAGAGCCCCGAGGATCCTGGGAACACACCCAGACGCTCGAATGTCCAAGGCAGGGAGAATCTCCTTAACGTGCCAGGCACTTGCCTGTCCTCGGCTCCGCAAGGATTAATTTCAGTTGTGGAAAAGCAGGGCAGGCAGGGCGGTGCAGAGCAGAAGGACATCTCTACCCCTAAGAAAGTGCAGAGCGTGCTCTGGGGGAAGGGAAACAGCCTGTCCAGCTACCCGGGAGTGGCAGTAGTATCAGCTGCTGCAGCTGCCGCTACAGGCAGTGGGCCATGGCCCACTCCTAGGAGGAAGGGGGTCCAGGAGAAGAAATCCCTTGGGGGCATCTCCAAACCTGCCATGGAGAGAACCTTCCCTTCCTGGGGGCAGGGAGTCTCGGCCACTCCCCTGGAACCGGCCACCTTCCCCCCAATCTCCGGCATCCCGCTGCTCGGGAGGTCCAAGAAGGAGGCCTTGGTCCCTTCGGGAGTCAAAGAGTTCAAGCACACCGGTGCTGGGAAGAAATCCGTGGCTAGGCGAGCCCAGGAGTTGGTGGCAGCAATGGCGCTGTCGGGAGAAGACAACGACCCAAATAGAGACCCATTCCCAAAGGGTCAAGTGAGTAGGCCAGACCCCTCCTCTCTCCCCACTCTTCCCCCTCCCACCCTCCCCACGGCACAGGTCTTCACCCCTTGTCCCTCTCTCCATTCCTCAGGGGTCGTCATTGGGTGGCCCTCGGTCACTGGGTCATTAGGATGCCAGATTGGGATCCTTTTACTAGGGACAAACGTTAAGGTAGCACTTCGGGTGTGCTGGGCTCGGTTCTCCACCCTTGGCCTGTTTCCAGCCTCCTCCACGAGGCTGGGGCTGGAGTGGAAGGGAGAGCTGATAGCTGAATTGATTTGAGGGGACCCCTTAAAAGCTTCACAGAGCTTCGGTGTTTAGACGCATCACTTTCCTGCTTCCTGCTTCCTAGCTCTTCCCCAAACCTTCCTTGCAGGGTGCCCAGGTTTCTCAGTGCCAAACTGTTGACCCCAGCTCAGCTCTGCCTACTGGCCTGGGGCTGACTGAGAGAGAATTTGCTAAAGTGATCAGCCTTTCAATTCTCTTTCCAATTCCCTGCCTCAGCTCCGTCTTGAATCACTCGAGCTCTCACACACACTGACACAGACATATAAATGCACTGGTACACACACGCTCGTGTGCACACACACACACCCTTACTCCAGATTAGTGAGAAATTTTTGTTTTTAGCTGACCACTGACAGGCCAGGGCCATCTTGTCCATGGATGCATCATGGAGAACACAGCAGCGCCAACCTCTACATGAGAGGGGCACGGGATTCAGGAAACTCAGAGCCCATGGCCAGTAACAAGGGAGGAGTCATGCCCAGAGGGCCTGGCCCCTCAGGTGAGTGTCCTGGGTTTTGATATGTGGGGAGGAGGCCAGGGGTGAGGGCAGAAACCTCTGTCTCTGACTCTCTCTCTCTCTTCTGGGGGCTCAGCCTTGCTCTCAGGCCGCTTCTCCCATGGGAAACAGGGTGTCAACAGGGCTGGACCTGGCCCCCTCACCTTCTGTGTGGGATTTGTTTGGCAGGGGTGATCGGTGGCAGTGCCCCAACAGCTAGTCTGGGCGTAGACCTGCAGGCTAATAGCCTTTTCCGTGAAGTGCTGTTTGCCCACATTGCTCTCCCAGGTGCTGGCTGTGGCTGCCACTCTGGGAGGCTCGAACCCAGAACCAGAGTCTTTGCCGACCATCGTGGTGAAATGGCTGCCCCTAAGGAAAAGGAGGGGCAGGCCCAGAGAGAAGATTTGGACTGCCTGCCGGGCAGAGCAGGGGAGGCTTGATGCTAGCAGAGGGTGGTATGGCCTCACCTCACGTTAGACCCGACCTGGCCCTTTCCACCTCACTGGGAACCTGGGAAGCTGGATTGTGTGTCCTTTCCCTCTCAGGTGACCAGGAACCAACTGACCATCCCCCAAGACCGAAAAGACAGCAGCAGCTACCCGGAAGGCAGGGGTGTCCTCGGGTAATACTTCTTCTGGCTCCTGGAAATGCACACCCAAACCCCATGGTGGGATCTGGGTCCAAGTTCAACTGACATGTGTGGGGCCCCCCCACCCCCATCCCGAACCCCAGGGAGGGAGCCCACCTCCTTTCCCCGGAGGAAAGTTTTTCCCTTGCCAGTCTAGACACCTGGCTTTGGGATGGAGGGCCCGGGGGAGAGGAGAGGAGGAGGAGAGGGGAGGCGGGTGTATACTAACCATTTCTCTTCCTCCTGTGTCTGCTGGCCTAGTGTCTGGTGCTACAGAGAGAAATAGACGACCTTAAGGAGCAACTTGGTATGAGGAACCAGGGACAGAGAGCAGCGGGTTCTTAGTGCAGAAGCGGGGTGGGCCCTTGTGGTGGGGTGGGCTGCAGGTGCAGGGGGCCTTATAGGGATCAGCATTCCTGTGGGGAGGAGAACCTATCAAACCTGTCCCTGGAGTGTGCGGTGCATGTTCAGCTGGGCGTGCGGACAAGTAGCAAAGTACTGTGTGGACTGCGTGCATACTCTGCCAGCCAGACGAGTCCTAGAGAGCTCCTGATAGGACTTGTAGAGATGCCCTGTTGATCTGTTGTGGTCTCTAAGGGTCTTGTTGGATTGTTCGCGAGACAGTTTTTGAATGGTTTGGGCATGGCCCGGAGCTTGAGAGCTCTTGACACATTTTGTCTCCTTTTAGGAAATGGCTCCACATTTAATTCCGGTAGCGGGGAGTGATCAGGCCCAGAGCTCTTTGCATCGTGGTTGGGGGTATGTGTGTTTCAGGTTGCAGGGCTAGGTGGTTCCCCACGGGGACAGGGGCACAGGCTTCTATTCCGTCTGTCTGGAGCACCTGTTTATGCCTCTCCCTGTTGCAGCCTCCAAGCGGTACCTGGCTGACAAGTTCCAGATCGTTTGAAGTGAGTGTTACACCCTGCATGCCCCTTCCCACAACATTGGCTCTTGAGCAAGGCTGTGGGCTGTCCCTGGCTTGAGGCTCTTCCCTGATTCTGCTGTTTTACAGGTTGAGTCCAGTATCTTCCTGCAAGAGGAGCAGCAGTTGACCTCCAATGCCGGCGAGCTATAGCCAAGCTTGTTGCCTCTTGTTCTGCCTCCACCAGGGCATCCTCTGCCCTTTGTTTTGCCCCCTCTCTGCCCAGTGTCACAGCAGTGTTTGATTAAAGGACTTCTCATGTTCTGTGTTCTGCCCTGTCTCTGGGGGGTAGGGGTTAAGGGAGTGGGACGAGGCCTGGTGGGGAGCTGTTCCACATCAGAACATTTTCCAGAACAGTACCTCTGGAATTAGTGTTGGGATGTCTGGGTCAGCCTCTGCTACCATCCAGGCCATCAGACCAGCGGAGCGCCCCCAGTCTGTGTTCTGTGTGGCCTCTGTCTGGCCACATTGGCACGTCCTCCCTTTTGCCTGAAGGCCTTTTCTATTTCTCTAAACACCCTCCTCTGGGGTTTAGCAGTTTCCATTCATTGCTGCCACTCTGCTTCCCTGTCGGAAGGAACTCATGACCCCCTTACAGAGCTCCAGTCTTTCACCCTTCCCTCACTGCACTCATTGTCCTGCTTACCCTGACCACTCTGCTTTCCTGTCAGAGCACCCTCGATCCCTCCGCTGGCTTGTCATCCATGACCTTGCCTGCATGTTTACTTAAGCAGGTGGTAACAGGCACAGGTTTGCTCATCTTCCCCCTTCCTGGGCCCTACCCTCTCAGTGGATCCCCACCCCACCCCCCAGTACCAGCTTGCAAGCAGGAACCTGCATACTCTCCCCCTCTCCTGTTTAGCACTCACCCCTGAGACTCAGGCACCAAAACTTTTGCTCCCACTTCCTCGGGTTCAGTAAAGGGCATGAGGATGAATCTTGGACCCAGTGAACTGGGGAGCAGGAGTGAAGGTACAGGGAATACAGGAGAAATGCTCAGGTTAGTTGCTGAGCTGGAAGTCAGGAGAGGCGTCTGGTGCCAATCTGGGGCAGAGTGCACCCTGACAGCTAGAGATGGATGGTCCAGTCCTTGGAGCTTTCATATCCTCCCTGCCCTAGCCAGCTGACCAGCCTACACTCCTGCAGCCTGGATGTCTCTCTGCTCTTGGG
Source organism: Muntiacus reevesi (assembly GCF_963930625.1). NCBI lineage: Eukaryota > Metazoa > Chordata > Mammalia > Artiodactyla > Cervidae > Muntiacus > Muntiacus reevesi. The sequence goes on from NC_089271.1 coordinate 62,924,812, forward strand.
TGGAAAGGGGCCTGTCAGGCTCTATGACAAGTATGGTTGGTAAGTCTGTGTTCTTACAGGGCCTCCATCAAATACTGTTCCATCAGCCCCATGACATAGATTTTCCTGCAAATGCTATTTCCCGGAGTGTCCCAGCTCAGTCTGCCAGACTACTTGTTAGGGCACCCAAGACAGGGTCTGAAATCTGTGTTCAATTTCCCCCCACCCTGAAGTTTGAGGAGGACTTCCTTCTCTTAGCCAAGACCCCAGGGCTGTGTCAGCCTGTGACTCAGAGGGACACATTTGTATTTGAGTGAAGTGAGGGTAGGTTCTGCCTGACTCCCTTCCTGAAAGACCATGGTTTTATTTCACAAAAGAGGGTTTGATGGTGGGTAGCACATTCAAAGCTTGTGCCTGGGCATCTCTCTGTGTGAATAAAAGTCATCAGGGATAATGCCCCTTGAGGCAGAAAGATGTGATTCAGGCAGTAATGGAAGTAAGAGACTGGTCCAGATCCGGTAAGGCATTGAGTGAGCCAAAGCAAGGGTCGGATCTGCTTTATTCAAGGGATGTTGTCACATTACCAAAACATAGAAGGAGAGGATGCAGTTCACCAAACCTCAGGACAGGACATCTCAAAATGTTGGAGTCGCTGGAGGAGGCACTGGATCCTAACTTGCAATTCTGTGATGTCTGCCAACTGCTGAGGGTGTGGATGGGTAAAAATGGGAAGGGTACATGGGATATGGCTGCCCATCTTAGAAACAGGAGAACCCCCCCAACCTGGGTTACTTGTGGGGAGTTAGGGGTGACTGCACCTGAGCAATGGGGAGCACTTGGGTCCACCCTTCCCCTATGCTCTCATGGTGACTTCCTTCCGGGGCGCATGGCATGAGATCAGGTGGACAGAGCAGGAGGGTTGGGACCCGCAGAGACCTCAGGGTCGGAAAAGAACATGTGTGGGACTTACTCCTTCCACTCAAACCCCTCCCTGGAGCAGGTGGGCTTGATCAGTTAATTTGCAGCTGATCCAGTGGATATTGCCTTGTGGTGTAGCCCATCTCGCTGTTGTCCGAGTGAGTAAATTTGCCAGAGACCATCCAGCTGAGAGGTCTCTGCCCACCGAGACATGTAGGTAAGTTGTGCCCGGGGAGAAGTTCAGCACCAGCATCAGCACCACCCTTGGGCAGAGAGGGGCCTGGGACTTTGGTCACCAGGGTGAGGAAGTAGAGAAGCTCAGGGAAGTGGAGGTGTGATGGTGTGAACACAACCCCTTGTTCACTTTCTACCAGGCTCCCTTCCCTCCTCTGAACACACAGCTCAGACCAACTACCTCACTATAATATTGCTGGAAACATAGACATCACAGGCCTTGGCTCAGCCCCAAACCTTCCACTTCCAGTGGGAAATCCGTGGCAGGGCTTGAGGCATAGGTTAAAGAAATCCATCTGAGCCCCAGGGGGTAGGAGGAATGAAGAAACCCGGCCTCATTCAGGGCACCCCTGTTGCCTTTCCCCCTCATGCCCCTTCTTCAGCCTGGCCGACAGTGACAGCTGCTTTGGAGAGCCCTAGGCCCCAACCTGCCTGATTCTGCTACCTGTCCAACACCTGGGAAGATGCTCCCTCCCCGTCACATCCATACCCCAACAGCACCAGCCCCAGGTCTACCTCTGTCTCTGGACTCTCGAGGGAGATTTGCACAAACCAAGAAGGTAGAGTAGGTGGGTCCTGAAGAGGGAACCTCGGTGCTGAGCACAGTAATTTTGCCACAAAATGTCCAAGTCCTAATCCCTGCAGTTGGCTTTTATTTTCCTTTGCGTGGTAACAGTGGGTTATGCTTGCAGATGGAATAAAGACTGCTACCCAGCTGACTTAATGTGGGGTAACTCACCTGCATTGGCCAGATCCGGTCAGGCACACTGGGGCTGCCAGATTTTTGTGCTTGTACAATATTGAAGGCCTGGTAAGTACTGCTCAGATGCAGATGAAGAACAGAATTGTAGTTTTGAACCCCTCTTTTGTTCCAATGCAATCACTTCTTCCTCCCTAGTCCTCTTGAGGTATCTGCCAGCCTGACTTTTACAATGATGATTCACTTTTTAAAAAGGATTTACTATTGCTTTTCCATAAAATAGCCCTTCCAAACATAAAAGGTTAATTACATTGAATTAAATATGAATTTAACAGACTATACATATACACGTTGTGGAGAGTGTAAGCCCTCAGTATCACAAATGATTATGAACCAATCAACCCATGTAACTATACTCAGGTGACATAAGTGTACATTGCACATCCAGAAGTCACCTATATGTTCTTTTCTCTGAGGAATCCAAATGGATCAATCTCCATACTGCCCGATTCCATTTACTTCACAGTCTTGAGGAGGCCAAACTATAGACACAAGAAAACAGACTGGGGATTGCCAGGGTCTCGGGCTTGAGATGAGGGGTTAAACTACCAAAGAGCATGAAACAATTTTGTAGCTGATGAAAATATTTTTTATGTTGATTGTAGTGGTGGTTCCATAATAGCATGTTTGCAGGCACTTAGATTTTGTGTGTAAATTAATTTCAATAAACCCATATTATTTAATAAATTGTAGAAAGTACATTTTGAGATGGCAATCAGAGAAGAAAAAGAAACAGAGGGATGCAGAACAGACTTTTGAACTCTGTGGGAGAAGGTGAGGGTGGGATGTTTCGAAAGAACAGCATGTATATTATCTGTGGTGAAACAGACCACCAGCCCAGGTGGGATGCATGAGTCAAGTGCTCGGGCCTGGTGGGCTGGGAAGACCCAGAGGAATCGGGTGGAGAGGGAGGTGGGATGGGGGACTGAGACGGGGAATACGTGTAACTCTATGGCTGATTCATATCAATGTATGACAAAACCCACTGAAAAAGAAAAAAAAAAAAAAAAGAAACAAAGGGAATCCAAAATGGAAAAGGAAAATTAAAACTGTCACTGTTTGCAGATGACATGTTACTATACACTGGAAATCCTAAGGATGCCACCTGAAATCTACTAGAATTCATAATCAATTCAGTAAAGTTGCAGTGTACAAAAGCATTATATAGAAATCTGTTACATTTCTATCCTGCTCATGGGGTCCAATCCCAAAGAAGGGTAATGCCAAAGAACGTTCAAATTACAATACAATTGTGCTCATTTCACATGCTAGTACGTGAAAGTGAAAGTATTAGTTGCTCAGTCGTGTGTGACTCTTGGCAAACCCATGGACTGTAACCCACCAGGCTCCTCTGTTTATGGGTTTCTCCAGGCAAGAATACTGAAGCGAGAAGCCATTCCCCTTCTCCAGGGGATCTTCCTGACCCAGGGACCAGAACTCATGTTTCCTGCATTGCAGTCAGATTCTCTATCATCTGAGATGGGAGTACCAGACCAATTTACCTGTCTCCTGAGAAACCTGTATGCGGGTCAAGAAGCAACAGTTAGAACCAAACATGGAACAATGGACTGGTTCAAAATTGGGAAAGGAGTACATCAAGGCTGTATTTTGTCACCCTGATTAAATAATCAGAATACATCATGTGAAATGCTGGGCTGGATGAGTCACAGGCTGAAATCAAGATTGCCAGGAGAAATAGCAATAACCTCAGATAGGCAGGGGATACCACTCTAGTGGCAGAAAACGGAGAGAAACTAAAGAGCCTCTTGATGAAGGTGAAAGAGGAGAGTGGAAAAGCTGGCTTAAAACTCAACATTCAAAAAACGAAGATCATGCATCCGGTCCCATCACTTCCTGGCAAATAGATGGGGAAACAGTGGAAACAGTGACAGACTTTATTTTGGGGGGCCCCCAAATCACTGCAGATGGTGACTGCAGCCATGAAATTAAAAGACGTTTGCTCCTTGGAAGAAAAGCTATGACCAACCTAGACAGCATATTAAAAAGCAGAGACATTACTTTGCCGACAAATGTCTGTCTAGTTAAAGGTATGGTTTTTCCAGTAGTCATGCATGGATGTGAGTCTTGGATTATAAAAATGCTGAGTGCCGAAGAATGACACTTTTGAACTCTCGTGTTGGAGAAGACTCTTGCGAGTCCCTTGAACTGCAAGGAGATCCAACCAGTCCATCCGAAAGGAAATCAGTCCTGAATATTCATTGGAAGGACTGATGCTGAAGCTGAAACCCCAATACTTTGGCCACCTGATGCGAAGAACTGACTCATTGGAAGAGACCCTGATACTGGGAATGATTGAAGGTGGGAGAAAAAGGGGACGACAGAGGATGAGGTGTTTGGATGGCATCACCGGCTGGATGGACATGAGTTTGAGTAAGTTCCGGGAGTTGGTGATGGACAGGGAAGCCTGGCGTTCTGCAGTCCATGGGATCATAAAGAGTCAGACACGACTGCACGACTAAACTGAACTGAACTGAACTTGGATTGGAAGATTCAATATTGTAACATGTCCACGGTACCCATGGTAATCTACAGATTTCAGTGCAATCCCTATTAAGTTACCAATGGCATTTTTCACACAACTGGAACAAATAATTTTCAAAATGGCATGGAAACACAAACAGCTCTGAATTGTGGAAACAATCTTGAGAAAGAAGAATGTAGTTGTAGAAATTATGCTCCCTGACCTTAGACTGTGCTACAAAGATACAGTAATCAAAACAGCATGGTACCAGCACAAAGACAGACACAAAGATCAATGTTACAGGGTAGAAAGCCCAGAAATAAACCCATGCACTTATGGTCAATTACTCTGTGACAAAGGAGGCAAGAATATACAATGGAGAAAAGAGAGTCTCTTCAGAAGGTGGTGTGGGAAAACTACTTCAAAATAGCCAAGACATGGAAGTAACCTAAATGTCCATCAACAGAGGAATGAAGAGAGAAGATGTGATATAAATATACATATACATACACACACATAAATATGTCTATATATCTATATCTATACACACATACATACACACGTGGAATAGAATGGGTAAAGAAGATGTGTGTGTATATATATATATATGCATACAATGGAATATTAGCCATAAAAAAGAAAGAAATAATGCCATCTGCATCAACATGGATGGACCTAGAGATGATCGTTCTTTATAGAGTTTTGTTTTCTGTCAAACATCAACATGAATCAGCCACAGGTATACATATTCCCCTCCCTCTTGAACCTCCCTCCCATCTCCTTCTCTACCCTGCCCCTCTAGGTTGATACAGAGCCCCTGTTTGAGTTCCCTGAGACATACAGCAAATTCCCATTGGCCATCTATTTTACATATGGTAATGTAAGTTTCCATGTTACTCTCTCCATACATCTCACCCTCTCCTCCCCTCTCCCCATGTCCATAACTCTGTTCTCTATATCTGTTTCTCCATTGCTGCCCTGCAAATAAATTCATTGGTATCATCTTTCTAGATTCCATATATATGCATCAGTGTATACAATATTTATTTTTCTCTTTCTGACTTATTTCTCTCTGTATAATAGGCTCTAGGTTTTTCCACCACATTAGAACTGATTCAAATGCATTCCTTTTTGTGGCTGAGTATTATTTCATTGTGTATATGTACTACAGCTTCGTTACCCATGCATCAGTCGATGGACATCTAGGTTGCTTCCGTGTCCTAGCTATTGTGAACAGTGCTGCAATGGACATTGGGGTACATGTGTCTTTTTCAATTTTGGTGTCCTTAGGGTATATGCCTAGGAGTGGGATTGCTGTGTCACATGGTGGTTTTACTCCTACTTCTTTAAGGAATCTCCATACCGTCTTCACTAGTGACTGTGTCAATTTACATTCCTACCAACAGTGCAAGAGGTGTCCCTTTTCTCCACACCCTCTCCAGCATTTATTGTTTGTAGACTTTTTGATGATGGCCATTCTGACCGGTGTGAGGTGATATCTCATTGTAGTTTTGATTTGCATTTCTCTAATAATGAGTGATGCTGAGCATCTTTTCATGTGTTTGTTAGCCATCTGTATGTCTTCTTTGGAGAAATGCCCGTTTAGGTCTTTGCCCCACTTTTTGATTGGGTTGTTTGTTTCTCTGGTATTGACTTGTATGAGCTGGTTGTAAATTTGGAAATTAATCCTTTGTCAGTTGTTTCATTTGCTATTATGTTTTCCCATTCTGAGTATTGTCTTTTCACCTTGTTTATAGTTTCCTTTACTGTGCAAAAGCTTTTAAGTTTAATTAGGTCCCACTTGTTTATTTTTGTTTTTGTTTCCATTAGTCTAGGAGGTGGTCATGGAGGATCTTGCTTTGACTTATGTCATTGAGTGTTCTGCCTATGTTTTCCTCTAAGAGTTTTATAGTTTCTGGCTTTACATTTAGGTCTTTAATCCATCTTGAATTTATCTTTGTGTATGGTGTTTAGGAAGTGTTCTACTTTCATTCTTTTACATGTTGATCGCTACAACATCTTAAGCAGTTTTCAAACTTAGAAAATTTAACTTTGAAGCAATACAATTATCAACTGAAGTCACTCATTCAAAATCCACATGTCCCCAAACTGTTCTTTGTCACTATATTTTTAATTCTGCTTCCAATCAAAGAACATGCATTGCATTCAGTTTTCGTGTCTCTTTAGTGTCCTTTAAACTAGAACAATTTCCCAGACATTTTTTGGTCATGTGTGACATCACCTTTCACTGTTTAGTATGATACTGATGGTGGGCTTGTCATATATGGCCTTTATTATGTTGAAGTATGTTCCTTCTATACCCAGCTTGTTCAGCATTTTTATCCTGAAGTGATGTATTTTGCCAAATGCTTTTTCTTCATATATCAAAGTGATCATATGATTTTAAGTTTTCACTTTTTAATGTGGTATATCACACTTACTGATTTAAATAGGTTGAACCACCCTCGCCTCTCAGGGATAATTCTCACTTGGTCATGGTATATACTTCTTTTCATGTGCTGTTGAGTTTGGCCTGCTATTTTGTTAAGAATTTCAGTGATATCAGTGACATTAGTCTATAGTTTTCTTGTAGTGTCTTTCTCTGACCTTGGTATCAGATAACACTGGCCTTGTGAAATGAGTTCAGAAGTATTCCACCCTTTTTAGTTTTCTGGAAGAGTTTGAGAAAGACTGGCATTAATTCTTCCTTAAATGATCGGTAGAATTCACAATTGAAACCACCTGGTCTTGGCCTTTTCTTTGCTGAGAGGTGTTTTTTTTTGCCTTCACTGATTTGATCTCCTTGCTCATAATTGGTCTGTTCGTATTTTCTATTTCTACATGATTCAGTCTTGGTAAAGTGCATGTTTCTAGAAATTTATCCATTCCTAGATTTCTAGTTTGATGGTGTATGACTGTTCATAATTGTCTCTCACAATCTTTGTATTGCTGTGGTGTCATTGTAATGTCTCTTCTTTCATTTCTGATTTTATTTGTTTGAACTGTTTTTTCTGAGTTAATCTAGTAACAAGTTTGTCAATTTTGTTTATCATTTCAAAAAGCCAGCTCTTATTTTCATTGATCTTTTCTATTCATTCTCTGGTCTCCATTTCAATTTTTTTCTTCTCTGATCTTTGTTATTTCCTTCTATCTCTAACTTTGCACTTAGCTTTTTCTTTTTTTCCCTTATTCCACAAGGTTGTTTATTTGGTAACTTTCTTGTTTCTTTTTTTAAAAAAATATAATTTCATTCCCATGTATTTATTTTTGGCCAAGCTTGGTCTCCGTTGATGTGCAGGCTTTTCTCCAGTAGCAGCAAATGGGGGCTCCTCTCTAGTTGTGGTGTGCAGGCCCCCGGTTGCAGTGGCTTTTCTTGTTGTGGAGCACAGGCTCATAGTTGTAGTGCACAGGCTTGGTTGCTCTGCGGCTTGTGGGATTCTCCCAGATCAGGGCATGAACCTGTGTATCCTGAATTGGCAAGCAGATTCTTTTCCACTGAGCCAACGGAGAATCCCTCTTTCTTGTTTCTTAATGTATTCATTTATCATTATAAACTTCTTTCTTAGGCCTGCTTTTGTAGTACATTGTGGTTCTGTTTTCATTTGTTTCGAGATATTCTTAAATATACCATTTTACTTCTTCTTTGACCCGTTAGTTGCTCAGGAGTGTGCTATTTAATATCCAGATATTTGTGAATTTTCCAGCTTTGTTCCTGTTACTGATTTCTCGTTTCATGCCATTGTACTCACAAAAGATACTTGGTGTGGTTTCAATCTTCTTAAATTTAATTAGAGATATTTCAGGAGCTATCATATGATCCATCCTGGAAGATGTTCCATTTGCCCTTGAGAAGAATCTGTTCTGTTGCTGTGAGATGGGATGTTGTATAAGTCTGTTAAGTCCATCTGGGCTACAGTATGGTTCAAGCCCATTTCCTTTTTCCTTTTGTTGATCTCGTGTGGATAATCTATCCATTGTGGAAGTGGAATATTCAAATCCCCTATTACTGTCGTGTTGTTACCTATTTAGCTGTTCAGATCTGTCAGTATTTGCTCAATATACACAGGTGTTCCAATGGTGGGTGGGTATATATTAATATTCACAATCCTTGTATCATCTCGATGAACTGACACCCTTTGTCATTATATAATGACTTTTTTTTGTCTCAAATTACCATTTTTGGCTTAAAGCCTATTTTGTCTGATATTGGTGTGGCTACTCCTGCTCTCTTTTGTTTACCACTTTCATGGAATACCTTTCACCATGCCTTCACTTTGAGCATATGTATGAGCTTAAACCTGAAGTGAGTCTCCTGTAGGCAGCAGTGCAGTTGTGCACAATTTTTCAGTGTTTTTTTTTTTTTAATCCATCCATCCACTCTATTCCTTTTGCTGGAGAACTAAATCCAGTTACATTTAGAGTAATTATCGATAGGTAAGATTTTAGTACTTAATGCCCCTGTCCCTTTTGGGGACCTAATTAAAATTAAATGCTTCTGCACAACTCAGCAAACTATAAGCAAGGTGAAAAGACAGCCTTCAGAATGAGAGAAAATAATAGCAAATGAAGCAACGGACAAAGAATGAATCTCAAAAAGATACAAGCAACACTTGCAGCTCGATTCCAGAAAAATAAATGACCTGATCAAAAAGTGAGCCAAAGAACTAAAGAGGCATTTCTTCAATGAAGACATACAGATGGCTAACAAACATATGAAAAGATGCTCAACAGCACTCATTATCAGAGAAATGCAAATCAAAACCACAAGGAGGTACCATTTCACGCCAATCAGAATGGCAGCTATCTAAAGTGTACAAGCAATAAATGCTGGAGAGGGTGTGGAGGAAAGGGAACCCTCTTTCACTGTTGGTGGGAATGCAAACTAGTGCAACCACTATGGAGAACTGTGAGGAGATTCCTTAAAAAACTGGAAATAGAACTGCCATATGACACAGCAATCCCGCTGCTGGTCATACACACTGAGGAAACCAGAATTGAAAGAGACATGTGTACGCCAATTTTCACCACAACACTGTTTTTAATAGCCAGGACATGGAAACAACCTAGATGTCCATCAGCAGACGAATGGATAAGAAAGCTGTGCTACATATACACAATGGAATATTACTCAACCATTAAAAAGAATACATTTAAATCAGATCTAATGAGATGGATGAAACTGGAGCCCATTATACAGAGTGAAGGAAGCCAGAAAGAAAAACACCAATAGAGTATACTAATGCATATATAGGGAATTTAGAAAGATGGTAATGGTAACACTGTATGCAAGACAGCAAAATAGACACAGATGTATTGAACAGTCTTTGGACTCTATGGGAGAGGGCGAGGGTGGGATGCTATGGGAGAATGGCACTGAAACATGTAAATTATCAATGTGAAACGAATCGCCAGTCCAGGTTTGATGCATGATACAGGATGCTCGGGGCTGGTGTACTGGGATGGGGAGGGAGGTGGGAGGGGGGATCATGATGGGGAACACATGCACACCCATGGCGGATTCAGTCAATGTATGGCAAACCAATACAATGTTGTAAAGGAAAATTGACTAATCAATTAATTTAAACAAAGGTGAATCATCATTGTAAAAGTCAAGCTGGCAGATAACTCAAGAGGACTAGGGAGGAAGAAGTGATTGGATTGGAACAAAAGGGGGGTTCAAAACTACAGGTCTGTTCTTCATCTGCATCTGAGCAGTACTTACCAGGCCTTCACTATTGCACAAGCACAAGGGCACCAAGAACAACACAGTCATTCAAACACTGGGACAGGCCAGGGACTGGGATAGTTACCCAGGGATAGTCAAGGTGGAAAATCTGGCAGCCCCAGTGTGCCCGGGCAAATCTGGCCAATGCAGGTGAGACTCACCTCACATTAAGTCAGCTGAGTAGCAGCCTTTATTGCATCTGCAAGCATAACCCACTGTTATGACACAAGGGAAAATACAAGCCAACTGCAGGGATTAGGACTTGGACATCTTTGGGCAAGATTACTGTGCTCACCACCCCAGGCTCCCTCTTCAGGACTCACCTAGTCTACCTTCTTGGTTTGTGCCAATCTCCCTCAAGAGTCCAGAGAGGTAGACCTGGGGCTGGTGCTGGTGGGGTGTGGGTGTGATGGGGAGGGAGCATCTTCCCAGGTGTTGGACAGGTAGCAGAATCAGGCAGGATGGGGCCTAGGGCTCTCCAAAGCAGCTGTCACTGTTTCCCAGGCTGGAGAAGGGGCATGAGGGGGAAAGGCAACAAGGTGCACTGAATGAGGCCAGGTTTCTTCATTCCTCCTACCCCCTGGCGCCCAGATGGATTTCTTTAACCTATGCCTCAGGCCCTGCCACAGATTTCCCACTGGAAGTGGAAGGCTTGGGGCTGAGTCAAGGCCTGTGATATCTAGGTTTCCAGCAACATTATAGTGAGGTAGTTGGTCTGAGCTGTGTGCTCAGAGGAGGGAAGGGAGCCTGGCAAAAAGTGAATGAGGGGTTGTGTTCACGCCCTTGCACCTCCACTTCCCTGAGCTTCTCTACTTCCTCACCCTGGTGACCAAAGTCCCGGGTCCCTCTCTGCCCAAGGGTGGTGCTGATGCTGGTGCTGGACTTCTCCCCGGGCACAACTTACCTACGTGTCTCGGTGGCCAGAACCTCAGCTGGACGGTCTCTGCCAAATTAACTCACTCGGACAACAGCGAGATGTGCCACACCACCAGGCAATAAATACTGGATCACTGTAAATTAAGTGATCAAGCCCACCTGCTCTGGGGAGGGGTCTGAGTGGAAGTTGTAAGTCCCACCCGTGTTCTTTTCTGACCCTGAGGTCTGCGACTGTCCCAAACCTCGTGCTCTGTCCACCTGAACTCATGCCATGAGCCCCGGAAGGAAGTCACCATGAGAACATGGGGGAAGGGCGGACTGAAGTGCTCCCCATTGCTCAGTTGCAGTCACCCCTAACTCTCCACAAGTAAACCAGCTTACGGGAATGGGGGGGGGGCGCGGTTCTCCTGTTTCTAAGATGGGCAGCTATGTCCCATGTACCATTTCAATTTTCACTCATCCACACCCTCAGCTGTTGGCAGACACCACAGAATTGCAAGTTAGGATGCAGTGCCTCCTCCAGTGACTCCAACATTTTGAGATGTCCTGTCCTGAAGTTTGGTGAACTGCATCCTCCCCTTCTGTTTTGGGAACGTGACAACACCCCTTGAATAAAGGCGATCTGACCCTTGCTTTGGCTCACTCAATGCCTTACCGAATCTGGACCAGTCTCTACTTCCATTACTGCCTGAATCACATCTTTCTGCCTTAAGGGGCATTATCTCTGATGACTTTTATTCACAGAGAGATGCCCAGGCACAAGCTTTGAATGTGCTACCTACCATCATACCCTCTTTTGTGAAATAAAACCATGGTCTTTCAGGAAGGGAGTCAGGCAGAACCTACCCTCACTTCACTCAAATACAAATGTGTCCCTCTGAGTCACAGGCTGACACAGCCCTGGGGTCTTGGCTAAGACAAGGAAGTCCTCCCCAAACTTCAGGGTGGGGGGGGGGGAATTGAACATGGATTTCACTCTGTCTTGGGTGCCCTAACAAGTAGTCTGGCAGACTGAGCTGGGACACTCCGGGAAATAGCATTTGCAGGAAAATCTATGTCATGGGGCTGATGGAACAGTATTTGATGGAGGCCCTGTAAGAACACAGACTTACCAACCATACTTGTCATAGAGCCTGACAGGCCCCTTTCCACCCAAGAGCAGAGAGACATCCAGGCTGCAGGAGTGTAGGCTGGTCAGCTGGCTAGGGCAGGGAGGATATGAAAGCTCCAAGGACTGGACCATCCATCTCTAGCTGTCAGGGTGCACTCTGCCCCAGATTGGCACCAGACGCCTCTCCTGACTTCCAGCTCAGCAACTAACCTGAGCTTTTCTCCTGTGTTCCCTGTACCTTCACTCCTGCTCCCCAGTTCACTGGGTCCAAGATTCATCCTCATGCCCTTTACTGAACCCGAGGAAGTGGGAGCAAAAGTTTTGGTGCCTGAGTCTCAGGGGTGAGTGCTAAACAGGAGAGGGGGAGAGTATGCAGGTTCCTGCTTGCAAGCTGGTACTGGGGGGTGGGGTGGGGATCCACTGAGAGGGTAGGGCCCAGGAAGGGGGAAGATGAGCAAACCTGTGCCTGTTACCACCTGCTTAAGTAAACATGCAGGCAAGGTCATCGATGACAAGCCAGCGGAGGGATCGAGGGTGCTCTGACAGGAAAGCAGAGGGGTCAGGGTAAGCAGGGCAATGAGTGCAGTGAGGGAAGGGTGAAAGACTGGAGCTCTGTAAGGGGGTCATGAGTTCCTTCCGACAGGGAAGCAGAATGGCAGCAATGAATGGAAACTGCTAAACACCAGACGAGGATGTTTAGAGAACCAGAAGAAGGCCCTCAGGGAAAAGGGAGGACATGCCAATGTGGCCAGACAGAGCCAACACAGAACACAGACTCGGGGGCTCCGCTTGTCTGATGGCCTGGATGGTAGCAGAGGCTGACCCAGAGTCCCCAACACAGATTCCAGAGGCACTATTCTGGAAAATGTTCTGAGGTGGAACAGCTCTCCAGCAGACCTCCTCCCACTCCCTTAACCCCTACCCCCCAGAGACAGGGAAGAACACAGAACATGAGAAGTCCTTTAATCAAACAATGATGTGACACTGGGGTAGAGAGGGGGCAAAACAAGGGGCACAGGATGCCCTGGTGGAGGCAGAACGAGAGGCAGCAAGCTTGGCCGCAGCTCGCAGGCCCCAGAAGTAAGAGCTACTCCTCTTGCAGGAAGATATTGGGCTCAACCTGTAAAACAGCAGAGTCAGGTAAGAGCCTCAGGCCATGGCCAGCCCACAGTCCTGCTCAACAGCCAATGTTGTGGGAAGGGGTATGCAGTGTGTAACACTCACTTCAAACGATCTGGAACTTCTCAGCCAGGTACCACTTGGAGGCTGCAACAGGGAAAGGCATAAACAGGTGCTCCAGACAGACGAACACAGAAGCCCGAACCCCTGTCCCCGTGGGAAATCACCTAGCCCTGCAACCTGAAACACACATACCCCCAGCCCCGATGCAAAGAGCTCTGGGCCTGATCACTCCCCACTACCGGAATTAAATGTGGAGCCATTTCCTAAAAGGAAACATAATGTGCCAGCAGCTCTCAAGCTTGGGGCCACACCCGAACCTTTCAAAAACTGTCTCGCAAACAATCCAACAAGACCCTTAAAGACCACAACAGATCAACAAGGCATCTCTACAAGTCCTATCAGAAGGAGCTGTCTAGGACTCGTGTGGCTGGCAGAGTATGCACGCAGTCCACACAGTACTTTGCTTTTTGTCCGCACACCCAGCTGGACATGCACCACATGCTCCAGGGACAGGCTTGATAGGTTCTCCTCCCCACAGGAATGCTGATCCCTACGAGGCCCCCTGCACCTGCAGCCCACCTCACCCCAAGGGCCCACCCCACTTCTGCACTAAGAACCCGCTTCTCTCTGTCCCTGGTTCCTCATACCAAGTTGCTCCTTAAGGTCATCTATTTCTCTCTGTAGCACCAGACACTAGGCCAGTAGACACAGGAGGAAGAGAAATGGTTAGTATACACCCGCCTCCCCTCTCCTCCTCCTCTCCTCTCCCCCAGGCCCTCCATCCCAAAGCCAGGTGTCTAGACTGGCAAGCAAAAGACGTTCCTCAGTGGAAAGGAGATGGGCTCCCTCCCTGCGGTGTGGGATGGGATGGGGGTGGGGGACCCACACATGTCAGTTGCACTTGGACCCAGATCCCACAATGGGGTTTGCGTGTGCATATCCAGGAGCCAGAAGAAGCATTACCCGAGGACAGCCCTGTCTTCCAGGTGGCTGTGGCTGCCTTTTCAGTCTTGGGGAATGGTCAGTTGGTTCCTGGTCACCTGACAGGGAAAGGACACACAATCCAGCTTCCCAGGTACCCGGTGAGGTGGAAAGGCCCAGGCCGGGTCTAATGTAAGGTGAGGCAGTACCACCCTCTGCTAGCATTGGACATCCCCTGCTCTGCCCGGCAGGCAGCCCAAACCTTCTCTCTGGGCCTGCACCTCCTATTCCTCAGGGGCAGCGATTTCACCACAATGGTCACCAAAGACTGTGGTTCTGGGTTCCAGTCTCCCAGAGCAGCAGCCACAGCCAGCACCTGGGAGACCAATGTGGGCAAACAGCACTTCACAGAAAAGGTTATTTGCATACAGGTCGAAGCCCAGACTAGCTGTTGGAGCACTGCCACCGATCACCCCTGTCAAACAAATCCCACACAGAAGGTGATGGGACCAGGTCCAGCCCTGGTGACACCCTGTTTCTCATGGGAGAAGCGGACTGGGAGCAAGGTTGAGCCCCCAGAAGAGAGAGGAAGAGTCAGAGACAGAGGTTTCTGCCCTCACCCCTGGCCCCCTCCTCCCACATCATAACCCAGGACACTCACCTGAGGGGCCAGGCCCTCTGGGCCTGACCTCTCCCTTGTTCATGGCCACGGGCTCTGAGTTTCCTGAATCCTGTGTGCCTCTGATGTTGAGGTTGGTGCTGCTGGGTTCTCCATGATGCACCCATGGAGAAGATGGCCATGGCCTGTCAGTGGTCAGCTAAAAACAAAGATTTCTCACTGATCTGGAGTAAGGATGTGTGTATGCACACGCGTGTGTGTACCAGTGCATTTATATGTCTATGCCTGTGTGTGCGAGCGCTCATGTGATTCAAGACAGAGCTGAGGCAGGGAACTGGAAAGAGAATTGAAAGGCTGATCTCTTTAGCACATTCTCTGTCAGTCAGCCCCAGCAGGCAGAGCTGAGCTTGGGACAGCAGTGTGGCACTGAGAAAACCTGGGGCCCCTGCAAGGAAGGCTTGGGGAACAGCTACAAAGTAGGATTCAAGATAGTGATGCGTCTAAACACCAAAGTTCTGTGAAGCTTTTAGAGGGTCCCCTCAAATCCATTCAGCTACCAGCTCTCCCTTCCACTCCAGCCCCAGCTTCGTGGAGGAGGCTGGAAACAGGCCAAGGGTGGAAAGCCGAGCCCAGCACACCCAAAGTGCTACCTTAACGTTTGTCCCTAGTAAAAGGACCCCAATCAGGCATCCTAATGACCCAGTGACCGAGGGCCACCCAATGGCGACCCCTGAGGGATAGAGAGAGGGACAAGGGGTGAAGACCTGTGCCCTGGGGAGGGTAGGAGGCGTAAGAGTGGGGAGAGAGGAGGGGCCTGGACTACTCACTTGGCCCTTTGGGAATGAATCTCTACTTGGGTCGTTGTCTTCTCCGGACACCACCATTACTGCCACCGACTCCTGGGCCCGCCTAGCCACGGGTTTCTTCCCAGCGACGGTGTGCTTGGACTCTTCCGCTTCCCAAGGGACCAAGGCATACTTCTTGGACCTCCCGAGGAGCGGGATGCCGGAGATTGCGGGGAAGGTGGCCGGTTCCAGGGGAGTGGCCGAGATTCTCTGCCCCCAGGAAGGGAAGGTTCTCCCCAAGGCAGGTTTGGAGACGCCCCCAAGGGATTTCTTCTCCTGGACCCCCTTCCTCCTAGGAGTGGGCCGCAGCCCGCTGCCGGTAGAGGAACTGCAGTAGCTGATGTTACTGCTACTCCCGGGTAGCTGGGCAGGCTGCTCCCCGTCACCCAGGGCGCACTCTGCATTTTCTTAGGGGGAGAGGCGTCATCCCGCTCTGCATCGCCCTGCCTGCCCTCAACCGAAATTAATCCTCGCGGAGCCGAGGATAGGCAAGTGCCTGGCACATTAAGGAGATTCTCCCTGCCTTGGACATTCGAGCGTCGGGGTGTGTTCCCGGGATCCTCGGGTCTGTTTAGCTTCACGTGGCCTCCGTCTTTGGGAGAAATGCTCACCCTCATCAGCTCTCTCTCTCACCGAACACATCAGAGGACTCAGGGTTGGACAGCAGCCTGGCTGGGCTTTCTGAGGGAGGCCACTGGTGATCCACAGCCACGTTCAACCTACTCTTAGTGCCTCTCTTAGCATTCCCCCAGGCCCGGCCCTCCTTGGGCCCGCCAACCTGGAGAGGGACGGCACCAGCCTGTGCAGTTTCCCCACACCTCTGGGGGGCACCGCCTCGACTGGGGGGACACGCCTTGAAGTCCCAGAAGGCAGACACTTCGCCGACCACGTTGCTCTCCTGGAAAAGGTATCTGCGGGTGTTCAGAACGCTCAGGTCGGTCAGCTGCTGCAGGATGGCCGCCACTGACTCGTCAGCCAGCTGCAGGGCGTCCCCCTGGTCGTCGGCCAGGGAGCCAGGCCGGCGTTCGCGGCCCCACAGCACCGACCCTCCCGCTTCCAGCACCTCCAGCTCTGACTCGAAGCCCTCAGGGTCTGGGAAGCCATTCCCGCCCTCACCCTCGCTGCTTTGCGGTGCCCCTGGCTCAGGGCCGGGGCGGGTCCCCGCGGGGCTCTGGAGCTGGCCTTAAGGCCGCTGGTCTGCTCTCCGTGCTCTGAGCCGAAACCCGCTCCCAAAACAGATACCTCACCACCTGGGGAGCTCATGTCGCCATCTGGGTGGCCGCCGGATCAGGGGCGGCGACCATTTATCAACCGGGTCGCGGTGGCGGCGGTCAGGGCAGGTGTGGCGGGCGGCGTCTGGAGCTCGCCGTCAAGCATGCTGGAGATGGCCGCAAATGACGCGAGGTTTTCAGCGCGCCAGCCCTGCCGCCTCCTCATTGGTCCGGTTCCTGCCAACCAGCACGCGCCTTGTTTGGCCGTCCCCTCGAGGTGTAACCAATGGGGTCGAGGGCCTCCTCTGGCTTGCTGCCAAGTCCAAGGGCCGTCCGGGCAGTTGGCGAGTTGGCGGGTGAATGTGACGCTGCGAGTATACCTCTGTCGAGCCTCTCGTCCCACCTCCTCCAAGTGCTTAACGATTCCGAGAGTGGGAGAGTTTAGCGGCAAACCTCTGTGGCGGTGGTGCAAGAAAGCCATTTGGGAGGTAATTTCGCAGAATCTGTGAAAAGCAACTTATACAGCAGAGACCCCGTGCCCGGCACTCTTCTAAGTGCTGTATGTAAGTAGTAGTGGTTCTTTGTGACGCTCCCAGGACTCTAGTACTAATGATTAGCAGCCTAAGGTTCAGCCACTGACCCACGGTCATTTGGCCCATGGGGATCAGTGGTAGAATTGAAGCCAAGCAATCTGACTCCAGAGTCCCTGCTTTGATTCAAAGATCTAAAAAAGGTATGTTTTCCCCTCTATCAGGAAGTCCACTGCCTGGCACATCTTCTAAAAGTGAGGATTTATTTCTAAGATCTCTATTTTACTCCATTGGTCTATTTGTTATTATGGCAGTAACACACAGTTTTCATTAGTGTAGGTTTGTAATGGTTTGAAATCAGGAAGTGTGATTCTCTAATTTTCCTTTGTCCAAATTGTTTTCCCTATTAAGGATCTCTTTAGATTCTACTTAAATTTTAGGATGAGTTTTTCTATTTCTCTAAAGCATGCTATTGGGATTTTGATAGGGTTTGCATTGGATCTGTAGATCACTCTGGGTAATGTGTTAGAAGAACAGATCCAGTGGAGTGTGTGTGTGTGTGTGTGTGTGTGTGTGTGTGTGTGTGTGTAAAAGAATTGACTCATTCAGTTATAGCGGCTGGTAAGTTCAGATCCAGTGGAGTGTGTGTGTGTGTGTGTGTGTGTGTGTGTGTGTAAAAGAATTGACTCATTCAGTTATAGCGGCTGGTAAGTTCCAAGATCTAGAGGGTGAGTTGGCTAGCTGGAGACCCAGAGGAGCCAGTGGTTTAGCTCTAGTCCAGGTTAGAAGGCCTAAGAACCAAACCAGTAGAGCTAATATTTCAGTTTGGGTCTAAAGGCGGGAAAAGAAGCTGATGTCCCAGATCCAAAGGCTTTCACGCAGGAGGAATTTTCTTACATGAGGAAAGGTTGCTTTTTTGTTTTAGTCAGACTATCAACTGATTAGGTAAAGCCCACCCACATTATCAGGGGGAATTCTGTTTTATCCAGTTGACTGATTTAAATGTTAATCTCATGGAAAAGCACTCTACCGGAACATCCAGAATAATGTTTGACTAAATATCTAGGCATTCTGTGGACCAGTCAAGCTGACACATAAAATTAAACACCTCAGGTAGCATGCACTTCTTAACAATATTTAGTATTCTGGTCTGTGCAGACAGATGCCTTTCCATTTATTTGTGTCTTTTTAAGTTTCTTTCAGCAATGTTTTGTAGTTTGGAGTGTACAAGTCTTTTGATTCCTTGTTTGAGTTTATTCCTCAATATTTTATCCTTTTTGAAGCTAATGTATGGAATTGTTTTCTTAATTTCCTTTTCAAAATGTTCTTGTTAGTGTATAGTAACAAACTTAATTTTGTTTATCAATTTTGTGCCCCACAACTTTGTTGAATTTGTTTATTAATTCTTCCAGTTGTGTGCATGTGTGTGTGTGTATGGTTCCGTGTAATCTTTTGAGTTTTGCATGTACAAAATCATGCTATCGTCAACAGAGATAATTTTATCTGTCTCTGATTTGGATGCCTTTATTTCTTTTGCTTTCCTAACAGCTCTGGCTATTACTTCCAGTTGTTGAATACTAACATAATTGCGAGAGCAGGCTTCCTTGCCTTGTTCCTTACCTTAGAAGAAGAGGTTTCAGTTTTTCATCACTGAGTGTGACGTTAGTTGTGACCTTTATTTTGTCGAGGTAATTTCTTTCCACTCCTAGTTCGTTGACTGTTTTTCTTCGTGAAGGAATGTTGAATTTTTTATGCATCTATATAGATAATCATGTGATTTTTGTCTTTCATTCTGTTAGTGTGTTTTATTACATTGATTGATTTTTGTATGTTAAACTAGCCTTGCAACCAAGGGATAAGTCGCTTTTGACCGTTGCACATAGTCCATCTAATGTGCCATTGAATTGTTTTGCTAGTATTTTGTTGGGGATTTTTGCATCTGCATTCATCTGGGAAAGCGACCTGTAGTGTTCTTTTCTTTTGGTGCCTTTGATATCAGGATAATGCTGGCCTCATAAAATGAGTGTGGGAGTGTTCCCTCTTCTTTAATTTTTTGGAAGTATTTGAAGAAGATTGGTATTAATTCTTTAAACGTTTGGTGGAATTCTCCAGTGAAGCTATCAGTTCCTGATTTTGTGTGTGTGGGGGGAGGTTTGTCATTACTGATTCAATTTCATTATTGGTATGTTGGGGTTTCTTTGTCTCCTTGATTCAGTTCTGGTAGATTGTGTGTTTCTAGGAATTTATTCATTTCTTCTAGGTTGTCCAATTTCTTGCCACAGTTGTTCATAATATTCTTGTATAATCCTGTTTGTTTTTGCCCAGTTGGTTGTAATATCCCCTCTTATATATGATTTTAGTTATTTTAGTCTTTTTCTCTTAGTTAATCTAGGTAAGTATTTTTGAAAAAAAATCTCTTTGTATAAATAAGTTCACTCACAACAGTGCTGTTTATAAGGGCAAAAATCCCTGACTGCTACTTACATTTTCATCACAAAAGCTACTAATATCTGTTGAAACTTTACTATGTGCTAGGCCCTCTTCATGCATTATGTCATTTAATTCTCACAACAGCCATGTGAGGTAGACACGAATCTTATCCCTAGTTTATATACGAGGCAGAAACATGTGATAACTTGTCCAAAGTCAAACATCTAGTAGGTGGTGGAATCAGGATTTAAACTCTTGTCCTTGGGTTTATATAGATACAAATCTGTGTCATGCAACTATTATAAAAGGAAGTATGTTGCAATAAAAGATATACTGCACAGTTCCAAGCAAGAACTCAAGAAATCTGCAAGTCCCTAAAAACGTTGTATTGAAAAATGAATGTTGTATTGAAAAATGTCCAGGATGGGTTTCTGGCAACCAGTGGGTCCAGTGGCTCCAAACCCTTTTTTCAGTTGTGGGCCCTGTGTTAGTCTGTTTGAGTTACCAAAACCAAATACCACAGGCTGGATGGCTTAAACAAAAGGCATTTAGTTTCTCATAGTTTGGGATACTAGAAGTCCAAGATCAAGGTGCCAGCAAGTTCAGTTCCTGGTGTAGGCACTCCTGCTATATTGCAGTTGGGAACCTTCTCTCTGATTCCTCACATGACATTTCCTCTGTGTGTGTGTGGAGACAGAGAGAGAGAGAGCGAGAGATCTGGTAACTCCTCCATTTATAAGGATGCCAAGTCCTTTGGGATTAGGGCCCCACTCTTACAACCTCTGTGTGTGTTGTGCTTGGTCACTCAGTTGTGTCCAACTCTTGGTGACCCCATGAACTGCGGCACACCAGGGTCCTCTGTCCATGGGAATTCTCCAGGCAAGAACACTGGAGTGGGTTGCCATGCCCTCCTCCAGGGGAACTTCCCAACACAGGGATGGAACTCAGGTGTGCCACACTGCAGGTGGGTTCATTACCATCTAGCCACCAGGGAAGCCCAAGAATACTAGAGTGGGTAGCATATCCCTTCTCCAGGGGTACTTCCCGACACAGGAATTAAAACCTGTATTGCGGGCAGATTCTTTACCAGCTCTTTCAATCAACCCTGATTACCTCTCTAAAGGCTCCATCTCCAAATTCAGTCACATTGAGGGTTAGGGCTTTAAGATAGGAATTTGGGGCAACACAACTCTGCCCATAGTAGAACTCTTTTGAGAATCTATCGGAAGCTCTACACACCCTCCCAAGAAGACTGGATACATTGCCTCCCACAACTTTGCACACAATTTCAGGAAGTTCTTGCATCCCAGGTTGAGAGTCTCAGTTCTAGGGCACCTTCCTCTTTTCCCAGATGGAGATACAAGAGGTTCAGAAAGGGGAAGGACTTTTCAGCAGGTTAGGAGAGAGACAGGTCTCCTGATTCCTCATCAAGTGCTTGCCCTACCTTACTCTGCCTTGTGTTAGGCCTGTTAAGTCAGCAATCCACCGTGACCTCAAAACACTAGAGATTCTGTGGCTGCAGTGTAGGGGAGTGCTTCACCTGGGGTGCTCAAGTGAGTGAACAAGGCTCTAGCTATAACTGACAGTAAATGGGACAGACTTCATTGTTTCAAATCAGTCAGGAGGTTGGGGAGAAGCTGCACCAAGTTCAACATACACACACAAGAGTTCTGAGTGTGAGGCGATGGAGGTGCTTCTGTCCTACCAAACAGCAAAGTGGGGACTGAAGAGGTATAGTTGAACTGTCTGCTGGCCTTGACATGGCGCTGTCCCTCTACTCTCAGATTCCTCATTTGTACACCCCTCAGGAGTAGATCTGTTAGATTTCTACATGAGATTATTTAGCTCTAATATTCTGTTCATCTGTGATGCTGGGGCAGGAACCATGCAGGAAAAATCAGTTGAGGCATCTGGGTCCTCGAATCCTGGGCAAAACAATTTTTTTTTTTCAAAATGTCTTCTGATGGCGTCAAAGAGTTAGCAATAAAGCACATATAGCTTAAAGAGATGAAAAATCCCTAATAAGCACACGAAGACCCTTTACATACTCAGTCATTTAAGGTAAAGTCCCAAGAGAAATGTTTCCTCAATTTCTGTTTCAGGTCCATCCTTAAAAAGGGAGGCTAATTAATAATAGCTGGAATTCTGAACAACCATCTTGGAACAGTATTTATAATGGGAAAAGTTATGTTATCTTTAGGCAGAGGGGTGGCCCCAGAAAATGACTCTTGTTTCAATTCATCAATCAATGAGATGACATTCTTCCTATTGACCCTATCAATGCCACAAACCAGTGTGGAGCCTTCACTTGGGCCACAAGACTAGAAACAAAAGCAGGGGCAGTCACTGCGGGGTGGCAGCTAACATTTAAGGAAAATTCTTTCAGCTTTGCTCCCTACAAAGAACTAAGGAAGGGCTTGAAGGGTTGTGCACACCCACCTACTGCTTCTGTGCCAGTGGAAGGTGGGAGCTCACCCAGTCTAGCACATCAAAGGTCTCAGTTTCTGTCTGAGGAGAAAGAGGAAGAAAAGAGCTGCTGCTGCGGGGAGCAGGGGTGAAGGCTGGTGTTAAGATAGAAGTGCCAAACGGGCAAGGGAGATGCCGCCCATCCAACCACCAGCACCAGCACCATCACCACCATATTGGCTCAAATAAGCTCTTCAGTCTCAGGGCTTCATAGACTAATCACAAAGAACAGGAGGAACTCCAAAGGAATGGCATCTGGCCCTTCCCACAAACAGCCTTAAACCATACTGCCCTCGGCTGGTCAAATCAGTGTATTACAATGCAGACACAGCGCTCTGGGTTTTTTGCCTTCATTTCTTTTTCTCAGGTTCTTGGTGCTCCACCTCTGAGAGGAAGTGGATGGGGAGGGGAGAAGTCTCTGAGAAATTGTATCCAAGTACATCACTTCTGTGAGCTTCAACACAAGTTCACAATTAAACTCTGAATGATAATGTACTACCCACATAGGGACTATTTATTAAAAAGTGAGATTGATATTATAATTATGTAAGCATCACTTTGTTATTGAAAAGGTATGAGTTCTCAAAAATATAGCTATTAATGTAGATGAAATAAGATTACTAATCTCATTTAGATATGTTATAAACAAAGAAAGTAACTTTGGTTCTACTTCTGGTTAGAACATAATTACAATATGCTTACATTGGGATGTTATTTCCATAGGCATTATGTTTTTCTCCAATTATACTGAGATGTAACATAGATAGAGAAAAAGTCTCAATGTATACGTGGAGCTTAATAATTGATTATGAAGTGTATACCCCCAAGTCACAGAAGGGGATAGTGTCGGCTACCCACGCCACTCCTACAGTTTACCTGTCTTATCTTAGCCCCATTAGTTCGTCAAGGAGAATAGGCACACACTTACTTATGTGCCACCCTTTATTTCCTTTTCCTCAAAGATTTTATAATATATACATTTATTTATTTATTTATTTATAAAACGTTGTGAGTTAGTGTTGACAGCTACTTACAGTCATATGAATGGAATTGTTAAATATATCTGTGTGCTTCTTGGTTTTTCAATCAATGTTAAATTTGTGAGATTCATGCCCATTCTGTGTGGTAGTACTTTGTATATTTTTGCTGATGAAATTGTATTTATTCACATGTAGAGGATCTCCCAGAACTTTTGGATTTGAAGCCAGCAGGGCTTAATTGTGGGAGAGCCAGAGGGCTGTGGGAAATAGACTGCACTCTTAAAGGGGGCAAAGGACATCTCACATGCTCCAGGACCTAGGTCTGAAGCAATAATTTGAAGGGAGCCTGGGTCAGAGGCAGCTGCTGATCTTGGAGAGCCTCCCAGAGAGGCAAGAGGCAGCTGGACTCACCCTGGGGGCATCGACCCTGGAAGCAGCCATTCTGTGGAGCTCCTTCCACCACGTGGACACTGGCACTAGCCACTGCCGTTTGGAATCCTCCCTCTACTTACTAGCACCAGTGCCCAGACCTACCCATCAGCCTGTAGGCAATAATACTGGGGCAGGACAAGCTACTAGCCAGGCAGAGGTGCAGTCCCACCCACAAGCAAGCCTGCTGTCTTAAGAGTCCCTGGAGCTGGACCTGTCAATCAGAGGCCCTGACATACCACACTGGCCCTATACACCAGTAAGAAGGCATTAAGCCAGGACTCCAGGGTCCTGCAGTCAGAGACCCTGGGACCTAGTTCCTGCCCACAGTAGGTCATCACTAGCCCCAGGACCAGTTATACCCATCAGTGGTTAGGCCCCAGCCCTAGGATGCCCTGGACCCAGCCCCAGCCTCCAATTGCCCAAAACACCAACTCCTGGACCCCTCCAGAGCCCTGAAGCCAGAGAACCCAAGAACCAACTCCACACACCAGCAGGCAGACAACAGCAAGCGGAGTAACTCCAGCCCTGCAGCCTGCATTACAGGAAATAGGTCACCCACCCGCAGGCCCACCCCAGCCCCGAGAGCCACTGAGTCCCAGCACAGTGTACCAGCAAGTCGACACCAGGTCTGGGACACTTTGGAGCTCTCAGCCAGCAGCTCTGCAATCTGTCCCCACACTGCAGTGTGTGGAAGCCCCCTTTGGGACATCTAGGATCCCACAGCCAGCGATGTGGGGAACTGGCTCCACCCAACAGTGAACTGAGACCAGCCCTGCAGCTAGAGAGCCAGGAACAGAAACAGAGCTCCACCCACCAGTGAGCTGGCACTAGCCCCAGGACACCCTGGGCCCCAAACCCAGTCAACGGCAGGACAAACCAGCCTCAAGACACCCTGGCATGTCAGCCAGCTGCCCCCAGAAACAGCCACACTCACTAGCAGGACAAGGCGAACTTTGGGACACCTAGGACACCCTAGCCAGCCATGTAGGAGCGAGCCATAGCTATGTCAGCAGAAGGCTATGCTTATTCATTTGATATTGATTCATAGTGGGGAGACAAGTATGTTTTAGGCTTGCAGGTTTATATGCAATAGAATTTATTGTTGTTTGGTAGCTCAGTCTTGTCCCTCTCTGCCACCCATTGACTGCAGCACGCCAGGCTTCCCTGTCCTTCACCCTTTCCCAGAGGGTGCTCAAACTCATGTCCATTGAGTCAGTGATGCCATCGAAACACATGATCCTCTGTCGTCCCCTTCTCCCCCTGCCTACAATCTTTCCCAGCATCAAGGTCTTTTCCATGGGGTCACAAATAGTTGGACACGACTTAGTGGCTGAACAACAACAACGACTACCTGTAAGAGAGATATTTCCAAAAGTAGAATTTGGGGGCAAAGAGGACATCATGGGCTACTTTATTCCAATCCGTTTGAAAACCTAGGAAAACATGACCAATTTTTAGAAAAAAAATAGTAACTACCCAACACTGACTCCAGAAAGTATAGCCAACCTTAATTGCTTCAGGTCACCAAAAATAAATATACCAGTAATCAAAGCAACTTTCGCAAAAACCCTCCAGGCTTCCTCCGCTGAATTCTGACAAACATCCTAGGCATAAATATTTTCAACTTCACACAAAGTCTTAGGAAAAATAGAAAAGGTGCGATTCTCCCAAACTCATTTTCCTGAGGATGAAATAACCTTGATATTAAATTCTGTCAAGGACCGTTTGAGAAAGGAAACTCTCAGGTCAATCACACGCTCAGGGCATAAAAGGAAGAACCAGAAATTGAATACTAGCAAACTGAATCCTACAGGATATGAAAAAGGGGAATACATAGTATGCAATGAGTAGGTTCATCCCAGGGCTTCCCTG
The DNA here is from genome assembly GCF_963930625.1 of Muntiacus reevesi. NCBI lineage: Eukaryota > Metazoa > Chordata > Mammalia > Artiodactyla > Cervidae > Muntiacus > Muntiacus reevesi. The sequence continues at coordinate 62,950,385 of NC_089271.1, forward strand.
GTGGCTCAAACGGTAAAGAATCCACTTGCAATTCTCTTTACGGTTAAGTAATATTCCATTGTATATATGTACAACATAATCCTTATCCATTCCTCCGTCTATAGATATTTAGGTAGCTACCGTGTCTTGTCTGTTGCAAAGAGTGCTGCAATCAACATTGGAGTGCATGCATCTTTTTGAATTATGGTTTGCTCTGGATATATGCCCAGGAGTGGGATTGCTGGATCTTATGGTAGTTCTACTTTCAGTTTTTAAGGAAACTTCATATTCTTCTCCATAGTGGTTGTACCAATTTACATTCCCACCAACAGTGAAGGAGGAATCTCTTTTCTCCAAACTTTCTCCAGCATTTGCCGTTTGTAGATTTATGATGATGCCCATTCTGATAGGTGTGAGGTGATACCTCATTGTAGTTTTGATTTGCATTTCTCTAATAATTAAAGATGTTGAGCATCTTTTCACGTGGCTTTTGGCCATCTGTATGTCTTCTTGGAGAAACAGAACTTCTGTCGCTTTTTATAAAATATATTGGGCATAATAAATAAATATATACATATATATATGATGAGCTTCATGAAATGCTTGTATAATGGAAAGTAATGCCTTGTCTGTCACGTCATTTTCAAATATATTTTCCCATTCTGAGGGTTGTCTTTTCATCTTGTTTATAGTCTCCCCCACTCCCGCAACCCCCACCGCCTTTGCTGTACAAAAGCTTTTAAGTTTAATTAGGCCCCACTTTTTTACTTTTGTTTTCATTTTCATTAATCTAGGAGGTGGATGGAAAATCATGTTGCTGTGATTTATGTCAAAGTGTGTTCTGCATGTGTTTTCCTCTAAGAGTTTCACAGTGTCTTGTGTTACTTTTAGGTTTTAATCCATTTTTAATTTATTTTTGTGTATGATGTTAGAGAATGTTCTAATTTCATTCTTTTCTGTGCAGCTGTTTTCCCAGCACCACTTACTGCAGAAACTGTCTTTTCTCATTGGTATATTCTTGCCTCCTTTGTCAGAGATTAATTGACCATAGGCGCATGGGTTTATTTCTGGGCATTCTATCCTGTTCCTTTGATCAGTATTTCTGTTTTTGTGCCAGTAGCATACTGTTTTGATGACTGTACGTTTGTAGTATTGTCTGAAGTCCAGGAGCCTGATTCCTCCAGCTCCATTTTTCTCTCTCAGGATTGCTCTGGCTATTCACGGTCTTTTGTGTCTGTAAAGAATCTTTGGGAATGTTTGTTCTAGTTCTGTGGAAAATACCATTGGTTATTTGATAAGGATTCAGTAGCATCAGTAAGTTGCATTGGGTTGTATAGTCATTCTGCCAATATTGATTCTTCCAATCCAAGTGATCTCAGAGAGGCAGCAGTGAGCTGTGGCTTTAAGTTTGCCCCTTTGAAAAATGCATTTCTCAAGGAGACAAAATCTGTAAAAAAACAAAAACAAGAAAAACCAGGTACAGAGTTAATTGTTAGAGACACAGCACAACAAGTAGGAGAGCACATAGAGAAACAGTTTGTTTAGTTAAGACAGAGAAGGCAATGATACACACTTGGAGAGAAAAGGTGTGGGCATCTGTCCTACTGAGGAGAAGTGCAGTAAGAGGCAGTTAAGTCATTTTTATAGGACAGTCCTTTTGGGTTTTTGTTTACATTTGGCCAGTTATCTTGTTTCTTTTCTCACACCTGACCTTTCCTAAGACCCTCCCCAACATGTATGAGCAACTCTATTCCCAGATGCATGCCAGCCCGGAGACCTATGGGGGAGACGTTGCATCACTTATTATGGGGTGGGGCCCCTTTATTTTTGACCCCCAAGGAGCCTTTCTTCCCATGTGCAGTGTCTCTCCTGCCCTGAGAATGGGACATATGTGACCTCTTGATCTTTTACTCAAACAGAGAGTAGCCCCTCTGTCTCTGCCAGAGCTGTTATCTTAAAATGTCCTCAGGAGACAAAGCCTGACTATTTACCCAGTTACTCTTACTTGTTCTATTTCAAAGTGCAAGCCAGAGGCTGACTGTAAATACCTGGACTCAAGCCCACTTGCCTCCTTCCTTAGGAAGTGTAAAGCAGAGGCTAGTTGTAAATGCTTGGCCTGGCAAGAATATGATACTTCTTTCTATCTCTTTACATCATCGTCAACATCTCTCAATAGGATGTTAAGGATCTTTATCCCTTCCCTACCTCTGCCTTTCCCTTTTGGTAATCATAAGTTTTCAAAGTCTGTTTCCATTTTGTTAATAAGTTCATTTGTACAATTTTTTAGGTTCCACATGTAAGGGACATTTGTCTTTCTCTTTCTGACTTTCTTCACTCAGTATGGCAATCACTACATCCTACCATGTTGCCCCAAGTGGCATTATTTCATTCTTTTTATGGTTAAGTACTATTCTGCTGTATATGTGTACCACATATTCTTTATATCCATTCCTCTGTCGATGGATATTTAGGTAGCTACCGTGTCTTGGCAGTTGTAAATAGTGCTGCAACCAACATTGGGGTGCATGCATCTTATAGATTTGTGAGTACAGCTGTTTGGTCTCCTTAGGTTTATTCCTTGGCATTTTATTCTTTTTGATGTGATAGTAAAGGGGATTGTTTATTTAATTTCTCTTTCTGAAATTTCATTGTTAGCATGTAAAAATGCAAGGGATTGGTGTGCATGCATTTTGTATCCTGCAGTTTTACTGAATTCATCGATGAGCTCTAATAGTTTCTGGCAGCATCTTTAAGATTTTCTGTGCACAGTATCATGCAACCTGCAAGCAGTGACAGCTTTATTTCCTTTTCAACTTGGATTCATTTATTTCTTTTTCTCTGATTGCTGTGGTTAGAACTTCCATAACTATATTGAATAAAAGTGGTGAGAGTGGCCATCCTTCTCTTCTTCCTGATCTTAGAAGAAATGCTTTCTTCTTTTTACTATTGAGTCTGATGTTATCGGTAGGTTTGTGAAATGTGGCCTTTTTTATGTTCAGATAGGGCCCCTCTATGCCCACTTTCTGGACAGTTATTATCACAAATGGATGTTGGACTTTTTCTAAAGCCTTCTCTGCATCTATTGAGATCTATGGATTTGTGGATATTGATAAATTCTTGCATCACTTGGATGAATCCCACTTGATCATGTTGTGTGGTCCTTTTAATGTCTTGCTGGAATTGGTTTGCTACTGTTTGGTTGAGAATTTTGTGCCTATGTTCATCATTGATATTGCCCTGTAACTTTCTTTTTTGGTGGTACATTTGTCTGCGTGTGGTATCAGGGTGATGGTGGCCTCATAGGATGAGTTTGAGGAGTGTTCTATCCTCTGCAAGTTTTTGGAATGGTTTCAGAAGGATAGGAATTGACTGTTCACTAAATGCCTGATGGAATTTGCCTGTGAAGTCATCTGGTCCTGGCCTTCTGTTTTCTGGAAAATTTTAAATCAGAGTTTCAATTTCAGTACATATGATGTGTTTCTTTGTATTTTCTATTTCTCTCTGGTTCATAGTTGGAAAATTGTACCACTGTATATGCAGGTCAGGAAGCAACAGCTAGAACTGGACATGGAATAACAGACTGGTTCTAAATAGAAAAAGGAGTACGTCAAGGCTGTATATTGTCACCCTGCTTATTTAACTTATATGCAAAGTACATCATGAGAAACACTGAGCTGGAAGAAGCACAAGCTGGAATCAAGATTGCCAGGAGAAATATCAATAACCTCAGATATGCAGATGACACTACCCTTATGACAGAAAGTGAAGAGGAACTAAAAAGCCTCTTGATGAAAGTGAAAGTGGAGAGTGAAAAAGTTGGCTTAAAGCTCAACATTCAGAAAACTAAGATCATGGCATCTGGTCCCATCACTTCTTGGGAAATAGATGGGTAAACAGTGGAAACAGTGACAGAGTACTTTTTGGGGCTCCAAAATCACTGCAGATGGTGATTGCAGCCATGAAATTAAAAGACGCTTACTCCTTGGAAGGAAAGTTATGACCAACCTCGAGAGCATATTGAAAAGCAGAGACATTACTTTGCCAAGAAAGGTCCATCTAGTCAAGGCTATGGCTTTTCCAGTGTCATGTATTGATGTGAGAGTTGGACTGTGAAGAAAGCTGAGCGCCGAAGAATTGATGCTTTTGAACTGTGGTGTTGGAGAAGACTCTTGAGAGTCCCTTCGACTGCAAGGAGATCCAACCAGGCCATCCTAAAGGAGATCAGTCCTGGGTGTTCATGGAAGGACTGATGCTGAAGCTGAAACTCCAGTACTTTGGTCAACTCATGAGAAGAGTTGACTCACTGGAAAAGACCCTGATGCTGGGAGGGATTGGGGGCAGGAGGAGAAGCGGAGGACAGAAAATGAGATGGCATCACCGACTCGATGTACATGAGTTTGAGTAAACTTGGGAGTTGGTGATGGACAGGGAGGCCTGGCATGCTGCGATTCATGGGGTCACAAAGAGTCAGACACGACTGAGTGACTGAACTGAACTGAATAATTGGTCGATTACTTCTGAGTTGTCCATTTCATTGGCAAATACTTGCTTCCTGTATTCTCTTACAATCCTGTGTATTTCTGTGATGTCAGTTGCAACTTACTGCTCTGTGTCTAATTTTATTGAATTTAACCCTCTCCCTTTTATTCTTGATGGGTCTTGCAAAAGGTCTATCAATTTTGCCTATCCTCTCAAAGAACCAGTTTTTAGTTTTATTCACTTCAGTTCAGTCACTCAGTTGTGTCCGACTATTTGAAACCCCATGGACTGCATCATGCCAGGCTTCCCTGTCCATCACCAACTCCTGGAGCTTACTCAAGCTCCTGTCCATTGCGTCAGTGATGTTCACGAATCATCTCATCCTCTGTCGTCCCCTTCTCTCACCTTCAATCTTTCCCAGCATCATGGTCTTTTCCAATGAGCCAATTCTTCACATCAGGTGCCCAAAATAGTTTCACTGATATCAACTATTGATTTCTTAACGTCTATTGCATATATCTCTGCTCTCATCTTTGATTTCTTCCCTTCTGCTAACTTTCCATTTTATTTGTTCCTTTTTCTCTCATTTCTTTAGGTGTAAGATTAGGTTGTTTATTTGAGATTTTTCTTGTTTCCTGAGGTAAGACTGTATTGCTACAAAATTCACTCTTAGAACTGCTTTTGCTGCCTTCCATAGGGTTTGTGTTTTCCCTTTCATTTCCCTATAGGTATATTATGATTTACTCTTTGATTTCTTCACTGACTTCACCTCCACATGTTTGCTTTTTTCTACAGTTTTGTAGAAAACTGTAGATGATTTCTACTGCAGATGATTGCTGCAGATGATTTCTACTTTTTATCATTGTTCAATAATATGGGTTTGTTGTTGTTGATGTTCAGTCGTCCAGTCGTGTCTGACTCTTGGCAACCCCATGGGCTGCAGCTTGCCCGGCCTCCGTGTCCCTCACCATCTCCCGAAGTTTGCCTAAGTTCATGTCCATTGCATCGGTGATGCCATCCAGTCATCCCATGCTCTGATGCCCTCTTCTCCTTCTGCCCTCAGTCCTTCCCACCATCAGGGACTTTTCCAATGAGTCAGCTGTACATATCAAATGACCAAAATAATGGAGTTTCAGCTCAGCATCATTCCTTCCCAATGAGGATTGTTGATTCTGCTTAAGATTGACTGGTTTGAATTCCTTGCTGTCCAAGGGACTCGCAGGAGTCTTCTCCAGCACAACACTTTGAAGTCATCGATTCTTTGGTGCTCCGCCTTCTTTACACTCCAACACTCACAACCATATGTGCCCACTGGGAAGACCATAGCCTTGACTATATGGATCTTTGTCAGCAGAGTAATGTGTCTGATTGTCAACACACTGTCTGGGTTTGTCATAGCTTTCCTGCCAAGAAGCAAACATCCTCTGATTTCATGGCTGCAGTCACCATCCGCAGTGATTTTAGAGCCCAAGAGGAGGAAAGCTGTCACCATTTCCACCGTCCCCTGCTCTATTTGCCAGGAAGGAACAGGATTGAATGCCATGATCTTCATTTTTTTCCCCCCAATATTTAGTTTTAAGCTGGCTTTTTCCACTCTCCTTCTTCACCCTCATCAAGAGGCTCTTTAGTTCCTCTTCCTTTTCTGCCATTAGAGTGGTATCATCCCCATATCTGAGGTTGTTGAGGTTTCTCCTGCCTATCTTGATTCCAGCTTGTAAATCTTCCAGCCCGGCACTTCTCATGATGTGCTCATCATATAGATTAAACAAACAGGGTTACAGCAGACAGCCCTGTCATACTCCTTTCTCAATCCTGACCAATCAGTTGTTCCATACAGTGTGTGTTTCTTCTGGACCCACATACAGGTTTCTCAGGAGACAGGTAAGATGGTCTGGTATTCCCATCTCTCTAAGAGCTTTCCACAGCTTATCATGATCCACACAGACAAAGACTTTGGTCTAGTTGACGAAACAGAGGTAGATGTTTTCCTGGAATTCCTTTGGTTTCTCTATGATCCAGCGAATGTTGTCAATTTGATCTCTGGTTTCTCTTCCTTTTCTAAACCCAACTTGGACATCTGGATGGTCTTGGTTCGCATAATGCTGAAGCCTAGCATGCAAGATTTTAAGCGTTTCATTACTAGCATGGCAGATGAGTGCAATTGTCTGATGGTTAGCACATTCTTTGGTGCTACTCTTTTTGGGAATTGGGATGTGGATTGCCTTTTTCCAGTCCTGTGGCCACTGCTAGGCCTTCCACGTTTGCTGGCATAGTGAATGCAACACTTTGATGGCATCATCCTTTAGGGTTTTGAGAAGTTCTACTGGAATTCTGTCACATCCACTAGCTTTATTAAGAGCAGTGCTTCCTAAGGCCCGCTTGACTTCACTCTCCAGAATAGGTTGCTCGGGGTGGTGACCACACCATCACAGTAATCCAGTACATTAAGATCTTTTTTGTACAGTTCTTCTGTATATTCTTTCCATATCTTCTTGATCTCTTCAGCATTCACTAGTTCTCTTCTGTTTCTGTCCTTTATTGTGCCCATCTTTGGGAAAAAATGTTCCCTTGATATCTCCAATTTTCTTGAGGAGATCTTTAGTAATTTCCTCTTCTGTTTTTCTTCTAGTTTTATACACTGTCCATTGAAGAAGTCCTTCTTGACTCTCTGAGCTGTTCTTTGGAAATCTGTTTTTACTTTTATATACCTTTCCCTTTCTCTCTTGATCTTTGTTTCTCTTCTTTCTTTAGCTATTTGTAAGGCCTCCTACCACTTTGCCTTCTTGCTTTTCTTTTTCATTTGGATGGTTTTGTTCACAGCCTCCTGTACAGTATTACAGACCTCAGTCCATCATTCTTCAAACACACTGTTGGCAAGTTCTAATCCCCTGAATCCATTTGTCACCTCTGCTGCATTATCATAGTGGATTTGCCTTAGATCGTACCTGACTGGTCTAGAAGTTTTTACCACATTTTTAGGTTAGCCTGAATTTTGCTATGTGAATCTGATGATCCGAGCCACAGTTAACTCCAGGTCTTGTTTTTTCTGACTATATACAGATTCTCCATCTTCAGCTACAAAGACTGTAATCAATTTGATTTTGGTATTGACCATTTGGTGATGACCATGCAAAAAACTGTCTCTTGTGCTGTTGAAAAGCAATATTAGTATCACAATAATATGGAACTATTGAGATACAATTTACTCACAAGGTCTCTGAGCCGCTGTAAGCACATCGTCTTATGGTTCCATCACCACAATCAAAATAAAAACCATTTCCTCACCTGCAAAATTGCTTCTGGTTTCTTGTCAGTTAACCCCTTATGTCAATCCCCAGAGGCAGGCAACACCCCATCTGTCTTCTCTATATATAGTTTGACCCCCTCAAGAATGTCGAGTAAATTGAATAGGCAGTAGGTCGACTTACCCACGAGGATTCTGTGAGGGAAAAGGATATACAGGTGACTCCTGGATGTGCAATGTACATGTCACCTGAGTATAGTGAAATGGGTTGATTGTTACCTACCTATTCGTCAGACTGAAGGCTTAACCTGTCTATAATGTGTATATGTGTTGTCTGTTTAACTCATATTTAATTCAATGCAATTTCTCTTCTATGTTTGGAAGGGTTGTTTTATGAATTAGAAATGGTAAATCTTTTGAAAGAAAGTGAATCTTCTTTGTAAAAGTCCTCCATCTGCATCTGAGCAGTATTACCAGGATGTCAACATTGATTGCACAAGCACAGGTACAACAAGCACACTGTAGTCACTCAAACGCTGCTCCCTGGGTCACACAGGGACAGTCCACCTGGCAACCCTGGCAGGCCCAGAGTTCCTGGCCGGACTTGCCCATTGGAGGTGAGAGTGTCCCCACCTTAAGTCAGCTGAGTAGCAGCCTTTATTGCATCTGCAAGCTTAACCAACTGCTATCATGCAAAGGAACATATAAGCCAACTGCAGGGATTAGGACTTGGACATTTTGGGGCATGATTACTGTGCCCACTGCAGCTAGCGCTCTCTTCAGGGCTCACCTACTGTAAATTCTTTGTTTGTGCCAGTGTCCCTCAATAGTCCAGAGAAAGCGGTAGACCTGGGGCTGGTGCTGGTGGGCTGGGGTGTGATAGGGAGGGAGCGTCTTCCCTGGAGTTGGACAGGCAGCAGAACCAGGCAGGATGGGGCCTAGGGCTCTCCAAGGCTGAAGGGGAAAGGCAACAGGGATGCCCTGAATGAGGCCGGGCTTCTGCATTCCTCCTACCCCCTGGGGCCCAGATGGATTTCTCTAACCTATGCTTCAGGCCCTGCCACAGATTTCCCACTGGAAGTGGAAGACTTCGGCCTGAGCCAAGGCCTGTAATGTCTATGTTTCCAGCAACATTATAGTGAGGTAGTTGGTCTGAACTGTGTGCTCAGAGGAGGGAAGGGAGCCTGGTAAAAAGTGAACGAGGGGTTGTGTTCATGCCCTTGCACCTCCACTTCCCTGAGCTTCTCCACTTCCTCACCCTGGTGACCACAGTCCCGGGCCCCTCTCTGCCCAAGGGTGATGCTGATGCTGGTGCTGGACTTCTCCCCAGGCACAACTTACCTACATGTCTCAGTTGGCAGAGACCTCAGCTGGAAGTTCTCTGCCAAAATTACTCACTGGAACAGAGACCTACTAACCACACTTGCCATAGAGCATGATGGGCCCATTTCCACTCAAGGGTATAGAGAGGCTCACGCTGGAGGCGAGGGTGGTCAGCTGGCTAGGGCAAGGAGGATGTGAAAACACGAAGGACTCCACCATCTATCTCTAGCTGCAGGGTGCAGTCTGACCCAGGTTGGCACCAAACAGATGTGTCTCCTGACATCCAATCCAGAGACTAGCCTGTCTCCTGTGTTCCCTGAACTTCCCTCCTGCTCCCTAGCTCACTGCTTCCAGTCTTCATGCCCAAGCCCCTTATTGAATCCAAAGAAGGAAAAGTGAAACTATTGGTGCCTGAGTCTCAGGGGTGAGATCTAAAGAGGAGAGGAGGACTGAGTGCAGGTTCCAGCATGCAAGGTGGGACTGGGGCAGGAGTGGATATGGTACGGGCAGTAGGGACTCCAATGAGAGGGCAGAGCCTGGGAAGGGGGAGATGAGGGCACCTGTGCCTGTTTCCACCTGCTGAACTACACGTGCATGCAAGGTCACCAATGGCAAGTCATGGGAGGGATCGAGGGTGCTCCAACAGGAAAAGAGAGTGGTCAGGGTAAGTAGGACAATGAGTCCAGTGCGGCAAGGAGGATGGGTTGGAGCTCTGTAAGAGTATCATCAGTTCCTTCCACCAGGGAGGCAGTGTCAGCAATGGATGGGAACGGGCAAATCCCAGAAGAGGGTGTTTAGAGAACTAGAAGAGGGCCTTTAGGGGAATGGGAGGATGTGCCAATGTGGCCAGACAAGGCCCTCAGTGAACCCAAACCAGGGGCATTCCACTGCCGAGCTCGCCTGGATGGTAGCAGAGGCTGACCCAGAGTCCTCAACACAGGATGCCAGAGGTACTTTTCCGCAGCAGGATCTGATATGGAGTGGCTCCCCACCAGGCCTTGCCCCACTCACCCAAAACCTACCCCCAAGAGAGAGGACAGAACACAACATGAGAAGTCCTTTAATCAAAAACTGCTGTGAGACTGGGGCAGAGGGGGGGCAAATCAAGGGGCAGAGGATGCCCTGGTGGAGGCAGGACAAGAGGCAACACGCTTGGCCACAGCTCGCCGGTCCTGGAGGTAACAGCTGCTCCTCTTGCAGAAAGAAGTTAGGCTCAACCTGTGAAACAGCAGACTCAGGGAACAGGCTCAAGGCCGTTCCAGCCCACAACCCTGCTCAACAATCAGGAATGTGGGAGGGGTATGTTGTGTGTAACACTCACTTCAAAGGATCTGGAACATGTCAGTCAGGTGCTGCATGGCGGTTGCAACAGGGAGAGGCATAAGAAGGTACTCCAGACGGAGGGATATAGAAGCCTGTCCCCTTGTCCCTGTTTGGAACCACCTAGCCCCAAACCTGAAACCACCCCACTAGCCACAAAGCAAAGAGCTCTGGGCCTGATCATTCCCCACCACCTGAGTTAAATGTGAAGCTATTTCCTAAACGAACCAAAATGTGCCAGCAGCTCTCAAGTTAAAAAATTGTCTCACAAACAAGCAATCTAACAAGAACCCTAGATGCCACACCAAGCAGCAGTAAAAGGGAAAAATCAACATGGGGTCTCCACAAGTTCTATCAGAAGGAGCTCTCTAGGACTCATCTGTCGGGCAGAGTGTTCACACAGTCCACACAGTACTTTGCTACTTGTCCACACACCCAGCTAAACATGCACCCCATGCTGCAGGGACAGGCTTGATAGGTTTTCCTCCCCACAGGAATGCTGATCCCTATGAAGTCCCCTGCACCTGCAGCCCACCCCACCCCAAGTGCACATCCAGCTTCTGCACTAAGAACCCGCTGCTCTCTGTCCCTGGTTCCTGATACTGTATTGCTCTTTAAGGTCATCCATTTCTCTCTGTAGCACCAGACACTAGGCCAGTAGACATGGGAGGAAGAGAAAATGTTATATACACTGCCCTCCCATTGCTTCCCTTTTCTCCTCTCCCCAGGGCCATCCATCCCAAAGCCAGATGTTTAGAGTGGCAAGGGAAAGACTTTTCTCAGTGGACAGGAGGCGGGCTCCTTCTGAGGGGTGTGGAATGGGGACGAGGCGGGGAGGCCCACACATTTCAGTTGCACTTGGATCCAGATTCCACCATGAGGATTGGGTGTGCATTTCAGGAGCCAGAGGAAGCAGCATCCGAGGACAGTCCAGCATTTCCGGTGGCTGCTGCTTCCTTTCCAGTTTTGGGCCATGGTCAGTTGGTTCCTGGACACCTGAGAGGGAAAGAGTACATAATCCAGCTTCCCAGGCTCCTAGTGAGGTGGAAAGGGTCAACCAGACTCTAACGTGAGGTGAGGCAGCACCTCGATCTGCTGGCAACAAGCCTCCCCTGCTCTGCCTGGCAGGCTAGACCTTCTCTATGGGCCTGCCTCCCCTGTTCCCCAAGGGCTGCATTTTCACCACTGCGGTCCCCAAAGACTGTGGTTCTGGGTTCGAGCCTCTCAGAGCTGCAGCCACAGCCAGCACCTGGGAGAGCAATGTGGGTGAAGAGCACTTCACAGATAAAGCTATTAACCTGCAAGTTTACAGCCAGAGCAGCTGTTGGGGCACTGCCACCGATGACCTCTGCCAAACAAATCCCACACAGAAGGTGATGGGGCCAGGGCCAGGCCTGTTGGTACCCTGTTTCCCATGGGAGAAGCTGCCTGAGAGCAAGGCTGAGCCCCTGAGAGAGAGAGAGAGAGAGAGAGAGAAGTTTCTGCCCTCACCCCCTGTTCCCTCCCCCCATATCAAAACCCAAGACACTCATCTGAGGGTTCAGGTCCTCTGGGCACGACTTCTCCCGGGTTCAGGGTCAAGGGCTCTGAGTTTCCTGGATTTTGGGGGTCTCTGATGTTGAGGTCATCACTGCTGGGTTCTCCAGGACGTGCCCACGGAGAAGATGGCCATGCCCAGTGAGTGGGAAGCTAAAACAAAGATTTTTCACCAATCTGGACTAACGTGTGTGTGTGTGTGTGTGTGTGTGTGTGTGTGTGTGTATCTATGTATGTGTGTACCAGTGCATTTATATGTCTGTGTGTGTGTGTGTGAGAGCAGGCGTGAGTTGGGACTGGGCTGAGGCAGGGGAATGGGAAGAGAATTGAAAGGCTGACCCCTTGAGCACTTTCTCCATCAGTCGGCCCCAGGCCAGCAGGCAGAGCTGAGTAGGGGACAACAGGGCAGCACTGAGAAAGCCCGGGCCCCTTGAAAGAAGGTTTGGGGAACAGCTAGGAAGTAAGATTCAGGAAAGTCATTCATCTAAACACTGACGCTGTGTGAAGCTTTTAAGGGGTCCCCTTAACACAGTTAAGCTCCCAGCCCTCCCTTCCTCTCTAGTCCCAGCCTCGCGGAGACTGGAAACAGTCCAAGGGTGGAGAACCGAGCCCAGCACACCCAAAGTGCTACTTTAACGTTTGTCCCTAGTAAAAGGACCCCAATCTGACATCCTAATGACCCAGTGACCGAGGGCCACCCAATGACGACCCCTGAGGGATGGACAGAGGGAGCACGGGTGAAGACGTGTGTCCTGGGGAGGGTGGGAGGCAGAAGAGTGGGGAGAGAGGAGGGGCCTGGCCTAGTCGCTTGGCCCTTTGTGACTGGGTCTCTATTTGGGTCGTTGTCTTCTCCCACCACCGCCATCGGTGACATGGCCTCCCGGGCCCTCCTGGCCACAGATTTCACCCCAGCATCCATGTGCTTGGACTCTTTGCTTCCCAAAGGGGCCAAGGGATACCTCTTGGATCTTCCAAGCAGCGGAATGCCAGAGACTGGGGCAAGGGAGCCGGTTCCAGGGGAGTGGACGAGGTTCACTGCTCCCAGGAAGGGAAGATTCTCCCCAGGGCAGGCTTGGAGATGCCCCCGAGGGATTTCTTTTCCTGCTCTCTCTTCTTCCTAGGAGTGATGCATAGCAGGCTGCAGTAGCTGCCATACTGGTACTCCCTGGTAGCTCTGCAGGCAGCCACCCTTCCCCCAGAGCTTGCTCTGCATTTCTTACGTGGGAAGATGTACAGCTCTGCATCGCCCTGCCTGTCCTGCCTTTCCACAACCGAAGTGAATCCTCGCAGAATGGAGGACAGGAACGGGCCTGGCAGGTTAAGAAGGAGCTTCTCCCTGCCTTAGACAGTCGAGTGTCTGGGCATGTCCCTGGGACCCTTGAGGCTGTTGAACTTGGCTTGGCCTCCTTCTTTGGGATAAATGCTCACCCTCATCAGCTCTATTTCACTGAACTCATCAGAGGACTCGGAGCCAGACAGCAGCCCAAACGAGCCTTCCAAGGGGGGTGACTGGTGATCCGCAGCCACATTCAATCTACTTTTAGTGCCTCTCTTAGGGTTCCCCCGGGCCAGGCCCGCCACGGCCCCACCGACCGGAAGAGGGCGGGCCGCAGCCAGCACCACTGCCCCACAACACTGGGGACTGTGTCTCGATGGCTGGGACCTGCCTCGAGGTTGGCCCACAAGGAAGACACATCGGTGATCGCATAGCTCTACAAGTACAGGTGTCTGCGGACGCCCAGTATGTCCAGGTCACTCACTTGCCACAGGATGGCCACCACTGACTCGTCAGCCAGCTGCAGGGCCTCCCCTTTGTCATCGGCCAGGGAACCAAGCCGGTCTTCGCGGCCCCACAGCATCGCCCTCCCCTGCCCCCCGCTTCCAGCACCTCCCACTCTGAGTTGAATCCCTCAGGGTTTGGGTACCCATCTCCACCCTCACCCTCACCTTCACAGTGTCCTCACCTTGGAGCCCAGTCCAGGTGCCTGCGGGGCTGTGGAGTTGGCCTGAGGGACGCGGGTCTGTTTCCTGCCCCCTGGGCTGAAACCCGCTCCCCAAACTGACACCTCATCATCCGGGGAGCTCATGTAGCCATCTGGCTGGCCCCCGCACCTGGGGCGGCGATGATTTATCAACCGAGTTGTGGTGGCAGTGGTGGTGGCGGTCACAGAAGGTGAGGCCAGCGGCATCTGGAGCGAGCGGTCAAGCACCACAGGCACCGCATGCACAAGATTGTGGCAAACTGCCCCAGGCTTCAGGAAGCCTGGGACGCCCCAGCCATGGCCTCCTTATTGAGCTGGTTCCTACCAACCAGTGTGCGCCTTGTTTGCCCGGCCCCTCAAGGAGTAACCAATGGGGCCAAAGGCCCCCTCCTGTTTGCTGCCAAGCCCAAGGGTCATCAGGGCAGTTGATGAGTTGGCGGATGAAGGTGATGGTATGAGTACCGCTGTCAAGCCTCTTGTCCCACCTCCTCCTGTCCTGCCTTCCCTTTCTGGTTAGAGTCACAGCCCTGAGCCCTGACTCTGTACAGACTGGGTGGAGCGGGAGGCAGGAGGGTCCTGAGGGCCCTGGTCTCCTGGGAGGTGAGGATGAAACGTCAGAATGGAGACGCTGGGCACTTAGAACGTGCTGAAAGCATTTGCCAGCCTCCCTTCCACCACAAGCCTTACGACCCAATGAAAGACTGGGCAGAGGAATCCCACAGTCAGTGATCAGTGGTCGGCGTACTTCTCCATACGTGGCCAGAGGGCCAAGGGATCCTATTTTTGTTCTGCAAGCAATCTGCCTCATCTGCTTCCATCAAACGTTCTTGGCAGGCAGATTTGGGGGACAGACTGGGGTTGACCTCACTCCCTCAGCTCTTTCCCCACTCTGAGGAAATTCAAAGAATACAGAGTCTCAATGTCCAGTTACACCCGCAAAGATGCTCACCACCGCTGATCCTGGAGATGTAAACTAAAACCATGAATCGGGTTTCACACTCTAGGATGACAAGCTTCCAAGAGCTTAACCATTCCGAGAGTGGGAGAGGTTAGAAGCAAACCCCTGTGACAGTGTGCACCACTGTCTTGCACAGAGATCTTTTTGGGAGGTAACTTGGCAAAATCTATGAAAAGCAACTTATACAGTAGGGCCCCTGTGCCTGGTACTCTTCTAAGTGCTGTACATAAATAGTAATGCTTCCTTGTGACGCTCCTAGGACTATAGTACCAATGATTGCCAGCCTCTTACAGGTGAGGAAACAGGTTCCGAGAG
The DNA here is from genome assembly GCF_963930625.1 of Muntiacus reevesi. NCBI lineage: Eukaryota > Metazoa > Chordata > Mammalia > Artiodactyla > Cervidae > Muntiacus > Muntiacus reevesi. The sequence goes on from NC_089271.1 coordinate 62,965,521, forward strand.
GTTCAGCCACTGGCCCAAGGGCATTTGGCCCGTGCAGATCAGTGGCAGAATTGAAACCAAGCTATATGACTCCAGAGTCCTTGCTTTGAGCCAAAAGTCTTAAATCTTGGGGAAAAAAAAACAAAAACAAAATACTATTTTTTCTCTGTTCCAGGAAGTCTGCTACCTGGTACATCTTCTGGAGACACGCTGGTACTTGTAGTGGTCAAAAACACATGCACAGTGGTGTTGGTGATGGGAAAAACTGAGAACACTCCCAATTCTCATCAGTAAGCAAAGGGATCAATGGAATATGGTGTAGCATCCAGTTGATACAAGTGTGGCAGTCCAAAAGAATGGATCAGGCCATTATCATCGATTTCAAAAGCATCCCCCTGACTTCATACTGCAAGTTGCAGGATGATGGTGTTGGATACATGTTTGTAAATCTATTAAAACCCCAAATGAATCCTATCTAATGTTTGATAGCCTTTGAATGTATGTATGTTTCAGGTTCTGAAGTGTGTTTTTCACCGGCTGGGAAATACATTGGATAGCTCCTAACTGGATCCAGTAGGTGTATGGAACAAAGTTTTGACCTTGGATCTCCCCTGGTTGGTTAGGAAGGTGTACAGTACGTTTCCTTTAGGCTCAACGTTGCCTACAGTTACCCTGAAAGCAGCTGTTCTCAGTCTGCCTTCAATGTGGGCATGCTGGGTTCAATCAGTTCTCCTATGGTATGATTATTTGGCCACAATATTTGTTCCTTCAGCTGGAATAGAAGGTATCACTACTCATATAGAAGCTTTAACAAAATTCACCCAGGAAGCCTTTAATGATAGTAACCAAGCCATTACTTTGCTCAATTCAGAAATTTCCATGATGAGAAAAGCAGTCCTGCAGAATGCATGGTCCTCAATATTCTAACAGCTTCCCAAGGGGGCCTTATACTATAATACATAGTGAATGCTGGATTTTTATACCTGATGAGTCTTCTAATGCAACCCCCTTTATGATGTATATGAAAAGTCACATTTCCACTCTGAATGATCCTCTTCCCAGTTTAAGGGAAATGCTAGGAAAATGGTTTGGTTGAAGAGGGTACTGGTTTCAGTCTTTACTAATGATATCCTCCTGTTTATTGGCAACTTTGATTACAGTTCGTGTATCTTATAAAGTGATAGTGTCTTGATTTTTGCACCGTGTATCACCTGTTCCTAGTAAAATAATGATATCTAAAGAACTTGAAACTATTGATCACATATATAGTTCTCTTTAAAGTAATGCATGCATATAATGCACATGTATGTTAAAATTAGGGTAGTCCTATTGGACAACGTGGAGTTGACTTTTATTCCTTGCTAGACATCTTAACTTTTACCACCCTCTAAAAGGAAACAGAGAGCTGGGCCTAGGACCCAACAGGGAGGGACATGGTGGACCCAGGGCAAGTGAAGAGCCAATTGAGAGACGAAATACTTGATCACCTAATGCTTTCTATTGAAAGATTAATGATCAAAAGGAGACTTGATGAAATAAAATTAATTAAAGTATACACACACACACACACCAGTCAGCCCCACTACATGTTTGACAATCATATAATCTCTGTACAAGTATGTTTTCTTTGCATTCCAGTCCCAAAGAAAGGATGCCAAAGAATGTTTAAACTACTGCACAATTGCACTCAATTCACACATTCGCAAAATAATGCTCAAAATTCTCAAAGCGAGGCTTCAACGGTACACAAATGAGAACTTCCAGGTGTTCAAGCTGGATTTAGAAAAGGGAGAGGAACCAGACATCAAATTGGCAACGTTCATTGGATCATACAAAAAGCAAGAGAATTCCAGAAAAACACCTACTTCTGTTTAATTGGAAAACTCTTAAAGAGATGGTAATACCTTACCACGTTACCTGCCTCCTGAGAAATGTGTATTTTGATGAAGAAACAACAGTTAGAACTGGACATGGAACAATGGGCTGTTATCAAATTGGGAAAGGAGTAAATCAAGGCTGTATATCATCACCCTGCGTAGTTAACTTAAATGCAGAGTACCTTATGTGAAATGCCAGGCTGGATTAAGCACAACCTGGAATCAATATTGCCAGAATATTTATTAATAACCTCAGATATGCAGATGACACCACACTTATGGCAGAAAGTGAAGAGGAACTAAAGAGCGTCCTGATGAAGGGGAAAGAGGAGGGTGAAAACGCTGGCTTAAAACTCAACATTTAAAAAGCTAAGATCATGGCATCCAGTCCCATCACTTCATGTCAAAAATAGATGGGGAAACAACGGAAACAGTGACAGACTTTCTTTTCTTGGGCTCCAAAATCACTGCAGATGGTGAGTGCAACCATGAAATTAAAAGACACTTGCTACTTGAAGAAAAGCTATGAGACACCTAGACAGCATATTAAAAAGCGAGACACTACTTTGCCAACAAAGGTCCGTCGAGTCAAAGCTATGGTTTTTTCAGTAGTCACGTATGGATGTGTGAGTTGGACCAGAGAGAAGGCTGATTGCTGAAGAATTGATGCTTTTGAACTGTGGTGAAGCCTCTTGAGGGTCCCTTGGACTGCAAGGAGATCCATCCAGTCAATCCTAAAGAAAATCAGTCCCGAATATTCATTGGAAGGACTGATCCTGAAGCTGAAGCTCCAATACTTTGGCCACCTGTTGTGAAGAGCCGATTCTTTAGAAAAGACCTTGATGCTGGGAAAGACTGAATGTGGGAGGAGAAGAGAATGACAGGGGATGAGATGGTTGGATTGCATCTCCGACTCGATGGACAAGAGTTTGATCAAGCTCCAGGAGTTGGTGAAGGAAAAGGAAGCCTGGCATGCTGCAGTTCATGGGGTCGCAAAGAGTCAGACATGACTGAGTGACTGAACAACATGCAAGCGAACAAAAGTCCAGGACCAGATGACTTCACAGGCAAATTCTATCAGGCATTAAGGGAAGAGTCAATACCTATCCTTCTGAATCTATTCCAAACTCATTCTATCAGGCCACTGTCACTCTGATACAAAAAGCAACCAAAGATATCACCAAAAGAGAAAATTAGGCAAAAAATCCTCAACAAAACAGTAGCAAACCTAATCCAACAATACATTAAAAGGACCATACAATATGATCAAGTGGAATTTATCATATGATACAAGAATTTTTCAATATTCACAAATCCATAGGTTGCTATATGCAGAAAAATCCAATAACCTTTTATGATTTAAATAAAATCATTTAAATTTTAATTGATTTAATTAATAATTTTTCATTAAATTAATCATTAATGATTAATTAAATCATTAATTAAATGATTAAAATAAAAGGTTTACATTCCCTGAGGAAGGAGCCAAGTGGGACTGAGTCTACATATTTAAATCAGATTCTGCTTGCACTTCAAAATAGAAATAACAGCAGAAACAGGGTAATCAGGCTTTGTCTCCTGACGAGGCTGTAAGATGATAGCTATGGCAGAGACAGAGAGGGGCTACACCCTGTTGGAGTGAAAGATCAAGAGATCACATATTTCCCATCCTCACGGCAGGAGAGACACGGCACATGTGCAGAGTGTGCCCCTTGGGGGTCAAAAAGAAAAGGGCACCACCTCACAGTATGTGATGCCGTCTCCCCCATAGGTCTCTGGGCTGGCGCCCATCTTGGAATAGAGTAGTGCATGCATGTTGGGGAGGGTCCCACGGCAAGTCAGATGTGGGGAAAGAAACCAGATAACTGGCCAAACATAACTAAGACCCAGAAGGACTGCCCTATATAAATGACTTAACTGACTCTTTACTGCACTCCTCCTCATTATGACAGATGCCCACACTGTTTCTCACCAAGTGTGTACCTTTGCCTTCAGTTCAGTCGCTCATTGTGTCCCCTTATTTTCCACCCCATGGACTGCAGCATGCCAGGCTTCCCTGTCCATCACCAACTACCAGAGCTTGGTCACACTCATGTCCATCGAGTCAGTGATACCATCCCACCACCTCATGCTCTGTTGTCTCCTTCTCCTCCTGCCTTCAATCTTTCCCAGCATCAGGGTCTTTTCCAATGAGTCGCTTCTTCACATCAGGTGGTCAAAATATTGGAGCTTCAGTTTCAGCATCAGTCCTTCCAATGAACATTCAGGACCAGTTTCCTTTAGGATGGACTGGTTGGATCTCCTTGCAGTCCAAGGGCTCTCAAGAGTCTTCTCCAACACCACAGTTCAAAAGCATCAATTCTTCAGCAGTCAGACTTTTTACGGTCCAAATCTCACATCCATATATGACTACTGGAAAAACCATAGCTTTGACTAGACAGACCTTTGTTGGCAAAGTAATGTCTCTGCTTTTTAATATGCTGTCTAGGTTGGTCATAGTTTTTCTTCCAAGGAGCAAGTGTCTTTTAATTTCATGGCTGCAGGCACCATCTGCAATGATTTTGGAGCCCAAGAAAATAGTCTGTCATGGTCCATTGTTTCCCCCTCTTTTGCCATGAAGTGATGGGACTGGATACCATGGCCTTGGTGTTTTGAATGTTGAGTTTTTAGCTAGCTTTTTCACTCTATTCTTTCACTTCCATCAAGAGGCTCTTTAGTTCCTCTTCTCTTTGTGCCATAAGTGTGGTGTCATCTGTGTACCTAAGATTATTGATATTTCTCCCGGAAATCTTGATTCCAGGTTGTACTTCATCCAGCCTGGCATTTTGCATAATGTACTCTGCATATAAGTTAAATAAACAAAATGGCAATATACAGCCTTGACATACTCCTTTCCCAGTTTGAAATCAGTCTGTCGTTCCATGTCAGTTGCTTCTTGTTGCATATAGATTTCTCAGAAGGCAGGTCAGGTGATCTGGTATTCCCGTCTCTTGAAGAATTTTCCACAGTTTGTCATGAGCCACACAGTCAAAGGCTCTGGCATAGTCAACAAAGCAGAAGTAGATGTTTTCTGGAAATCCCTTGCTTTTCTGATGATCCAACAGATGTTGGCAACTTGCTAGAAAGGCTCCTTTGCCTTTTCTAAATCCAGCTTGAACATCTGGAAGTTCTTGGTGCATGTACTGTTGAAGCCTTGCTTGGAGAATTTTGAGCATTACTTTGCTATCATGTGAGATCAGTGCAATTCTGCAGTAGTTTGAACATTCTTTGGCATTGCCTTTCTTTGGGACTGTTGAAGCCTTGCTTGGAGAATTTTGAGCATTACTTTGCTATCGTGTGAGATGAGTGCAATTGTACAGTAGCTTGAACATTCTTTGGCACTGCCTTTCTTTGGGATTGGGATAAAAACTGACTTTTTCCAGTCCTGTGGTCACGGCTGAGATTTTAAAAATTGCTGGCATATTGAGTGCAGCACTTCCACAGCATCATCTTTTAGGATTTGAAATAGCTCGACTGGAATTCTATAACCTCCGCTAGCTTTGTTCATAGCCATGCTTCTTAAGGCCCACTTGCCTTGCCACTCCAGGATGTCTGGCTCTAGGTGAGTGATCACACCATCGTTATTTTCCAGGTCATTAAGATCTTTTTATAGTTCTTCTGTGTATTCTCACCACTTCTTCTGAATATCTTATGGTTCTTTTAGGTCCATACCATTTCTGTCCTTTATTATGCCCATCTTTGCATGAAATGTTGCCTTGGTATCTCTAATTTTCTCGAAAAGATCTCTAGACTTTACTATTCCATTGTTTTCCTCTCTTTCTTTGCATTGATCACTTAGGAACGCTTTCTTATCTCTCGTTGCTCTTCTTTGGAACTCTGCTTTCAGATGGGTATAGCTTTCCTTTTCTCCTTTGCCTTGCTCTGTCTTAGCTAAACTGTTTCTCTGTGTGCTCTCCCACTTGTTGTGCTGCATCACTGATGATAAGCTTTGTACCTGTTTTTACAATGGAAACAGTGACAAACTTTATTTTCTGGGGTTCCAAAATCACTGCAGATGGTGACTGCAGCCGTGAAATTAAAACGACCCTTACTCTTGGAAGAAAAGTTGTGACTAAGCTAGACAGCATATTATAAAGCAGAGACATTACTTTGTTGATAAAGGTCCATCTAGTCAAAGCTATGGTTTTTCCAGTAGTCACGTATGGATGTGAGAGGTGGACTATAATGAAAGCTGAGCACAGAAGAACTGATGCTTTTGAACTGTGGTGTTGGAGAAGACTCTTGCGAGTCCCTTGGGGTGCAGGGAGATCAAACCAGTTCATCCTAGAGAAAATCAGTCCTGAATATTCATTGGAAGGACTGATGCTGAAACCAAAGCTCCAATACTTTGACCACCTGATGCGAAGAAACTGACTCATCGGAAAAGACTTTGATGCTGGGAAAGATTGAAGGCAGGAGGAGAAGGGGACGACAGGGCATGAAATGGTTGGATGGTATCACTGACTCAATGGACATGAGTTTGAGTAAGCTCTGGGAGTTGGTGGTGGACAGGGAAGCCTGGCATGCTACAGTCCATGGGGTCACCAAGAGTCGGACATGCCTGAGTGACTGAGTGACTTAAAGTTTTTACTTCCTTGAGAAACGCATTTTTCAATGGGGAAAGAGCTAGGGAAAACTTGCTTCTAGCCTCTAGCCATTTTCAGTCTCGTGGGTAGGGTTCCTGGTTTTCATCCAGGGTACCCATGTTCAATTCCTGGGCAGGGAACTAAGATCTCACTCAAGCCACTGCTCACTGCCGCCTCTCCACTTGGATTGGAAGAATCAAAACTATCAAGATGACTATACTACCCAGTGCAATCTACTGATCCAATGCAATCCTTGTCAAACTACCAACGGTATCTTTCACAGAACTAGAACCAAAAAATCTCAAAGTTTGTATGGAGACACAAAAGACCATGAATAGGCAAAGAAATCTTGAGAGGGAAAAATGGAGCTGGAGGAATCATGCTCCAGGGCTTCAGAGTATACTACAAAGGTACAGTCACCAAAACAGTGTCATACTGGCACAGAAACAGAAATATTGATCAATGAAACAGGATAGAAAGCCCAGAAATAAGTCCATGTTCCTATGGTCAATTAATCTATGACAAAGGAGGTGAGAATATACAAAAGAGAAAAGGCACTCTCTGCAAGAAGTGGTGCTGGGAAAGCAGTATGGCTACATGTAAAAGAATGAAATTAAAACATTCCCTAATATCATACTAGGAAATGAACTCAAAATGGATTAACGACCTAAATTGAACACCAGATACTATAAAAGTCTTAGAGGAAAACACAGGCAGAACACACTTTGACATAAACCACAGCAATATGTTTTTTCATGCACCTCCTAGAGTAATGAAAATAAAAACAAAAGTAAACAAATAAGACATAATTAAAATTAAAAGCTTTTGCACAGCAAATGAAACTATAAACAAGATGAAAGACCTCCCTCAGAATCAGAGAAAATATTTGCAAATGAAGCAACCAAGAAGGCATTGCTTTCCAAAATATGCAAACAGGTCATGCAACTCTCTCTCTCTCTGTCTCTGTCCCTCTGACTCTCTCTCTGTCTCTCTCTCTCTCTCTCTCTGTATACACACACACACACACACACCCCTGATTGTCATACATTTTACATCTATGCACATTATAAACTCTAAGTACATTATCATTGTTCTGTTTTAAATTGTCAATTTTAAATATTTTTATGAATAAAAATATCTTCTCTTGCCACATAAAAAGTAAAATAATTAAATAAATAAAATAAAAACTAGTCAATTTGCTTAAGTTTTCAAGCTGATTAGAATAAAATGGCTCATAGTGTCCTCTTTCCTCTAAAATTCTATTTTTGGAAATATTAGCATTTCTCCTACATACAGTAGTTGCAAGAAAATAACACAGAACACCCAAACATCCTTCACCTTGACTGACCCATTATTAATATTTTGTCAAATTTCCCATATTCTGTTTCTGTCTCTGCTTTGTTGAATCATTGGAGTTACTTTAAGACGTTGCAGTGTTTCTTCTTTCAATACTTCAGTATGTGTCTCTTCAGAGAAAGATTAGTCTGCCTCAAATCTTAATCCAATTATCATGCTCAGGAAATTTAACTTTGAGACAATATAATTAACTTACTATATGATCCTCATTCAAAATGTCTGATTGTCCCAATATTGTTTTCGTACCTGAATTCTAAAATAAACCTTGCTTCCAAATAAAGGTTATGTAGTGCATTTGGTTATCAGTGTCTTTAGTGTCCTTTAAACTATAACATTTTCCTAGATTTTGGGGGGAGAGTCTTACATGGTATTGAAATTTTTAAAGATCCAGTCCAGGTGGCTTTCAGAAAGCTTCTCCAGTGGAATTTGTCTGATTGCTGCTTCCTGATTCCATTCAGGTTAAATGTTTTGGCAGGAATATTACATAGGTGATGTCCTATCCTTCTGCATTTATGGCATCAGGATTTTCTTATGATTCTTCCAATTCTATTCAGATATACTTGACATACAGCACTGTATGTATTAAAGTGTACAGCATAATGATTTGACATACATACATCACGAAATGATTATCACAATAAGTTTAGTAAACATGCATCTTCTCATATAGATAGAAAATTAAAAATAAAGAAATATTTTTCATGTGATGAGACCACTTGGGATTTATTCTCTTAACAACTTTCGTATATAACATACAGCAATGTTAATTGCATTTATCATGTTATACATTACATCCCTCGTACTTATTTATCTAATAACTGGAAGTGTGTCCCTTCTGCCCACCTTTGTCCCCTCCCCCATACCTACACTTTGGTAAGTGCAAATCTGAAATCTTTTTCTGTGAATCTTTGTTTCTTTGCTTGTTTGGTTGTTTTTGAAGTGTAATTGACATACAACACTATGTCAGCCCCTGGTACACAACATAGTGATTTATTATTTCTGTATATTTCAAAGTGATCAGCACTATAATTCTAGTTATAATGTGCCACCATGCAAGATAGTACACAGTTATTGGCTATATTTCCTACACTGTGCATAACTCTTTCTGTATCTGAATATTTTAAGTTGCTGACCTCTTAAGTGTAAACACATTTTCACATCCCGACATTTTTACTCCTTTCCTCATGTTTACTGTTTCTGACATCATATTTTCCCCCTTTTTCCCCCTGTGTGTTCCTTACCTAAGAGGTTTCCCTGGTGGGTCAGTGCTGGAGATGTGAGTTCGATCCCCGGTTCAGGAAGATCCCCTGGAGAAGGAAATGGCAACCCACTCCACTATTCTTCCCTGGAGAATCCCACGGACAAAGGAGCCTGGCAGGTTACAGTCCACGGGATCTCAAAGACTCAGACAGGACTTAGCGAATAAACAACAATAATGCATTAACTACGTATTGTGGATATAGATGATTTTACTACTTTTGTCTTATAACCTTCCCACTAGCTTTGTAAGTCATTGATACAGCTTTGTAAATTGTATATTTGCCTTTATCAGTGAACTTACTCCTTTCATCATTTTCATATTTCCAATTGTGTCTTTTCCTTTTTGCTTGGAGAAGTCCCCTTAACATTTCCTGTAAAGCTGGTTTGATGATGCTGAACTCTTAGCTTTTGCCTGTTTGTAAAACTGTTGATCTCCTTCAAATCTGGAGGACAGATTTGAAGAAATGACAGATTACCAGTAGTATCTTCTTGGTTGTAGGTTTTCCTCTTTATTATTTTAAATATATCATGCCACTGCCTTCTGGCATGCATAGTTTCTGCCGAAAAGTCCCTTGTTTGTAACTTGTTGCTTTTCCCCTGCTGCTTTTAACATCTCTTCTTTAGCTTTACTTTTTGTCATTCTAATTACAGTGTGTCTTGGTGTGGTCTTCTTTTAGTTTGGGACTCTGTGTTCCAGGATGCCCATTTCTTTTCCCAGGTTAGCAAAGTGTTCAGCTAGTATGTCTTCAAATGTATTCTCTTCCCCTTTCTCTCTTTCTTCCCCTCCTGGGACCCCTAGAATTCAAATGTTTCTATGCTTGATGTGGTCCCAGAGGTCTCTGAAACTGTCCTCATTTCTTTTTATTTTTATTTTTTTCTGTTCGGCTTCAGTGATCTGCAGTATCCTGTCTCCCAGGTTATTGATCCATCCCTCTGTGTCATCTCACCAACCATTGAAGTGTATTTTTCATTTCACTTATTGTACTCTTCAGCTCTGTTTGGTTCTCTTATAGATTTTTTATTTTTGGTTCTCTTTAAACTATTTTATTGATTATTTTTAACTGGAGGATAAGTGCTTTAAGATATTATGTTGGTTTCTGACATATATCAACAGGAATCAGCCATAGGTATATATATGTCCCTTTCCTCTGTTTTTTTGTACCCTCCTCTTGAAACTCCTTCCCAGCTCCCACCCCATGCGACCCATCTAGGTTGTCACAGAGCACCAGGTTTGACCTCCCTGTGTCAGACAACAAATTCCCACTGGCTATCTGTTTTATGTAAGGTAATGTATGTGTTTCAATGCTACTCTCTCCGTTTGTTCCACCCACTCCTTCCCCCACTGTGTCCACAAATCTCTTCTCTATGTCTGTGTCTCCATTTCATCCCTGAACTATGTTCATCAGTACCATCTTTCTAGATTCCATGTGTATGCATTAATACCCGATAATTGTTTTTCTCTTTCTGACTTACTTCATTCTGTATATTAGGCTCTAGGCTCACCCACCTCAATAGAACTGACTCAAATGCATTCATTTTTCTGGCTGAGTAACATTCGATTTTATATATGTACCACAACTTCTTTATCCATTCATGCATCTTTTTCCATTATGGTTTCCTTATGGTATATGCCCAGAAGTTGGAATGCTGGGTCTTGTGGTAGTTTTCTTCCTAGTTTTTTTTTTTTTTTTTTTTTTTAAGGACTCTCCATACTGTCCTCCATACTGACTGTATCAGTGTACATTCCCACCAACAGTGCAGGAAGGTTCCCTTTTCTCCACATCCCCTCCAGCATTTATTGTTTATAAATTTTGATGATGACTACTCTGACTGGTGTGAGGTGATACCTCATTATAGTTTTGATTTACATGTCTCTATAATGAGTGATGTTGAGCATCTTTCATCTGTTTATTAGCCTTCAGTGTCTTCTTTGCATAAATGTCTATTTAGATATTTTGCCGAGTCTTTGATTGGGTTTTCTGCTTTTCTGGTGTTGACCTTCATGAGTTGCTTGTATCTTATGAAGATTACTTCTTTGTCAGTTGTTTAATTTGCTGTTATTTTCTCCCGTTCTGAGGGCTGTATTTTCACCTTGTTTATCATTTCCTTTACTGTGCTAAAGATTTTAAGTTTAGTTAGATCCCACTGTTTATTTTTATTTCCATTATTTAGGTGGTGTGTCATAGAGAATCTTGCTGTGATTTATGTCATAGAATACTCTGCCTGTTTTCCTCTAAGAACTTTAGAGTTTCTTGTCTTAGAGTTTCAATTCTAAGTTAAAAACTTGTAACTCCTTTCCCTGTCCATCCAATCTTGCCCTGAGTTTTTTGATCCGGTTTATGATCCCTACTCTGAACGCTTTCTCAAGTAGAGTGCCTACCTCCACTTCACTTAGTGCTTCTTTTGGGGTTTTACCTTGCTCCTTTGGTTTGAACATATTCCTCTGTCTCCTCTTTTTGTCTAATTTGCATTTTTAATCCTATGTGTTTAGTGGGTTGATTACATCTACCAGTCCTGGAAGAATGGCTTTCTGTAGGAGACATCCCAAGCGTCTCTGCAGTGCACGCCCCTCTGGTCACCAGAGCTATATGCTCTAGGGATGCCCTGTATGTGAGGCATGGTCTCATAGGGCTAGCTAGCCTCCGGTCTGACTGCTTGCCAGGCGCTGCTTTGTGTGGAGTCTGCCAGTCACTTATGAGTGCGGTGGGATCATGGTACTGCTGGCTCTGTGTCCCTGAGGGATTTCTGAGCCTGTTTCTCTTGTGAATAGGTGCAAGCTTGGGAATCCCAGATCTAGCGTAGGCCAATTGTTTCGTAGGGCTAGTTCCTGCATTGCCAGCTACGGGGTCCTAGGTATCCCAAACCTTTGGTTGTCCCGCTGGAGAGTGTGGCTGTTTCCGAAGGCAGCTGGCTGAGAGGCCAAGGTATGGTGAGGCTGGTTTGTCCTGCCGTTGACTGAGTTTGGGATCCAGGGTGTCCTGGGGCTAGTGCCACCTCAATAGTGTGTAGAGGTCTGTTTCTGTTCCTGGGTCTCTAGCTGCAGGGCCCTGGGGTCCCAGAGCTGGTCACAGTTCACTGTTGGGTGGGGACAGTTCCTAACATGGCTGGCGGTGGGGCCCTAGATGTCCCATAGGGGGTGTCCACACGCTGTTATGTGGGGCCAGATTCCAGAGCTGCTGGCTGAGAGCTCCAAAGTGTCCCAGACCTGGTGTCTACTTTCTGGTACACTGTGCTGGAACTCAGTGGCTCCTGGTGCTGGTGTGGCCCTGCCGGTGGGTGGCCTTTTTCCTGGTATGGCAGACTGAAAGGTGGGAGTTACTGTGGTTGCTGGTGTCTGCCTGCTGGTGGGTGGAGCTGGTTCTTGGCTTTGCTGGCTTCAGGGCCCTGGAGTGGTCCAGGAGTTGGTGTTTTGGGCCACTTTTGGTTGGGGCTGTGGTCCAGGATGTACTAGGGCTGTTGCCTACCCAGTGATGGGTAAAACTGGTCCTGGGGCTAGCGATGACCTGCTGTGGGCAGGAACTAGGTCCCAGGGTCTCTGACTGCAGGACCCTGGAGTCCTGGCTTAATGCCTTCTTACTGGTGTAGAGGGCCATGTGGTGTGTCGGGGCCTCTGATTGACAGGGCCAGCTCCAGGGACTCTTAAGACAGCAGGCTTGCTTGTGGGTGGGGCTGTGTCTCTGCCTGGCTAGTGGCTTGGCCTGCCCTACAGGCTGATGGGCAGGTCTGAGCACTGGTGCTAATAAGCTAAGGGAGGATTCCAAACCGGCACTTGTTAGCACCAGTGACCATGTGGTAGAAGGAGCTCTGCAAAATGGCTGCTTCCGGTGTCTATGTCCCCAGGGCGAGTCCAGCTGCCTCGTGCCTCTCTGGGAGGCTCTCCAAGATCAGCAGCTGCCTCTGGCCCAGGCTCCTTTCAAATTATTGCTTCCGCCCTGGGTCCTGGAGCATGTGAGATGTTGTATGTGCCCTTTAAGAGTGGTGTCTATTTCCTACGGCCCCTGGCCCTCCCAAAAGTAACTCGTGCTGACCATCAAAGCCCAATATTCTGGGAGATCATCTTCATATGAATAAATATAATTCCATCAGCAAAAATACACAAAGTAGAACTATACAGAGTAAGCATGAAGCTTACAAATTTAACATTGAAAAAGTAAGAAATTAAACAGATACATTTAATAATTTCACTCATAGCTGTAAATAGCTCTCATCGCTAACTCATATCATTTAAAGATACATATACAATACAAAACTTTGAGGGAAAGGGAAGAAAGGATGGCACAAAAGTAAGTGTGTGGATATTTTCCTTGAAGAAGGAATGGGGCTAAGATAAGACGGGGAAACTTCAGAAGTCTTAGGCAAAGCCAACACTATCCTCTTCTGTGACTTGGGGGTATATAACTGATCATCAAGTATTACACTCCACGTATATATTGCGACTTCTTCTCTGTCCATGTGACATTTCAGTATGATTGGAGAAAAAGCTAATGCTAAGGGAAATAACATCCCAGTATAAGCATATTGTAATTATGTTCTAACCAGAAGTAGAACCAAAGTTACTTTCTTTGTTTCTAACATATCTAATTGAGATTAGTAATTTTCTATCATTTATATTAATAGCTTTGTTTTCAAGAACTCATAGCTGTTTGCTAAAAATAAGAAAGTGATGCTTACGTAATTATAATATCAATCTCAATTTTTAATAAATATTCCATATTTGGGTAGTACATTTTAACTCAAAATTTAATTGTGAATTTGTGCTGAAACCCACAGAAGTGTTGTATTTGGCTGCAATTTTCAGAGACTTCTCCCTTCCCATCCACTTCCTCTCAGAGGTGGAGCAACAAGAAACTGTGAAAAAGAAATGAAGGCCAAAAATACAGAGTATGTTAATTTTATATCCTGCAACTTTACTATATTCATTGATTTGCTCTAGTAATTTTCTGGTAGAGTCTTTAGGGTTTTCTATGTAGAGGATCATGTCATCTGCAAACAGTGAGAGTTTCACTTCTTTTCCTATCTGGATTCCTTTTATTTCTTTTTCTGCTCTGATTCCTGTGGCCAAAACTTCCAAAACTATGTTGAATAGTAGTGGTGAGAGTGGGCACCCTTGTCTTCTTCCTGATTTTAGGGGAAATGCTTTCAATTTTTCACCATTGAGGATAATGTTTGCTGTGGGTTTGTCATATATAGCTTTTATTATGTTGAGGTATGTTCCTTCTATTCCTGCTTTCTGGAGAGTTTTTATCATAAATGGATGTTGAATTTTGTCACAGGCTTCATGTGCCTGCATTGCAACATACCTATTTGACCAGCCGAGGGCAGTATAGTTTAAGGCTGTTTGTTGGGAAGGGCCAGATGCCAGGCCTTCAGAGTTCTTCCTGTTTTTTGTGATTAGCTTATTAACCCCTGAGACTGAGGGGGGGTATTTGAGCCAACGTGGTGGTGATGGTAATGGTGCTGGTGGTTGCATGGGCTGCATCTCCCTTGCCCGTTTGACACTGCTATCTTAACACCAGCCTTCACCCCTGCTCCCCGCAGCAGCAGCTCTTTTCTTCCTCTTTCTCCTCAGACAGAAACTGAGACCATTGATGTCCTAGACTGGGTGTGCTCCCACCTTCCACTGGCACAGAAGCGGTAGGTGGGTGTGCACAACACTTCAAGCCCTTCCCTTGTTCTTTGTAGGGAGCAAAACTGGAAGTATTTTCCTGAAATGATAGCCTCCACCCCACATTGGTTGCGCCTCCTTTTGTTTCTAGACTTGTAGTCCAAGTGAAGTCTCCACTCTGGATTGTGGCATTGATAAGGCCAATAGGAAGAATGTCATTTTTTCAAATCTCTTAGATTGATGAAATGAAACAAAATCATTCTCTGGGGCCACATCTCTGCCTAAAAATAACATTTCCTATTAAAAATACTGTTCCACCTTGTAACCTTGTTGTTTAAAATTCCAGCTATCATACTTCACCTCTCTCTTTAAGGATGGGCCTGAAGCAAACATTGAGTAAACATTTATGTCGAGACTTTACTTTAAATGACTCAGTATGTAAAGGGTCTTTTCAGATTCTTCTTATGGATTTTTCATCTCTTTAAATGACACTTGCTTTATTGCTAATTCTAGGACACCGTCAGAAGATGTTTTGAAAAAAAATGTTTGCCCATAATTCTAGGACCCAAACGCCTCAACGGATATTTCCCACATGGTTCCTGCCCCAGAATCAGACATACAAAATATTAGGGCTAGATAATCTGATGCAGAAAACTAATAGGTCTTCTCCTGAGAGGTGTACAAATGAGGAATCTGAGAGTAGAGGGACAGTGCCATGTCAAGGCCAGAAGACAATTCAACTATACCCCTTCAGTTCCCACTTTGTCATCAGTTAGAACAGAAGCACCTCCATCTCTTCACAATCAGACCTCTTGTGGATGTATGTTGAAGTTGGTGTAGCTATTTCCCAAACTCACGACTACTTGAAACAATGAAATCTGCCCCATTTACCGTCAGTTATAGCTAGAGTCTTGTTCACTCACTTGAGCACCCCAGGTGAAGCACTCTCCTTCACTGCATCCACAGAATCTCTAGTGTTTTGTGGTCACTGTGGATTGCTGACCTAACAGGCCTAACACAAGGCAGAGTAAGGTAGGGCAAGAACTTGATGAGGAATCAGGAGACCTACCTCTCTCCTAACCTGCTGAAAAGCACTTCCACATTCTGAACCTCTGTTTCTCCATCTGGGAAAAGAGGAAGGTGACCTAGGTCAGTGGCTCTCAACCTGGGGTCCAAGAACGTCCTGAAATTGTGTGCAAAGTTGTGGGAGGCATGTATACAGTCTTCTTGGAGGGTGTAAGGAGTTCATTAGATTCTCAAAGGAGTCCTATTATGGGCTGAATTGTGTTGCCCCCAAATTCCTATCTTAAAGCCTTAACCCTCAATGTGACTGAATTTGGAGATGGAGCCTTTAGAGAGGTAATTAGGGTTAATTAAGGGAGCTGGTAAAGAATCTGCCCGCAATGCAGAAGACCCCAGTTAGATTCCTGGGTCGGGAAGTTCCCCTGGAGGAGGGATAGGCTACCTACCCTAGGTAGGACTTCCATTGTGTCCAGATGGTAAAGAATCTGCCTGCAATGCAGGACACCTGGGTTCGATCCCTGTGATGGAAAGATCCCCTGGAGGAGGGCATGGCAACCCACTCCAGTATTCTTGCCTGGAGAATTCCCATGGACAGAGCAGCCTGGTGGGCCATCGTTCATGGGGTGCCAAGTGTCACACACGACTGGGCAACGAAGCACAGCACACACAGAGGTTGTCAGAGTGGAGCCCTAATCCCATGGGATCTGATATCCTTATAAGAGAAAGAGATTCCAGAGATCTCTCTCTCTCTCTTTCCCCATACATACCCAGAGGAAATGTCATGTGAAGAAACAGAGAGAAGGTGGTGAACTACAATACAAGGGAGTGCTTTCACCATGAGTTGAACTTGCTGGCACCTTGATCTTGGATTTCTAGTATCCCGAACTGTGAGAAACTAAATGTTCTTTGTTTAAGCCATCCAGCCTGTGGTATTTGGTTTGGGCAGCTTGAAGAGACTAACACAAGTTCCATAAGCCAAGAAAGATCCAGAGCCATTGGACCTACTGGTTGCCTGAAACCTATTCTGTACATTGATGTTTTAATGCACCATTTTTAGATACTTTCAGATTTCGTGAGTTCTTGCTTAGAACAGTGCAGTATATTATTTTTATTGCAACATACTTCTTTTTCTAACAGTTGCATAACACAGGTTTGTAACCCCGGGACCAGAGTTTAAATCCTGATTCCACCACCTACTAGCTGTTTGACTTTGGACAAGCTATCACGGGCTTGTGTCTCGTATATGAAATAGGGATAAGATTAGTGTCTACTTCACATGGCTGTTGTGAGAATCAAATGACATAATGTATGTAGAGGGCTTGGCCCATAGTAAATTTTCAACAGATGTTAGTAGCTTTTGTGATGAAAATGTAAGTATCTATCAGGGTTTTTTGCCCTTATAAACTACACTGCTGTGAGCAAACTTCTTTATACACAGAGAATTTTTTTTCTTTTAAATGATTTCCTCTCCTCAATTCCTGAGCGTCCTACAAACGAGTCAATCCCTTATCATTTAGATGTTCCTATCGTGTTCTTATTGAAGCATATCATTTACAATTATTTTGTAAATCTCTTAGAAATACACAAAAAATTTAAAAAAATTATAACAATTCCAGGAGTTCTTTCTATTTAGTAGAACTTTATTAGTCCCTTTCAACTCAGAATTATCAGTGTTGCTAGCTTTGCACCACATGCAAGTCTTTGGTGGGGCAACATTTATAAAGAGTGCTTCACTGTTGGGTCCAGGATTTCCTTTCAAACTACTGAGACCCCCATCTGCACCCTGTCAGTGGAAATGCTTTCTAAGAGGGTTTCTTGTATGTACAAGTAATGAAAACTACATCATAAACTGGCAGATCACCAACAGCTGGCACTGTCAAAAGTATGCTCATTTTAGAAACATGAAAATGTAAACAAAACAAACAAACAAAAGGCCTGTCTTAGAATCAATGAAATATGCTCACTCACCACTACTATGAATCCCATCTTCTTCAGATAATTTTCTTAATCTACATTTCCCAACACCTGTTGCAAGCCTGTGATATGGTCCTCACCTTTAAGGTATTTGTGCAGAAGGCTTTGATTTGCAAGTAACATGAAGACACTGATGGGCAGAGGTCTTCTGCCCAGTGGCTGGGCAGCGCCATGGTTTCCGTGGCACTGATGGCAATAGAGGCAGTGTTTCTGAGGTTACTCAGACCAATTAAGCAGCGATGTTTCTGTGAGTTTTGCCTAGAGCTTCTTCTATAGCCCTTCTAACAATTCTGCAAGGGATAAATTCCTTTCTGTCCCAACTAGTTAGAGTTGCCCCCATGAGATCTTTTCTTTCCTTCTTCCTTGTTAACAAACTCTGATTTTGTTGGGAGCAGCAATATGTGCAGGCTAAAAAGTTACATTTCCCAGGCTTCCTCAGAGAGGTATAAGCACAGGACTAAATTCTGGCCAGTGAGACATAATTAGAAGTGAGTATATAGAGCTTTGGGGTAGATTCCTCAGAAAGCAATGTGACCTCAGTATGTCCCACATCTTGAGTGGTATATGTCAGCTCCTTAAAGCTAGAGTTTTTACTATTATTATTGTTGTTGTTGTTGTTAAATAAAAATCACAGCAGGAAGTTCATTTGAATTACTGTAAGGAAACAAAAATATGAACTTGTCAGGAAGCATTTAACAGGAGGCTTCCTGTGTGCTGTTTTGGATCTGGAAGCCTCTGGTCCTAATACAGACCTGAATATTCAGGGATTAAGAGGAAAGGCACACCTTTCCAGGGGTGAGGCACGTCCTTCGTCAGTTTTTCAATACGGGATAATTACCCTCTTCCTTTTTATGAACCATATGGTAAAAGTGATTGTTTACGACTCTCTCTCTTTGATAAGGATCGACTTATGTTTTGTAAGTCTGGAATTTTAATCTTTATCTTTGCTGAGAATAACTACCTTGTAAGACAGTATATATGCCCACACCAAGTTGATTAAAACACCTTTGCTCCATCAGAGCTTGGGTCCCCGAGTCTTTCTTTCTTTCTTTCTTTCTCTTCCTCTCTTTTTCTTTATCTCTCTATTTCTGGCTGATTCCCTGTAACGCGAGAGCCAGCTGCGTAACCCAGGGACTATTAGCCTCTTTCCTTCTTTCATTTTCTCATCGTCGACGGCAGACCACCAGGTTCCGGTCCATTAAAGGACCAACATGAACTCCTACTGTATACTGATAACTCCCCCAGGGTGGAGAATGCTCTGTACACAGGTTCATTTTACCTGAACCCCATTAGCATGCATAAAGGGTCACTAGGTACAAATTGGCCAGATGCTTCTGCAGATAAGTTAGTGCAGGGAATAGCTGACAATCCAGAACCAGAATCTATGGCTTTGGCTTTATTTCAGGTAAAATTGGTATCACATGACCAAATATTTGGATTTTATTTTGTATCTGCAAGGTTTCCCACTGAAGAATAATATCTATCTTCTGGAAAGCTCGTACTATTAACAAATGCTAGTTTTCTTCTTGCCCTATATTTCTTTTCTTACCATCAGAAGTTGATTTCATTTCATAGTGTTTTAAATTGGAATGATCCTAGATCATGAAGCTTTAAATTATTATTATAAATCTCTTTGCAGGTTGCGTGCTCTTTGTTTAACATCTGTTTTGATGTACCACTGCCAAATCCACACTGGATATATCATTCTTTGACGGTATACTCTGCTAAAACTAGCAATGAAATAAAAGTACCTAAATGCTGATACAAACGTATTTTATGGCAAAGAAACCTGAGTGGGAGAGCTGAATCAGTTGACCAGTCTCCTTTTGTTCTTTACCTTCTCTTCCTCTCTGCTGCCTTGAAGACAGATGTGAAAGATGAAGCTCAGGCAGCCATCTCGTGAAGGCTAAATAAATGATCATTCTCACACTGAGCAGAAATACAAAAGGAGTCTGAATTTCTGAAAACATCATGAAGTACTATTTCAGCCTTTGACTGCCCATCTTCAGACTTTTCCTCAAATAGAACAAAAAAATTACTTAAGCTACTGTTTTTGGAGTCCTTGTTACTGGAGCTAAATTCAGATTCTAATTGATTTAGAATTTGGTACCTCAAAGTGCAAGCTGTAAGTTACAGAATCTAAAGTTTTAGAATTGGCTGAATAGGAAGGATTGGACTTGGAGCCATAATGGTAAAGCTATGGCAGGTTGAAAAGTTGTTACTCTTAGGTATGTGGTGATGAAACCCCTGGTCAAACAGTTGTATGTGGTTCTTCAGAAAGTGAGTTCTGTGCCAACCAAAACTGTAGTTTAGGGCAGTTAGGTTATTTTTAAGTTCGTATGTGCATTTTACTCTTTCTACATAGAAAGTCTTATCATGCAAGAGAACACAGGAAGAGAGGCAGAGACAGAGAGAGATGAAAGGAAGACACCCTCACCCACACAACCCTCCAATACTGCACTTGCACAGCCGTCTCAGATACTGGGCCCCACTTCCACAAGACTGGAAACGTTCCCAGATGAGCAAAAGCTGATGGAGTTCTTTACCACTAGACCTGCTCCACAAGATAGGCTAAAGGAAGTCGTTCCAATTGATCCAAAGGGAAGGTAAACAGCACTCTGAAGCCATGTCAAAATATAAGGTTCTCTGGTAAAGACAAATACATGAACCAAACACTATGAGAGTGTTGGTGAATAGAATTAAATAAGAAAGACATAAAAATAATTATAAACCTATATTAATGGGTATACAATATATAAAGATGTATGTTATTAATACCATAAAAAGGGAGCAAGCTGGGAAAGAATTCAGTTTTTATATGTAACTGCAGCTGATTTCAGCCATTTAAAATAGTGTATAACTTAAAGAGGTTTTATATAACTCCAAAGGTAACCATATGGAGAATATCTGTAGAATATATAAAAAGGAAATGAGAAGGGGATTAATACATATCACTACAAAAAAGAAAATCAACGAAATTGGAGGGAAAGCAATAAGAGATGAAAGGAGGGACAAAAAAAGCTACAAGACATATGGAAAAGAATTAACAAACTGGTAGTGAAGTCCATCCTATCAATAATTACCTTAAATGTCAATGGATTAAACTTCCCAAGATACATAGATTTGCTGAATGATTAGGGAAAAAACAGAATCCATATACACTGTCTACAGGAGATTCGCTTTAGGTCTAAGAACACACAGAGGCTGAAAATTAAAGAATGGAAATAGATTTTCCATGCAACATGAGAGCCAGAATGGCTATACTAATATCAAATAAGATGGATTTTAAATAAAAAACAGTAATAAGTGACAAAGGACATTATATAATGCTAAAAGGGTCAATTCATCAACATAATATAACAATTACACAAATTTAGGCACCAAACCTCAGAGCTCTTAACTATAGAAAGCAAATGTTGACATATTTGAAGGGAGAAATAGATTGCCACACAATAACAGTAAGACACTTTGATATCCCACTTTCAATAATGGATAAAAACAACCAAACAGTATATCAACAAGCAAATAGAGGACCTAACAAGGCTACAGACCAATTGAACTTAACAACATATGCAGAACAATCCATCCGACAACAGTGAAATACACATCACCCTATATAAATGGAACATTCTCCAGCATAAACTACATGTTAAACCACAGAACAAGCCTTAGCAACTTCAAGAAAAGTGAAACTACACACAGTATCTTTTCTGATCACAGTAAATGAAACCAGAAAGCAACAGCACAAGGAAGATGGGAAAATCCACAAATGTACCAAAGTTTAACAACATATACTTAAGCAATCAATGGGTCAGAAAAGAAGGCACAGGGGAAATTAGAAAACATCTTGAGACAGGAAAAATGAGAACACAACATGACAAAACTTACGGGGTACAATGAAAGCAATGCTGGGACTTTATAACTATAAATGCGTACCTTAAAAAGGAAGAAAGATCACAAATCAACTATATAATTTTACACCTCAAGGAGCTAGAAAAAGAACAAATGGAAACCAAAGCCAGCAGAGGAAGAAAATAATAAAGATTAAAGCAGAGATAAACAAAGAACAGAAAAGACAACAGAAAAAAATCAACATAACTGTATTTGCTTTTTAAAAGATCAAGAAAACTGACAAATACTTAGATAGATTAAGAGAAAAAGATGAAAATAACTAAAATTAGAAATAAAAGATGGGATATTACAATCAATGCCCCAGAAAAAAACAGGATTATAAGAGGACATTATGAACCATTGTTTGGAAAGTAACTGGACAACCTAGAAGAAGTGAATCAATTCCTTGAAACACACAATCTACCAGAACTGAATCAAGGAGAAATAGAAAACCTGATAGACCAATAATGAGATTGAATCAGTAATCACTAACTCCCCCACCACACACAGAAAAAAAACAGGAACAGATAGTTTCAATGGAGAACTCCACCAAACATTTAAGGAATTAATACCAATCTTTCTCAAATCATTCCAAAAATGTTGAAGAAAAGGTAACACTTTCAAACTCATTTCACCCTGATATTAAAGGCACCAAAAGAAATTAATATTACAGGCCAGTTTCCCAGATGAATGCAGACACAAAACTCCTCAACAAAATACTAGCAAAACGAACTCAACAGCACATTAGAAGGACTGTGTGATACAGTCAAATGGGGCTTATCCCTTGGATGCAAGGTTAGTTTAACACACAATTAACTAACAAAATTAATCAATGCAATAAAACACATTAACATGAATGAAGGACAAAAATCACATCATCATCTCTATAGAGGCATAAAAATTCAACCCTCTTTCATGATAAAAACACTCAAAGAACTAGGAGTAGAGTAGAAAGAAATTACCTCAACATAATAAAAGCCATATAAGTAAAGTCCACAATGAACATCATACTCAGTGGTGAACAGCTGAAATCTCTTCTTCTAAGGTAAGGAACAAGACAAGGAAGCCCACTCTCACCACTACTATTCAACACACTGGAAGTCATAGCCAGAGCACTTAAGAAACAAGAAGAGATTAAAGGCATCCAAATCAGAAACAATAAAAGTATCTCCGTTTGCAGATAGCATGATTTTGTACATGGAATACCCAAAAGATTACACACACACACTCACACACACACACAACTGGGAGAACTAATAAACATATTCAACAAAGTTCCAGGACACAAAATCAAGAAACAAAATTCAGTTTTATCACTACACACTAACAAAAAACAATTTGAAAAGGAAATTAAGAGAACAATTCCATTGACATTAGCATCAAAAAAGAATAAAATACTGAGGAATAAACTCAAGCAAGGAGTCAAAAGAATTGTATACTACAAACTACAAATCATTGCTGAAAGAAATTAAAAAGAAATACAAATAAATGGAAACACAAATAAATGGAAAGACATCTGTCTACACAGACTGGAATACTAAATATTGTTAAGAGGTCCACGCTATCTGAGATGGTTAATTTTATGTGTCAGCTTGACTGGTCCACAGAGTGCCTAGATACTTAGTCAAACATTACTCTGGGTGTTTCTGTAGGGTGCTTTTCCATGAGATTAACATTTAAATCAGTCAACTGGATAAAACAGATTTCCCCCTGATAATGTGGGTGGGCTTTACCTAATCAGTTGGTAGTCTCAATAAAGCAAAAAAGGCAAACTTTCCTCATGTAAGAGCATTTCTCCTATGTGAAAGCCTTTGGACTGGGACATCAGCTTCTTTTACTGCCTAGAGAGACAAACTGAAATATCAGCTCTATTGGTTTGGTTCTTAGGCCTTCTAACCTGGACTAGAGCTAAACCACTGGCTCTTCTGGGTCTCCAGCTAGCCAAGTCACCCTCTAGATCTTGGGACTTACCAGCCTCTATAATCGAATGAGTCAATTCTTTTTCACACACACACACACACACACACACACACACACACACACACACACACACACACACACACACACACACACACACACACACACACACACACACACACACACACACACACACACACACACACACACACACTCCATTGGACCTGTTCTTCCAACATACTACCCAGACTGATCTACACACTGCAAGCCCTATCAAAATCTCAATGGCATGTTTTACAGAAAAAGAAAACTTTATCCTAAAATTTAAATAGAATCTAAAGAGATCTTTAATAAGCAAAGCAATTTGGAAAAAGAAAAAAAGTAGAGAACTCACACTTCCTGATTTCAATATATCACAAAGTTACAGTAATCAAAACTGTGTGGTACTGCCATATTAACAAATAGACCAATGGACTAAAATAGACATCTCAGAAATATACCCTCACTTATAGAGGATGTGCCAGACAGCAGACTTGCTGGAAGAGAATAAAAGGGGCTTTTTTTTTTTTTTTTCAGTTTTAAGATATTTGGATCAAAGCAAGGGCTCTGGATTCAAATTGCTTGGTTTTAATGCTACCACTGATCTGCACAGGCCAAATGACCTTGGCTCAGTGACTGACCTCTCAGTGCCTGTTTCCTCACCTGTAAGAGGCTGGTAATCACTGGTACTATAGTCCTAGGAATATCACAAGGAACCATTGAGTGCCAGGCACAGGGTCCCTGCTGTATAAGTTGCTTTTAATAGATTCTGCCAAATTACCTCCCAAATAGATTTCTTGCACCACCGCCACAGGGGTTTGCTCCTAACTTCTCCCACTCTCAGAAGGGTTAACCTCTAGGAAGGTTGTCTTCCTAGTGTGTGAAACCTGATTAGTTGTTTTAGTTTACATCTCAAGAATCAGAAGCCATGAGCACCTTTGCGACTGTAACTGGACACTAAGATTCTCTCTTCTTTCAATTGCCTCAGATCGGAGAAAGAGCTGAGGGAGCAAGGTCAACCCCAGTCTGTCCCCCAAATCTGACTGCCAAGAACATTTGATGGAGCAGTTGAGGCATAGATGTTACAGAATAAAACTACGATCCCTTTGTCCTCTGGCCACTGAGGGAGAAGTACGCCGACCACTCACCACTGAGTGCGGGATTCCTCTGCCCACTCTCCCATTGGTCATAAGACTTGTGGTGGAAGGGAGGCTGGCAAGTGCTTTCAGCACGTGCTAGGCGCCCAGCGCCTCCATCCTGACGTTTCATCCTCACCTCCCAGGAGACCAGCACCCTCAGTACCCTCCTGCCTCCCGCTCCACCCATTTTGTACACAGTCAGGGCTCAGGGATGTGACTCTAAGCGTAAAGGGGAGGTGGGACAGGAGGAGGTGGGAAGAGAGGCTTGACAGACGTATCCTCGCAGCATCAACTTCACCCACCAACTCCAAACTGCCGCGATGGTCTTGGGCTTGGCAGCAAGCCAGAGGAGGCTGTCGACCCCATTGGTTACACCTCGAGGGGACGGCCAAACAAGGCGCGTGCTGGTTGGCAGGAACCGGACCAATGAGGAGGCGGCAGGGCTGGCGCGCTGAAAGCCTCGCGTTATTTGCGGCCATCTCCTGCGTGTGGTGCTCCTGGTGTTTGACGGCGAGCTCCAGTCGAAACCCGCCTTACCTGCCGTGACCACCACCGCCGCCGCCGCCACCGCGACCCAGTTGCCACCACCGGCGGCCACCCAGATCGCAACATGAGCTCCCCAGATGATGAGGTGTCTGTTTCGGGAGCGGGTTTCAGCTCAGAGTGTGGGGAGCAGACCAGCGGCCTTGAGGCCGGCTCCGCAGGCCCGCAGGGACCCAGCCTTAGCCCCGAGGCTGGGGCACTGCGAAGCTGCGAGGGTGAGGGCGGGGATGGCTCCCCAGTCCCTGAGGGCTTCCAGTCAGAGCGGGAGGTGCTGGAAGCGGCAGGGCCAGGGCTGTGGGGCTGGGAAGGCCGGCCTGGGTCCCCGGCCGACGATCAGGGGGACGCCCTGCAGCTGGCTGACGAGTCAGTGGCGGCCATCCTGCAGCAGCTGGCCAACCTGAATTTGCTGGGCACCCGCGGTTACCTGTCCCAGGAGAGCTATGTGGTCGGCGAAGTGTCTGCCTTGTGGAATCTCGAGGCGCGTCCCCGCAGTCGAGGCAGTGCCACCCAGAGGTGTGGGGAAGTGGCACAGGCTGAGGCCGGCCCTCTCCACGTCGGTGGGAACCCTAAGAGAGGCACTAGAAGTAGGTTGAACGTGGCTGTGGATCGCCAGTGTCCCCCCTCAGAAAGCCAAGCTGAGCTGTTGTCCTACCCCAAGTCCTCTGATGAGTTCAGTGAGATAGAGCGGATGAGGGTGAGCATTTATCCCAAAGACGGAGGCCAGGCCATGCTCAACAGCCCTGAGGATCCTGGGAACACACCCAGACGCTTGCATGTCCAAGGCAGGGAGAATCTCCTTAACGTGCCAGGCACTTGCCAGTCCTCGGCTCCACAAGGATTAATTTCGGTTGTGGAAAGGGAGGGCAGGCGGAGCGATGCAGAGCAGGAGGACACCTCTCCCCCTAAGAAAGTGCAGAGTGTGCTCTGGGGGAAGGGGGGCAGCCTGCCCAGCTACCCGGGAGTGGCAGTAGTATCAGTTACTGCAGCTGCCTCTACAGGCAGCAGGCCGCGGCCCACTCCTAGGAGGAAGGGGGTCCAGGAGAAGAAATCCCTTGGGGGCATCTCCAAACCTGCTGTGGAGAGAACCTTCCCTTCCTGGGGGCAGGGAATCTCGGCCACTCCCCTGGAACTGGCCACCTTTCCCCCAATCTCTGGCATCCCACTACTCGGGAGGTCCAAGAAGTATGCCTTGGTCCCTTTGGGAGCTGAAGAGTCCAAGCACACCGGCGCTGGGAAGAAACCCGTGGCTCGGCGGGCCCGGGGGTCGGTGGCAGCAGTGGCGGTGTCAGGAGCAGACAACGACCCAAATAGAGACCCATTCCCAAAAGGCCAAGTGAGTAGGCCAGACCCCTCCTCTCTCCCCACTCTTCCCCCTCCCACCCTCCCCAGGGCACAGGTCTTCACCCGGTGCTCCTTCTCTCCATCCCTCAGGGGTCGTCATTGGGTGACCCTCGGTCACTGGGTCATTAGGATGCCAGATTGGTGTCCTTTCACTAGGGACAAAAGTTAAGGTAGCACTTTGGGTGTGCTGAGCTCGGTTCTCCACCTTTGTCCTATTTCCAGCCTCTTCCACGAGGCTGGGTCTGGAGTGGAAGGGAGAGCTCGTAGCTGAATTGATTTGAGGGGACCCCTTAAAAGCTTCACAGAGTTTCGGTGTTTAGACACATCACTTTCCTGAATCCTACTTCCTAGCTCTTCCCCAAACCTTCTTTGCAGGGGCCCCAGGCTTTCTCAGTGCCACATGTTGTCCCCAGCTCAGTTCTGCCTACAGGCCTGGGGCTGACTGACAGAGAATGTGCTAAAGAGATCAGCCTTTCAATACTCTTTCCGATTCCCTGCCTCAGCTCTGTCTTGAATCACATGAGCTCTCACAAACACAGACATATAAATGCACTGGTACACACATGCACACGCACACACATATCCTTACTCCAGATTAGTGAGAAATCTTGTTTGTAGCTTACCACTGACAGGCCATGGCCATCTTTTCCATCGCTGCATCATGGAGAAACTGGCAGGGCCAACCTCAACATCAGAGGCACACAGGATTCAAGAAACTCAGAGCCCGTGGCCATGAACAAGGGAGAAGTCAGGCCCAGAGGGCCTGGCCCATCAGGTGAGTGTCGTGGGTTTTGATATGGGGGAGGAGGCCAGGGGTGAGGGCAGAAACCTCTGTATCTGACTCACTCTCTCTTCTGGGGGCTCAGCCTTGCTCTCAGGCCACTTCTCCCATGAGAAACAGGGTGTCACCAGGGCTGGACCTGGCCCCATCACCTTCTGTGTAGAATTTGTTTGGCAGGGGTGATCGGTGGCAGTGCCCCAACAGCTACTCTGGGCGTAGACCTGCAGGCTAATAGCCTTTTCTGTGAAGTGCTGTTCGCCCACATTGCTCTCCCAGGTGCTGGCTGTGGCTGCCGCTCTGGGAGGCTCGAATGCAGAGCCTCCGTCATGGTGAAATGGCTGCCCTAAGGAACAGAGGGGCAGGCCCAGAGAGAAAGCTTGTGCTGCCTCCCAGGCAGAGCAGGGGAGACGTGATGCTAGCAGAGGGTGGTACTGCCTCACCTCACGTTAGAGCCTGCTTGGCGGTTTCCACCTCACTGGGAACCTGGGAAGCTGGATTGTGTGTCCTTTCCCTCTCAGGTGACCAGGAACCAACTGACCATGACCCAAGACCGAAAAGGCAGCAGCAGCCACGCAGAAGGCAGGGCTGTCCTCGGGTAATGTTTCTTCTGGCTCCTATGAATGCACACCCAAACACCATGGTGGGATCTGAGTCCAAGTGCAACTGACTTGTGTGCCACCCCCCCCCGCCCCTATCCCGCATCCCAGGGAGGGAGCCCACCTCCATTCCACTGAGGAATGTCTTTCCCTTGCCAGTCTAGACACCTGGTTTGGGATGAGGACCTGGGGAAGAGGAGAGGAGGAGGAGAGGGGAGGCGGGTGTATACTAACCATTTCTGTTCCTCCTTTGTCTGCTGGCCTAGTGTCTGGTGCTACAGAGAGAAATAGATGACCTTAAGGAGCAACTTGGTATGAGGAACCAGGGACAGAGAGCAGCAGGATCTTAGTGCAGAAGTGGGGTGGGCCCTTGGGGTGAGGAGGGCTGCAGGTGCAGGGGGCCTTACAGGGATCAGCATTCCTGTGGGGAGGAGAACCTATCAAGCCTATCCCTGGAGCGTGTGGTGCATGTCCAGCTGGGCGTGCGGACAAGTAGCAAAGTACTGTGTGGACTGCGTGCATACTCTGCCAGCCAGACGAGTCCTAGAGAGCTCCTGATAGGACTTGTAGAGATGCCTTGTTGATCTGGTGTGGCCCTTAAGGGTCTTGTTGGATTGTTTGTGAGACAATTTTTGAATGGTTTGGGCATGGCCCCGAGCTTGAGAGCTGCTGGCACATTATGTTTCCTTTTAGGAAATGGCTCCACATTAAATTCCAGTAGTGGGGAGTGATCAGGCCCAGAGCTCTTTGCATCGGGGCTGGGAGTAAGTGGGTTTCAGGTTGCAAGCCTAGGTGGTTCCCCACGGGGACAGGGGGACAGGCTTCTGTGTCTTTCTTTCTGGACCACCTGTTCATGCCTTTCCCTGTTGCAGCCTCCATGCGGTACCTGGCTGACAAGTTCCAGATCGTTTGACGTGAGTGTTACACACTGCATACTCCTTCCCACAAAGTTGGCTGTTGAGCAGGGCTGTGGGCTGCCCTGGATTGAGGCTCTTCCCTGACTCTGCTGTTTTACAGGTTGAGTCCAGTATCTTCCTGCAAGAGGAGCAGCTGTTACCTCCCGGGCCGGCGAGCTGCAGCTAAGCTTGTTGCCTCTCGTTCTGCCTCCACCAGGGCATCCTCTGCCCTTGTTTGCCCCCTCTCTGCCCCAGTTTCACAGCAGTTTTTGATTAAAGGACTTCTCATATTCTGTGCTCTACCCTTTCTCTGGGAGGTAGGGGTAGGTGGAGTGGGGCAAGGCCTGGGGGGGAGCCACTCATATCAGAGCCTGTTGCAGAGCAGTACTTCTGGCATCCTGCGGTGGGGATTCTGGGTCAGCCTCTGCTACCATCCAGGCCAGCAGGGCACCAGAGTGCCCCTGGTCTGGGTTCACTGAGGGCCTTGTATGGCCACATTGACCCATCCTCCCATTCCCTTAAAGGCTTCTTCTAGTTCTTTAAATTCGCTCCTCTGGGATTTGCCGGTTCCCATCCATCATTGACATTCTGCCTCCCCATTGGAAGGAACTCATGACTCACAGAGCTCCATCCCATCCTGCTTGCCACACTGGATTCATGTCCCAATTACCCTGACCACTCTATTTTCCACTGGAGTACCCTCGATCCCTACCCTGAATTGCCATTGGTGACCTTGCGTGCACCTGTATTTCAGCAGGTGAAAACAGGCACAGGTGCCCTCATCTCTCCCTTCCCAGGCTCTGCCCTCTCATTGGAGTCCCTACTGCCCGTACCATCCCCACCCCCACCCCACTCCCACCTTGCAGGCTGGAACCTGCACACAGTCTTCGTCTCCGCTTTATCCCTCACCCCTGAGACTCAGGCACCAATAGTTTCGCTTCTCCTTTGGATTCAATGAAGGA
The DNA here is from genome assembly GCF_963930625.1 of Muntiacus reevesi. NCBI lineage: Eukaryota > Metazoa > Chordata > Mammalia > Artiodactyla > Cervidae > Muntiacus > Muntiacus reevesi. Next base: position 62,995,325 of record NC_089271.1, read on the forward strand.
CTTTGGCATGAAGCCTGGACCCAGTGACCTGGGGAGCAGGAGGGAAGGTACATGAAACACAGGAGGCAGGCTAGTCTCTGGACTGAACGTCAGGAGACGCATCTGTTTGGTGCCAACCTGGGTCAGACTGCACCCTGGCAGCTAGAGATGGATGGTGGTCTTTTGTGTTTTCACATCCTTCCTGCCCTAGCCAGCTGACCACCCTCATCTCCAGCCTGAGCCTCTCGATACCCTTGAGTGGAAATGGGCCCATCATGCTCTATGGCAAGTGTGGTTAGTAAGTCTCTGTTCTTGCCGGGTTCCTGTCAAATAATGCTTCTCCAGACCCATGACACAAATCTTTCAACAAATGATATTTCCCAGAGTATCCCAGCTCAGTACCCCGGACTAGTACTTTAGGGCACATGACAATGAGTCTGAACACTGTGTTCAATTTCCCCCTCACTGGAATTTGGGGAGCACTTTGTTCCCCTCAACCAGTACTCCAGGACTGTGCCAGCCTGAGACTCAGAGAGACAGATCTGTGTTTGAGTGAACTGAGGGTAGGTTCTGCCTGACACCATTCCTGAAAGACCAGGGTTTTATTACACAAAAGGGAGTATGATGGAAGGTAGCACATTCAGAGTTGGTGCCTGGATATCTCTCTGTGTGAATAAATGTCAGCAAGGATAATGCCCTTGGGGCATAAGGATATGATTTGGGGAGAAAAGAAAGTAGAGACTGGTCCAGATTCTGTAAGGCATTGAGTGAGCAGAAGCCAGGGTCGGACCCCCAATATTCAAGGGGTGTTGTCATGTTCCCAAAATGTAGGACAGGGATGATGCAGGAGTCAGCACACCTCAGGACAGGGTGTTGGGACTCTCACAGAGTTGGAGTCGCTGGAGGAGGCCCTGGATCCTACCTTGCCATTCTATGATATCTGCCAACTGCTGAGGGTGTGGATGAATGAAAATGGGAAGGGTGGCTCTGGAGAGCACCAGGGATACTGCTGCTCATCTTAGAAATAGGAGACCGCCCAAGATGATTTAACCGAGGCAGGCACAAGAAGGGTGCCATGAGGAAGCGAATTTAGGAGTGACTGCACCTGGACAATGGGGAACACTGCGCCCATATTCTCACGTTGATTCCCTTCCAGGCCTGTTGGAATGAGGTGAGGTGGACAGTCTACGTGTGGGTTGGAATAGTAGACACCTCAGGGTGAGAAAAGAACATGGGTGGGACTTACTCCTTCCACTCTCAGACTCCTCCCTGGAGCAGGTGCGTCTACCACTTTCTCTGGACTATTGAGGGACACTGGCACAAACAAAGAATTTACAGTAGGTGAGCCCTGAAGAGAGCGCTAGCTGCAGTGGGCACAGTAATCATGCCCCAAAATGTCCAAGTCCTAATCCCTGCAGTTGGCTTATATGTTCCTTTGCGTGATAGCAGTTGGTTAAGCTTGCAGATGCAATAAAGGCTGCTACTCAGCTGACATAAAGTGGGGACACTCTCACCTCCAATGGGCAGGTCCGGCCAGGTACTCTGGGCCTGCCAGGGTTGCCAGGTGGACTGTCCCTGTGTGACCCAGGGAGCAGCGTTTGAGTGACTGCAGTGTGCTTGTTGTACCTGTGCTTGTGCAATCAATGTTGACATCCTGGGTAAGTACTGCTCAGATGCAGATGGAGGACTTTTACAAAGAAGATTCACTTTCTTTCAAAAGATTTACCATTTGTAATTCATAAAACAACCCTTCCAAACATAGAAAAGAAAACTGGAAATAGAACTACCATTTGAGCCAGCAATACCACTTCTGGACATACACACTGAGGAATCCAGATCTGAAAGAGACACGTGCACCCCAGTGTTCATCGCAGCACTGTTTGTAATTGCCAGGACATGGAAGCAACCTAGATGCCCATCAGCAGATGAATGGATAAGGAAGCTGTGGTACATATACACCATGGAATATTACTCAGCTGTTAAAAAGAATTCATTTGAATCAGTTCTAATGAGATGGATGAAACTGGAGCCCATTATACAGAGTGAAGTAAGCCAGAAAGATAAAGAACATTACAGCATACTAACACATATATACGGAATTTAGAAAGATAGTAACGATGGCCCTATATGCAGGGCAGAAGAAGAGACACAGAAGTACAGAACAGACTTTTGAACTCTGTGGGAGAAGGTGAGGGTGGGATGTTTTGAAACAACAGCATGTATATTATCTGTGGTGAAACAGACCACCAGCCCAGGTGGGAGGCATGATTCAAGTACTCGGGCCTGGTGGGCTGGGAAGACCCAGAGGAATCGGGTGGAGAGGGAGGTGGGATGGGGGACCGGGATGGGGAATACGTGTAACTCTATGGCTGATTTATATCAATGTATGACAAAACCCACTGAAAAATAAATAAATAAATAAATAAATAAATATATATATATACAAAAAAAAAACCCAAACATAGAAGAGAAATTGCATTGAATTAATATGAGTTAAACAGACAACACATATACACATTATAGACAGGGTAAGCCTTCAGTCTGACGAATAGGTAGGTAACAATCAACCCATTTCACTATACTCAGGTGACATGTACATTGCACATCCAGGAGTCACCTGTATATCCTTTTCCCTCACAGAATCCTCATGGATAAGTCGACCTATTCCATTTACTTGACATTCTTGAGGAGGCCAAACTATATATAGAGAAAACAGATGGGGTGTTGCCTGTGTCTGGGGTTTGACAAAGGGGTTAAATGACAAGAAACCAGAAGCAATTTTGCAGGTGATGAAAACGGTTTTTATTTCGATTGTGGTGGTGGTACCAGAAGAGTATGTGCTTACAGCGGCCAGAGACCTTGTAAGTAAATTGCATCTCAATAATTCCATATTATTGTGATACTAATATGCTTTTTCAACAGCACCAGAGACAGTTTTGCACATGGTCATCACTAAATGGTCAATACCAAAATCAAATCGATTACAGTCTTTGTAGATAAAGATGTAGAATCTGTATATAGTCAGAAAAAAACAAGACATGGAGTTGACTGTGGCTTGGATCTTCAGATTCACATAGCAAAATTCAGGCTAACCTAAAAATGTGGTGAAATCTTCTAGACCAGTCAGGTACGACCTAAGGCAAATCCACTATGATAATGCAGCAGAGGCAACAAATGGATTCAAGGGATTAGAACTTGCCAACAGTGTGTCTGAAGAATGATGGACTGAGGTCTGTAATACTGTACAGGAGGCTGTGAACAAAACCATCCAAATGAAAAAGAAAAGCAAGAAGGCAAAGTGGTAGGAGGCCTTACAAATAGCTAAAGAAAGAAGAGAAGCAAAGATCAAGGGAGAAAGGGACAGGTATATCAAACTAAACCGACATTTCAAAAGAACAACTTGGAGAGACAAGAAAGCCTTCTTCAATGAATAGTGTATAAAACTAGAAGAAAAAACAGAAGAGGAAATTACTAGAGATCTCCTCAAGATAATTGGAGATATCAAGGGAATATTTTTTCCCAAAGATGGGCACAATAAAGGACAGAAACGGAAGAGAACTAGTGAATGCTGAAGAGATCAAGAAGATATGGAAAGAATATACAGAAGAACTGTACAAAAAAGATCTTAATGTACTGGATTACTGTGATGGTGTGGTCACCACCAAGAGCAACCTATTCTGGAGAGTGAAGTCAAGCGGGCCTTAGGAAGCACTGCTCTTAATAAAGCTAGTGGATGTGACAGAATTCCAGTAGAACTTCTCAAAACCCTAAAGGATGATGCCATCAAAGTGTTGCATTCACTATGCCAGCAAACGTGGAAGACCTAGCAGTGGCCACAGGACTGGAAAAAGTCAATCCACATCCCAATTCCCAAAAAGAGTAGCACCAGGAATGTGCTAACCATCAGACAATTGCACTCATCTGCCATGCTAGTAAGGAAACGATTAAAATCTTGAATGCTAGGCTTCAGCATTATGCGAACCAAGACCATCCAGATGTCCAAGTTGGGTTCAGAAAAGGAAGAGAAATCAGAGATCAAATTGCCAACATTAGCTGGATTATAGAGAAACCAAAGAATTCCAGGAAAACATCTACCTCTGTTTCGTCAACTTGACCAAAGTCTTTGTCTGTGTGGATCATGATAAGCTGTGGAAAGCTCTTAGAGAGATGGGAATACCAGACCATCTTACCTGTCTCCTGAGAAACCTGTATGTGGGTCCAGAAGAAACACACACTGTATGGAACAACTGATTGGTTCAGGATTGAGAAAGGAGTATGACAGGGCAGTCTGCTGTCACCCTGTTTGTTTAATCTACATGTTGAGCACATCATGAGAAATGCCGGGCTGGATGATTTACAAGCTGGAATCAAGACAGGCAGGAGAAACCTCAACAACCTCAGATATGCAGATGATACCAATCTAATGGCAGAAAGGGCAGAGGAACTAAAGAGCCTCTTGATGAGGGTGAAGGAGGAGAGTGGAAAAAGCCAGCTTAAAACTAAATATTGAAAAGAAAAAGATCATGGCATCCCACCCCATTCCATCATGGCAATTAGGGGGGGGGGGGAAGGTGGAAATGGTGACAGCTTTCCTCCTCTTGGGCTCTAAAATCACTGCGGATGGTGACTGCAGCCATGAAATCAGAAGATGTTTGCTTCTTGGCAGGAAAGCTATGACAAACCTAGACAGTGTGTTGACAATCAGACACATTACTCTGCTGACAAAGATCCATATAGTCAAGGCTATGGTCTTCCCAGTGGGCATGTACGGTTTGAGAGATGGAGCATAAAGAAGGCAGAGCACCAAAGAATCGATGCCTTCAAAGTGTGGTGCTGGAGAAGACTCCTGCGAGTCCCTTGGACAGCAAGGAATTCAAACCAGTCAATCTTAAGCAGAATCAACAATCCTCATTGGGAAGGAATGATGCTGAGCTGAAACTCCATTATTTTGGTCATTTGATATGTACAGCTGACTCATTGGAAAAGTCCCTGATGGTGGGAAGGACTGAGGGCAGAAGGAGAAGAGGGCATCAGAGCATGGAATGACTGGATGGCATCACCGATGCAATGGACATGAACTTAGGCAAACTTCGGGAGATGGTGAGGGACACGGAGGCCTGGCAAGCTGCAGCCCTTGGGTTTGCCAAGAGTCAGACACGACTGTGCCGCTGAACATCAACAACAAACCCATATTCTTGAACAGTGATAAAAAGTAGAAAGCATCTGCAGCAAAAAAAACAAAACTGTAGATAAAAGCAAACATGTGGAGGCGAAGTCAGTGAAGAAATCAAAGAGTAAATCATAATATACCTATAGGGAAATGAAAGGGAAAACACAAAGCCTATGGAAGGCAGCAAAAGCAGTTCTAAGAGGGAATTTTGTAGCAATACAATCTTACCTCAGGAAACAAGAAAAACCTCAAATAAACAACCTAACCTTACACCTAAAGCAATGAGAGAAAAAGGAACAAAGAAAATGGAAAGTTAGCAGAAGGGTAGAAATCAAAGATCAGAGCAGAGATATAAGCAATAGAGATTAAGAAAGCAACAGATGAGATCAATGAAACTACTTTGACCACCTGATGTGAAGAACTGACTCATTGGGAAAGACCATGATGCTGGGAAAGATTGCAGGTGAGAGGAGAAGGGGACAACAGAGGATGAGATGATTGGAGAACATCCCTGACTCGATGGACAGGAGCTTGAGTAAGCTCCAGGAGTTGGTGACGGACAGGGAAGCCTGGCATGCTGCAGTCCATGGGGTTGCAAATAGTCAGACACAACTGAGTGACTGAACTGAAGTGAATAAAACTAAAAGCTGGTTCTTTGAAAGGATAAGCAAAATTGATAGACCTTTTGCCAGACCCATCAAGAATAAAAGGGAGGGGGGATGGGGGGCAAGTGGAGGGGACGGCCCAGACGCACGTCATCCACGGCCCCTCCGGACTGGAGGGACTCGTGAGAGCCGAAGCCCAGAAATCCGGGGGTGGATAAGACACCACATCCCCTCCAATTCCCGTAAGCACCCCTTGCTCCATCCTGAGCCCAAACACCTCAGCTAGCCCGTGTACCCCTACTCTTCACACTCCAAACTCAGCCGGGACAGACCTCTGCCGCCGCCGCTTCCCACCCGGCTGGAAAAGCTCAGAGGTCCTGTCCCCCTTTCCTCTGAGAGACACTATTTGCTGACCACAAGAGGATTCAGTCACTCAGGAGAAAGCTTCCAGAGCTTTGGCCACAACTAGATTCCTAGACTACAAATGCTTAGGGAAAAGGCTGAAACCCCCATTCCATGTGTAGCCACGGAGTGGGGACAGATGGGGTACCTCAAGATGGAGGGAGCCCTTCCTCTGACTGGTGCCCTGCTCCTGCAAAGTCCCAGTCTCTCTCTTGAGAAGCTGTTGATTTTCCTTGCTGTCCTGGGATGGTCTGGGGAGAGTCACCTTGACAAAGTCAGAGGGGTACCCAGTGTCAACCCACTCTCACCACCAGAGGGCAGCAGCCAGCCAGACGTTTGCTCCTTCCCCTGTCTAGTCTGGCTCGCAGTAGTGGTCCAGATGTGTCCCAGCTGCATCTAGTTTCTCATTTAAACCCAGGGTGGAGGGGAGCAACTGGGAGTTGTAGGTTTGAAGCAGCATTGGTGAAGGCCCCAGGAAGCCAAATCCTGTCCCCAAAGTCACATAGCAAAATCTGGCAGAAATATCAACCTGACTCTTGGCGGACTGCCAGTCTCTAGAAGCACCACTAAGTGAGACAGTCCTAGATCACCTGTGGTACCCAGGGGTCCTAGCCCTTCAGCTGCAGTGGATGCCCAGCCCTGGGCATCTGCCTCTTCCCTTTTGAGGACAGAGGGCAGGCAAGGCTGTGACCAAGTGTTCATGAACCAGGCTTTGCCCAATAGAAACATGGTAGACTTGGGCAAGTTATTTAATCTCTCGAGTCCTTTTCATCTGCTGGATCCATGGAATTGTGTTGAGCAAGGACAGAATATGAGTGAAGCTGATTTGTAAGCCATGATGTACCATACACAAGAAAGGGGCAATGAACATATAGAGAAAAAAACACTGGTCTCAGACTCTGAGATCTGGTTTTGAGGTCTGTCTCTGCCATATATAGTGGGTGATGTTTGCACAAGTTGGTTACCCTTTCTAGGTCTTCAATAATATCTGTAACCTTTCCAGCATCATGAGGGATTGTTAAGAGGATGCCTAGCAAGGGCCTTGTGGTCCTTAGCTTATTTGATGGGCTGTTTTTACTGAGTGGTTCCTGGGGCTCAGGAGAGGGGATAGGATCAGGTGGATGTTAGTGGTGGAAACAAAGCCACCTGACTGGGCACCCTCACATGGACCTTGTATGGTGGTCAGGAGCTCTGGACCGACAGCTGGAGGCCAACAATCCCTACAGGTGGTGCTCAGGGTGATGTACTGACAGTGAGTGGGTGTTTTCCAGTTGCTGGCCTCCGATGCCTGTCTAGGGACAGCGGGATGGCTGCGCAGGGCTCGCCGCGCTTCCTCCTGACCTTCGACTTTGATGAGACTATCGTGGACGAAAACGGCTCCCAGAGAGCCTGCGTGCCACCTACCGCGAAGGCTTCTACAATGAGTACATGCAGCGCGTCTTCCAGTACCTGGGTGAACAGGGCGTGCGGCCGCGAGACCTGCGCGTGGTCTACGAGTCCATCCTGCTGTCGCCCGGCATGGGCAAAATGCTGCAGTTTGTGGCCAAGCAGGGTTCCTGCTTTGAGGTTATTCTCATCTCAGATGCCAACACCTTTGGCGTGGAGAGCGCGCTGCGCGCCGCCGGCCACCAAGGCCTGTTCCGCCGCATCTTCAGCAAAACTTCCGGGCCGACGCTCTGCGGCTGCTGGCGCTGCAGCCCTTCCACTCACACAGCTGCGCGCGCTGACCCGCCAACACGTGCAAGCACAAGGTGCTCAGCGACTACCTGCGCGAGCGGGCCCACGACCTCGTGCACTTCGAGCGCCTTTCCTACGTGGGCGACGGCGCCAACGACTTCTGTCCCATGGGGCTGCTGGCCGGTGGCGATGTGGCCTTCCCGCGCCGCGGCTACCCTATGCACCGCCTTATCCAGGAGGCACAGAAGGCTGAGCCCAGCTCCTTCCGCGCCAGCGTGGTACCCTGGGAAAATGCCACCGAAGTGCGCCTCCATCTGCAACAGGTGCTGAAGACGTGCTGAGGACGCGACCTGCAGGGGGCGCCCAGCGGGAAGGGGGCCAGGGGGCTGGGGACAGGGAAAGACAAACCTAGTTTTATTAGTCCCTTTCCCTTTCGTTTTGGTGGGTCCCTCCGGGAATTTCGGGCATCCGGAGCTCGTCCATTTGGGGGCTGGAGGAGAGAGTTCGGAGCTGTCCCTGTCTATGCAGTTAACCCAGCTTGGCTGTCTCCCCCAGTTCCACTGCAAGCGAATTCTAGAGTTTGGCCCCACCAGGGTGGTGAGCAGACCCAAGCAGGCAGCAGTGTTTTCCATAAATCTTGCCCCTTCCCAACTGGGGGGAAGAGGTTGCCTGGCAGGGTAGAGAAGGAACATCTCCCACTGTGTTGCATTAACTGTTGCCTTGGGCCGCATGATTTCCTTCCCCTAGACTTCTGTCAGGGGGACCCAGGTCCTGAAATTCCTCCCCCCGCCCCTTCAGCCCCAGACTCCCCGCGGAGAGGTGGTGCTCTCTACCAATGCCAGTCTCAGGCCTAGGTCTTGCTTTACCTTCTGTGACCCTACACTACACTCCTGCCCACCCCCACCCCCACGCACGCTGTCAGCGTCCCCACAGGAAGAAATCCCAGAGGGAACAATCGCCTCCTGGTGGTGGAATGAGGTAGCACACTGTTCAGGGCTCGCGTCCCGCCAGCCAGGTACCTCAGAAAACACGACGACGTCTCCTCCTCGCACCCCAGCCTCTTCTATGCAGCAAGAAACCAGGGACTGAACCAAAGTCGTCCCGCCGACTGGACCCTCTGAACCCCTCCCCTCCCGAATGGAACAGAAAGCCATGATGATTTAAAAGCAGAGCCAGTGAAATCCAAAGAAAAAAAAAAAAAAAAGAATAAAGGGAGAGGGTTAAATTCAATAAAATTAGACATGGAGAAGTAAGTTGCAAGTGATATCACAGAAATACACAGGATTGTAAGAGAATACAGGAAGCAAATATTTGCCAATGAAATGGACAACTTAGAAGTAATGGACCAATTATTCATTTCAGTTCAGTTCAGTTGCGCAGTCGTGTCTGACTGTTTGCAACCCCATGAATCACAGCACGCCAGGCCTCCCTGTCCATCACCAACTCCCAGAGTTGACTCAAACTCATGTCCATCGAGTCGGTGATGCCATCTCATTTTCTGTCGTCCCCTTCTCCTCCTGCCCCCAGTCCCTCCCAGCATCAGGGTCTTTTCCAGTAAGTCAACTCTTCGCATGAGGTGACCAAAGTACTGGAGCCTCAGCTTCAGCATCAGTCCTTCCATGAACACCCAGGACTGATCTCCTTTAGGATGGCCTGGTTGGATCTCCTTGCAGTCGAAGGGACTCTCAAGAGTCTCCTCCAACACTACAGTTCAAAAGCATCAATTTTTCGGCGCTCAGCTTTCTTCACAGTCCAACTCTCACATCCATACATGACCACTGGAAAAACCATAGCCTTGACTAGATGGACCTTTGTTGGCAAAGTGATGTCTCTGCTTTTCAATATGCTATCAAGGTTGGTCATAACTTTCCTTCCAAGGAGTACGTGTCTTTTAATTTCATGGCTGCAGTCACCATCTGCAGTGATATTGGAGCCCCAAAAAATAGTCTGTCACTGTTTCCACTGTTTCCCCATCTATCTCCCAAGAAGTGATGGGACCAGATGGCATGATCTTAGTTTTCTGAATGTTGAGCTTTAAGCCAACTTTCTCACTCTCCACTTTCACGTTCATCAAGACGCTTTTTAGTTGCTCTTCACTTTCTGCCATAACGGTGGTGTCATCTGCATATCTGAGGTTATTGATATTTCTCCCGGCAATCTTGATTCCAGCTTGTGCTTCTTCCAGCCCAGCATTTCACATGATGTACTCTGCCTATAAGTTAAATAAGCAGGGTGACAATATACAGCCTCGACGTACTCCTTTTTCTATTTAGAACCAGTCTGTTATTCCATGTCCAGTTCTAACTGTTGCTTCTTGATCTGCATATAGAGTGGTACAATTTTCCAAGTATGAACCAGAGAGAAATAGAAACTACAAGGAAAGACATCATATGTACTGAAATTGAAACTCTGATTTAAAATTTTTCATAAAACAGAAGGCCAGGACCAGATGACTTCAGAGGCAAATTCCGTCAGGCATTTGGTGAAGAGTCAATACCTATCCTTCAGAAACTATTCCAAAAACTTGCAGAGGAGAGAGCACTCCTCAAACTCATCCTATGAGGCCACCATCACCCTGGTACCACAAGCAGACAAATATACCACCAAAAAAGAAAGCTACAGGGCAATATCAATGATGAGCATAGGCACAAAATTCTCAACCAAACAATAGCAAACCAAATCCAGCAAGACATTAAAAGGACCACATAGCATGATCAAGTGGGATTCATCCAAGTGATGCAAGAATTTTTCAATATCCACAAATCCATAGATCTCAATAGATGCAGAGAAAGCTTTAGAAAAAAGTCCAACATTCATTTGTGATAATAACTCTCCAGAAAGTGGGCATAGAGGGGCCCTATCTGAACATTAAGGAGGCCACATTTCACAAACCTACCGATAACATCATACTCAATAGTAAAAAGAAGAAAGCATTTCTTCTAAGATCAGGAAGAAGAGAAGGATGGCCACTCTCACCACTTTTATTCAATATAGTTACGGAAGATCTAACCACAGCAATCATAGAGAAAGAAATAGAAGAATCCAAGTTGGAAAAGAAATAAAGCTGTCACTGCTTGCAGTTTGCATGATACTGTGCATAGAAAATCTTAAAGATGCTGCCAGAAAACTATTAGAGCTCATCGATGAATTCAGTAAAGCTGCAGGATACAAAATGAATGCACAGAAATCTCTTGCATTTTTATATGCTAACAATGAAATTTCAGAAAGAGAAATTAAATAAACAATCCCCCTTACCATCCCATCAAAAAGAATAAAATGCCAAGGAATAAACCTAAGGAGACCAAACAGCTCTACTCACAAATCTATAAGATGCATGCACCCCAATGTTGGTTACAGCACTATTTACAACTGCCAAGACACGGTAGCTACCTAAATATCCATCGACAGAGGAATGGATAAAGAATATGTGGTACACATATACAGCGGAATGGTACTTAACCATAAAAAGAATGAAATAATGCCACTTGGGGCAACATGGATGGACGTAGTGATTGCCATACTGAGTGCAGAAAGTCAGAAAGAGAAAGACAAATGTCCCTTACATGTGGAACCTAAAAAATTGTACAAATGAACTTATTAACAAAATGGAAACAGACTTTGAAAACATGATTACCAAAAGGGAAAGGCAGAGGTAGGAAAGGGATAAAGATCCTAATCTATAACATCCTAATGAGAGATGTTCAAGATGATGTAAACAGACGGAAAGAAATATTATATGCTTGTGAGGCCAAGCATTTACAACTAGCCTCTGCTTTACACTTCCTAAGGAAGGAGGCAAGTGGGCTTGAGTCCAGGTATTTACAGTCAGTCTCCAGCTTGCACTCTGAAATAGAATGAATAAGAGTAACTGGGTAAATAGTCAGGCTTTGTCTCCTGAGGACAATTTAGGACAACAACTCTGGCAGAGACAGAGGGGCTACTCTCTGTTTGAGTAAAAGATCAAGAGGTCACATATGTCCCGTTCTCAGGGCAGGAGAGACACTGCACATGGGAAGAAAGGCTCCTTGGGGGTCAAAAACAAAGGGGCCCCACCCCATAATGTGTGATGCCACGTCTCCCACATAGGTCTCCGGGCTGGCATGCATCTGGGAATAGAGAGTCTCATGCATGTTGGGGAGGGTCCTAGGACAGGTCAGGTGTGAGAAAAGAAACAAAATAACTTGCCAAACATAAACAAAGACCCAAAAGGACTGTCCTATAAAAATGACTTAACTTCGTCTTACTGCACTTCTCCTCAGTAGGACAGATGCCCACACATTTTTCTCTTCAAGTGTGTATCATTGCCTTCTCTGTCTTAACTAAACAAACTGTTTCTCTATGTGCTCTCCTACTTGTTGTGCTGTGTCTCTAACAATAAACTCTGTACCTCTTTTTTTTTTTTTTTTTTTAACAGATTTTGCCTCCTTGAGAAATGCATTTTTCAAATGGGCAAACTTAAACCACAGCTCACTGCTGCCTCTTTGACATCACTTGGTTTGGAAGAATCAATATTGGCAGAATGACTATACAACCCAATGCAACCTACTGATGCTATTGAATCCCTATCAAATTACCAATGGTATTTTTCACAGAACTAGATCAAAAATTCCCAAAGATTGTATGCAGACACAAAAGACCATGAATCGCCAGAGCAATCCTGAGCGAGAAAAATGGAGCTGGAGGAATCAGGCTCCTGGACTTCAGACAATACTACAAAGGTACAGTCATCAAAACAGTATGGTACTGGCACAAAAACAGAAATGCTGATCAAACGAACAGGATAGAAAGCCCAGAAATAAACCCATGTGCCTATGGTCAATTAATCTCTGACAAAGGAGGCAAGAACATTCCAATGAGAAAAGACCGTCTCTGCAGTAAATGGTGCTGGGAAAACAGCTGCACAGAAAAGAATGGAATTAGAACATTCTCTAACATCATACACAAAAATAAATTAAAAATGGATTAAAACCTAAATCTAACTCAAGACACTATGAAACTCTTAGAGGAAAATACATGCAGAACACACTTTGACATAAATTACTGCAATATGATTTTGCATCCACCTCTTAGAGTAATGAAAATAAAAACGAAAATAAACAAGTGGGGCCTAATTAAACTTAAAAGCTTTTGTACAGCTAAGGCGGCGGGGCGCAGGGCTGGGGGAGACTATAGACAAGATGAAAAGACAACCCTTAGGATGGGAGAACTCTTAGGACTTGCCCTGTTAACATCTTTCATATATAACATACACCAGTGTCAACTGTAGTTATCATGTTGTACGTTACAGCCCTCGTACTTATTTATCTAATAACTGGACGTGTGTCCGTTTGGCCCACCTTTGTCCAATTCCCCTCCCCCACACCTACCCTTTGGTAAGTGCAAAGCTTATCTCTTTTCCTCCGCATCCTTGTTTGTTTGCTTGCTTGTCTGTTTTGAAGCGTAATTGACCTACAACACTATGTTAGCTCCTGGTATACAACATCGTGAGTTATTATTTCTATCCATTTCAAAATGTTCAACACTGTAATTCCGGTTATGATATGCCACCAAACAAGGATAGGGCATAGTTATTGACTCTGTTCCCTACACTATGCCTGTCTCTTTTTCTATCTGATTGCTTTAATCTGCTGACCTCTTAAGGTTAAAGGCATATTAACCACCCCCCATTTTCACTCCTCTCCTCGCGTTTACTGTTTCTGACATCATAATGTTCATCTTTTTCTTCTGTGTATCCCTTAACTAAGGGGCTTCCCTGGTGGCTCAGTGGCAAAGAATTTACCTGCCAATGCAGTAGACATGGGTTCAACCCCTGGGTCGGGGAGGTCCCCTGGAGAAAGAAATGGCAACCAAATCCAATATACTTGCCTGGAGAATCCCATGGACAGAGGAGCCTGGCGGGCTACGTCCATGGGGTTTTCAAAGACTCGGACATGACTTAGCAACTAAACAATAGCAATGCTCTCTTAACTACTCATTGCGGATACAGATGATTTTACTACTTTTGTCTTTTAACCTTCCCATTAGCTTTGTAAGTGATTGATATGCTACCTTTACTGCATATTTGCCTTTATCAGTGAGCTTTCTCCTCTCATCATTTTCATGTTTCTAGTTGCGTCTTTTCTTTTTTGCTGGGAGAAGTCCTCTTGACATTTCCTGTAAAGCTGGTTTGGTGATGCTGGACTCTTGTAGCTTTCTCCTGTCTGTCAAACTTTGGCCTCTCCTTCAAATCTGAGTGACAGTCTTCCCAGTAGTGTCTTCTTGGTTGTAGGCTTTTCTCTTTACCGTTTCACATATATCATGCCACTCCCTTCTGGCCTGCAGTGTTTCTGCTGAAAAATCCCTTGTTTGTTACGTGTTGCTTTTCCCTTGCTGCTTTTAATACCCCTCTGTAGCTTTACTTTTTGCCATTCTGATTACAATGTGTCTTGGTGTGGTTTTCTTTCTGTGTAGGGCTCTCTGTGTTCCAGTACCTGGATACCCACGTCTTTTGCCAGGTTAGCAAAGTGTTCGGCTAGTGTGTCTCCACATATGCTCGCTGCCCCTTTCTCTCTTTCTTCTCCTGCTGGGACCCCTAGAATTCAAATGTTTCTATGCTTGACCTGGTCCCAGAGGTCTCTGAAACTGTCCTCATCTCTGTTATTCTTCCTTTTTTTCTGTTCAGCTTCAGTGATTTCCACTATTCTGTCTTCCAGCTTCATGATCCGTTCCTCTGTGTCTTCTCAACTACAATTGAAGTATATTTTCTATTTCACTTACTGTACTCTTCATCTCTGTTTGGTTCTCCTTTAGATTCTCTGTTCTTGGTTCTTTTTAAACTTTTTTTAATTTAGGATAATTGCTTTAAAATATTATGTTGGCTTCTGACATACACCAACATGATTCAGCCATAGGTATACATATATCCCCTCCCCGTTGAACCTCCTTCCCAGCTCCCACTCCACCCCACCCCATCCATCTAGGTGGACACAGAGCACGAGGTTTGAGTTCCCTGCATCATACAGCAAATTCCCAATGGCTACTGGTTTTTCATATGGTAATGTATGTGTTTCGATGCTACTCTCTCCATTTGTACCACCACTCCTTCCCCCACTGCATTCACAAGTCTGTTCTCTATGTCTGTGTCTCCACTGCAGCCCTGCCAATAGGTTCGTCAGTACCACCTTTCTAGGTTCCATATATATGTGTTAATATACGATAATTGTTTCTGTCTTTCTGAGTTACTTCACACTGCATAATAGGCTCTAGGTTCATCCACCTCAATAGAACGGACCCAAATGTGTTTCTTTTTATGGCTGAGTGTTGTTCCACTGTATATATGTACCACAACTTCTTTATCCATTCATCTGTAGATGGTCATCTGAGTTGCTTGCATTTCCTCGCTTTTATGAATAGTGCTGCACTGAACACTGGCATACATGTGTCCTTTTCCATTACGGAATCATCAGGGTACCTGCCCACTAGTGGGATTGTCGGCCCTTAGGGTTGTTTATTCCTAGTTTTTTCAAGGACTCTCCATACTGTTCTCCAGTGGCTGTATCATTTACATTCCCACCAACAGTGCAAGAGGGTTCGATTTTCTCCACAACTTTTCTAGCGTGCATTGTTTGTAGTTATCCTGATGATGGCCATTCTGACTGGTGTGAGGTGATACCTCGTCATAGTTTTGATTTACATTTTCTAATAATGAGTGTGGGGAGAAACAGCAGTAACCTCAGGTACCCAGACAACACCACCCTTATGGCACACAGTGAAGAGGAACTAAAGAGCCTCTTGATGAAGGTGAAAGAGAAGAGTGAAATAACTGGTTTAAAAATCAACATTCGAGAAATGAAGATCATGGCATCTGGTCCCATCACTTCATGGCAAATAGATGAGGAAAGAACGGAAACAGTGACAGACTTTTATTTTCTTGGGCTCCAAGCTCACTGTGAATGGTGACTGCAGCCACGAAAAGACACTTGCTCCTTGGAAGAAAAGCAAAGACAAACCTAGAGAGCAGAGCATTTTAAAAAGCAGAGACATTACTTTGCCTACAAAAGTCCTTGTAATCAAAGCTATGGTTTCTCCAGCAGTCATGTAGGGACGTGAGAGCTGGACAAGAAAAAAGGCTGAGTGCTGAAGAATTGATGCCTTTGAAGTGTGGTGCTGGAGAAGACTCTTGAGAGTCCCTTAGACAGCAAGGAGATCAAACCTGTCAAGCCAAAGAAATCAACCCTGCACATTCACTGGAAGGACTGATGCTGAAGCTGAAGCTCCAATACTCTGGCCACCTGATGTGAAGAGCCGACTCATTGGAAAAGACCCTGATGCTGGGAAAGATTGGAGGCAGGAGGAGAAGGGGATGACAGAGGATCAGGTGTTTGGATGGCATCACTGACTCAATGAACATGAGTCTGAGCACCCTCTGTGAGACGGTGAAGGACAGGGAAGCCTGGCGTGCTGCAGTCCATGGGTGGCAAAGAGTGGGACACGACTGAGCTACTAAACAACAATAAATTCTATTCCATATAATCCTGCAAGCCTAAAACATTCTTGTCTCCCCACTATGAATCAACATCAAATGAATAAGCATAGCCTCCTGCTGACGTAGCTAGCGCTCGCTCCTACATTGCTGGCTAGGGGGTCCTAGGTGTCCCAAAGTTCGCCTTGTCTTGCTGGTGAGTGTGGCTGTTTCTGGGGGCAGCTGGCTGACATGCCAGGGTGTCTTGAGGCTGGTTTGTCCTGCCGTTGACTGGGTTTGGGGCCCAGGGTGTCCTGGGGCTAGTGCCAGCTCACTGGTGGGTGGAGCTCTGTTTCTGTTCCTGGCTCTCTAGCTGCAGGGCCCTGGGGGCCCCAGAGCTGGTCTCAGTTCACTGTTGGGTGGGGCCAGTTCCCCACATGGCTGCCTGTGGGATCCTAGATGTCCCAAAGGGGGCTTCCACACACTGCAGTGTGGGGACAAATTCCAGAGCTGCTGGCTGAGAGCTCCAAAGTGTCCCAGACCTGGTGTCGACTTGCTGGTACACTGTGCTGGGACTCAGTGGCTCTCGGGGCTGGGGTGGGCCTGCTGGTGGGTGACCTATTTCCTGTAGTGCAGGCTGCAGGGCTGGAGTTACTCCGCTTGCTGTTGTCTGCCTGCTGGTGTGTGGAGCTGGTTCTTGGGTTCTCTGGCTTCAGGGCTCTGGAGGGGTCCAGGAGTTGGTGTTTTGGGCCATTGGTGGCTGGGGCTGGGTCCAGGGCATCCTAGGGCTGGGGCCTAACCACTGATGGGTATAACTGGTCCTGGGGCTAGTGATGACCTGCTGTGGGCAGGAACTAGGTCCCAGGGTCTCTGACTGCAGGACCCTGGAGTCCTGGCTTAATGCCTTCTTACTGGTGTATAGGGCCAGTGTGGTATGTCAGGGCCTCTGATTGACAGGTCCAACTCCAGGGACTCTTAAGACAGCAGGCTTGCTTGTGGGTGGGGCTGCACCTCTGCCTGGCTAGTAGCTTGTCCTGCCCCAGTATTATTGCCTACAGGCTGATGGGTAGGTCTGGGCACTGGTGCTAGTAAGTAGAGGGAGGATTCCAAACGGCAGTGGCTAGTGCCAGTGTCCACGTGGTGGAAGGAGCTCCACAGAATGGCTGCTTCCAGGGTCGATGCCCCCAGGGTGAGTCCAGCTGCCTCTTGCCTCTCTGGGAGGCTCTCCAAGATCATCAGCTGCCTCTGACCCAGGCTCCCTTCAAATTATTGCTTCAGCCCTAGGTCCTGGAGCATGTGAGATTTTGTATGCCCCCTTTAAGAGTGAAGTCTACTACCCACGGCTCTCTGGCTCTCCCAAAATTAAGTCCTGCCGGCTTCAAATCCATAAGCTCTGGGAGATCCTCTTCATGTGAATAAATACAATTTCATCAGGAAAAATATACAAAGTACTACTACACAGAATAGGCATGAATCTCACAAATTTAACATTGATTGAAAACCCAAGAAGGAACATAGATATATTTAACACTTCCATTCATATAACTGTAAGTAGCTGTTAGCACTAACTCACAACATTATATATATGTGTGTGTGTGGGCATATATATATATATATATATATATATATATATATATATATATATTTATATATATATATATTTGTATGTATATACTATAAAATCTTTGACGAAAAGGGAAGAAAGGATGACACATATGTAAGAGTGTGCCTATTCTCCTTGAAGAAGGAACGGGGCTAACATAAGACAGGGCAACTCTAGGAGTGTTGGGGGTAGCCGACACTATCCTTCTGTGACTTGGGGATATACACTTCATGATCAATTATTAAACTCAACGCATATATTGTGACTTTTTCTCTGTCTATCTTACGTTTCAGTATAATTGGAGAAAAATATAATGCTTAAGGTAATAACATCCCAGTGTAAGCATATTGTAACTATGTTCTAAGCAGAAGTAGAATCAAGGTTACTTTCTTTGTTTATAACATCTCTAACTGAGCTTAGTAATCTTATTTCATCTACATTAATAGTTATAATTTTGAGAACTCATACCTTTTTTAATAATAAAGTGATGCTTACATAATGATAATATCAATCTCACTTTTAATAAATAGTTCATATTTGGGTAGTACATTATCATTCAGAATTTAATTGTGAACTTGTGCTGAAACTCACAGAAGTGATGTACTTGGATACAATTTCTCAGAGACTTCTCCCCTCCCTATCCACTTCCTCTCAGAGGGGGAGCACCAAGAACCTGAGAAAAAGAAATGAAGGCAAAAAACCCAGAGCGCTGTGTCTGCATTGTAATACACCGATTTGACGAGCCGAGGGCAGTATGGTTTAAGGCTGTTTGTGGGAAGGGCCAGATGCCATGCCTTTGGAGTCCCTCCTGTTCTTTGTGATTAGTCTATGAAGCCCTGAGACTGAAGAGCTTATTTGTACCAATATGGTGGTGATGGTGCTGGTGCTGGTGGTTGGATGGGTGGCATCTCCCTTGCCCGTTTGGCACTTCTATCTTAACACCAGCCTTCACCCCTGCTCCCCGCAGCAGCAGCTCTTTTCTTCCTCTTTCTCCTCAGACAGAAACTGAGACCTTTGATGTGCTAGACTGGGTGAGCTCCCACCTTCCACTGGCACAGAAGCAGTAGGTGGGTGTGCACAACCCTTCAAGCCCTTCCTTAGTTCTTTGTAGGGGGCAAAGCTGCATTTTCCTTAAGTGTTAGCCGCCACCCCGCAGTGAGTGCCCCTGCTTTTGTCTCTAGTCTTGTGGCCCAAGTGAAGGCTCCACACTGGTTTGTGGCATTGATAGGGTCAACAGGAAGAATGTCATGTTCTTTTAAAATCTCATTGATTGATGAAATGAAACAAGAGTCATTTTCTGGGGCCACCCCTCTGCCTAAAGATAACATAACTTTTCCCATTATAAATACTGTTCCATCTTCTAACCTGGTTGTTTGGAATTCCAGCTATTATAATTCACCTTCCTTTTTAAGGATGGACTTGAAACAGAAATTGAGGGAACATTTCTCTTGGGACTTTACCTTAAATGACTGAGTATGTAAAGGGTCTTCTCGTGCTTATCAGGGATTTTTCATCTCTTTAAACTACATGTGCTTTACTGCTAATTCTTTGACGCCATCAGAAGACTTTTAAAAAAAAAAAATTTTGTTTTGCCCATGATTCGAGGACCCAGATGACTCAACTGATTTTTCCCGCATGGTTCCTGCCCCAGAATCACAGATGTACAGAATATTAGAGCTAGATAATCTCATGTAGAAATCTAACAGGTCTACTCCTCAGGGGTGTACAAATGAGGAATCTGAGAGTAGAGGGACAGCCCCATGTCAAGGCCAGCAGACAGTTCAACTATACCTCTTCAGTCCCCACTTTGCTGTTTGGTAGGTTGAAAAGTTGTTACTCTTAGGTATGTGGTGATGAAACACTTGGTCAGACAGTTGTATGTGGTTCTTCAGAAAGTGAGTTCTGTGCCAAACAAAACTGTAGTTTAGGGCAGTTAAGTTATTTTTAAGTTCGTATGTGCATTTTACTCTTTCTACATAGAAAGTCTTATCATGCAAGAGAATACAGGAAGAGAGGCAGAGGCAGAGAGAGATGAAAGGAAGATAACCTCACCCACACAACTGTCCAATACTGCACTTGCACAGCCGTCTCAGATACTGGGCCCCACTTCCACAAGACTGGAAACGTTCCCAGATGAGCAAAAGCTGATGGAGTTCTTTACCACTAGACCTGCTCCACAAGATAGGCTAAAGGAAGTCCTCCAATTGATACAAAGGGAAGGTAAACAGCACTCTGAAGCCATGTCAAAATATAAGGTTCTCTGGTAAAGACAAATATATGGACCAAACACTATGAGAGTTTTGGTGAATAGAATTAAATAAGAAAGACATAAAAATAATTATAAACCTATATTAAAGGTTATACAATATATAAAGATGTATGTTATTAATACCATGAAAAGGGAGCAAGCTGGGAAAGAATTCAGTTTTTATATGTAACTGCAGCTGGTTTCAGCCATTTAAAATAGTGCATAACTTAAAGAGGTTTTATATAACTCCAAAGGTAACCACATGGAAAATATCTGTAGAATATATAAAAAAGGAAATAAGAAAGGGGATTTATACATATCACTACAAAAAAGAAAATCAACGAAATTGGAGGGAAAGCAATAAGAGATGAAAGGAGGGACAAGAAAGCTACAAGACATATGGAAAATAATTAACAAACTGGTAGTAAAGTCCATCCTATCAATAATTACCTTAAATGTCAATGGATTAAACTTCCCAAGATACATAGATTTGCTGAATGATTAGGGAAAAAACAGAATCCATATACACTGTCTACAGGAGATTCGCTTTAGGTCTAAGAACACATAGAGGCTGAAAATTAAAGAATGGAAATAGATTTTCCATGCAAAATGAGAGCAGGAATGGCTATACTAATATCAGGTAAGATGGATTTTAAATAAAAAATGGTAATAAGTGACAAAGGACATTATATAATGCTAAAAAGGTCAATTCATCAACATAATATAACAATTACACAAATTTAGGCACCAAACCTCAGAGCTCTTAACTTTAGAAAGCAAATGTTGACATATTTGAAGGGAGAAATAGATTGCCACACAATAACAGTAAGACATTTTGATATCCCACTTTCAATAATGGATAAAAACAACCAAACAGTAGATCGACAAGCAAATAGAGAACCTACTAGGCTACAGACCAATTGAACTTAACCACATATGCAGAACAATCCATCCAACAACAGTGAAATACACATCCCCCTATATAAATGGAACATTCTCCAGCATAAACTACATGTTAAACCACAGAACAAGCCTTAGCAACTTCAAGAAAACTGAAGCTACACACAGTATCTTTTCTGATCACAGTAAATGAAACCAGAAAGCAACAGCACAAGGAAGATGGGAAAATCCACAAATGTACCAAAGTTTAACAACATATACTTGAGCAATCAATGGGTCAGAAAAGAAGGCACAGGGGAAATTAGAAAACATCTTGAGACAGAAGAAATGAAAACACAACATGACAAAATTTACGGGGTACAACGAAAGCAATGCTGGGAGTTTATAACTATAAATGTGTACATTAAAAAGGAAGAAAGATCACAAATCAACTATATAATTTTACAACTCAAAGAGCTAGAAAAAGAACAAATGAAAAACAAAGCCAGCAGAGGAAGGAAATAATAAAGATTAAAGCAGAGATAAAAAATAAAGAACAGAAAAGACAACAGAAAAAAATCAACATAACTGTATTTGGTTTTTTAAAAGATCAAGAAAACTGACAAATACTTAGATAGATTAAGAGAAAAAGATGAAAATAACTAAAATCAGAAATAAAAGATGGGATATTAAACCAATGTCCCAGAAACAAACAGGATTATAAGAGAACATTATGAACCATTGTTTGGGAAGTAACTGGACAACCTAGAAGAAGTGAATCAATTCCTAGAAACACACAATCTACCAGAACTGAATCAAGGAGAAATAGAAAACCTGATAGACCAATAATGAGATTGAAACAGTAATCACTAACTCCCCCACAAAA
Organism: Muntiacus reevesi; assembly: GCF_963930625.1. Classification (NCBI taxonomy): domain Eukaryota; kingdom Metazoa; phylum Chordata; class Mammalia; order Artiodactyla; family Cervidae; genus Muntiacus; species Muntiacus reevesi. The sequence continues at coordinate 63,017,214 of NC_089271.1, forward strand.
AAACAGGAACAGATAGTTTCAATGGAGAATTCCATCAAACATTTAAGGAATTAATACCAATCTTTCTCAAATGGTTCCAAAAAAGTTGAAGGAAAGGTAACACTATCAAACTCATTTTTCCCTGATATCAAAGGCACCAAAAGAAAAGAATATTACAGGCCAGTTTCCCAGATGAATGCAGACGCAAAAATCTTCAACAAAATACTAGCAAAACGAACTCAACAGCACGTCAGAAGGACTATGTGCCACAGTCAAATGGGATTTATCCCTTGGATGCAAGGATAGTTTAACATACAAAAGTTAATCAATGCAATAAAACACATTAACATGAATGAAGGACAAAAATCACATCATCATCTCTATAGAGGCATAAAAATTCAGCCCTCTTTCATGATAAAAACACTCAAAGAACTAGGAGTAGAAAGAAATTACCTCAACATAATAAAAGCCATATAAGTAAAGTCCACAATGAACATCATACTCAGTGGTGCAAAACTGAAAGTTCTTCTTCTAAGGTAAGGAACAAGACAAGGAAGCCTACTCTCACCACTACTATTCAACATACTGGAAGTCATAGCCAGAGCACTTAAGAAAGAAGAAGAAATTAAAGGCATCCAAATCAGAAAGAAGTAAAATTATCTCCATTTGCATATAGCATGATTTTGTACATGGAACACCCAAAAGATTACACACACGCGCAAAGTTCCAGGACACAAAGTCAAGAAACAAAATTCAGTTTTATCACTAAACACTAACAAAGAACAATTTGAAAAGGAAATTAAGAGAACAATTCCACTGACATTAACATTAAAAAGAATGAAATACTGAGGAATGAACTCAAGCGAGGAGTCAAAAGACTTGTACACTACAAACTACAAATCATTGCTGAAAGAAATACAAATAAATGGAAACACAAATAAATGGAAAGACATCTGTCTACACAGACTGGAATACTAAATATTGTTATGAGGTACACACTATCTGAGATGGTTAATTTTATGTGTCATCTTGACTGGTCCAGAGTGCCTAGATATTTAGTCAAACATTATTCTGGGTGCTTCTGTAGGGTGCTTTTCCATGAGATTAACATCTAAATTGGTAAACTGGATAAAACAAATCCCCCTCCCTGCTGATAATGTGGGTGGGCTTTACCTAATCAGTTGATAGTCTCAATAAAGCAAAAAAGGCAAACTTTCCTCATGTAAGAGAATTCCTCCTGTGTGAAAGCCTTAGGACTGGGACATCAGCTACTTTTACTGACTTTAGACTCAAAATGAAATATCAGCTCTATTGGTTTGATTCTCAGGCCTTCTAACCTGGACTAGAGCTAAACCACTGGCTCTTCTGGGTCTCCAGCTACCCAACTCACCCTCTAGATCTTGGGACTTACCAGCCTGTATAATTGAATGAGTCAATTCTTTTCCACACACAAACACACACACACTCCATTGGACCTGTTCTTCTAACACACTACTCAGACTGATCTACACACTGCAAACCCTATCAAAATCCCAGTGGCATATTTTACAGAAAAAGAAAACTTCATCCTAAAATCTAAATAGAATCTAAAGAGATCTTTAATAGGCAAAGCAATTTGGAAAAAGAAAAAAGTAGAGAACTCACACTTTCTGATTTCAAAATATTACAAAGCTACAGTAATCAAAACTGTGTGGCACTGCCATTTAACAAATAGACCAATGGCGTAAAATAGAGATTTTAGAAATACACCCTCACTTATAGAGGGTGTGCCAGGTAGCAGACTTGCTGGAAGAGAATAAAAGGGGCCTTTTTTTTTTTAAGTTTTAAGATCTTTGGATCAAAGCAAGGGCTCTGGAGTGAGATTGCTTGGTTTTAATGCTACCACTGATCCACACAGGCCAAATGACCTTGGTTCAGTGACTGAACCTCTCAGTACCTGTTTCCTCCCCCGTAAGAGGCTGGTAATCCCTGGTACTATAGTCCTAGGAGTGTCACAAGGAAGCATTACTACTTATGTATGGCACTTAGAAGAGTGCCAGGCACTGGGTCCTGCTGTATAAGTTGATTTTAAGAGATTCTGCCAAATTACCTCCCAAATAGATTTCTTGCACCTACCCCACAGAGGTTTGCTCCTAACTTCTCCCACTCTCAGAATGGTTAAGCTCTTGGAAGGTTGTCTTCCTAGTGTGTGAAACCTGATTAGTTCTTTTAGTTTACATCTCAAGAATCAGCAGTGGTGAGCCCCTTTGCAAGTGTAAATGGACACTGAGATTCTCTCTTCTTTCAATTGCCTCAGATTGGAAAAAGAGCTGAGGGAGCAAGGTCAACCCCTGTCTGTCCCTCAAATCTGACTGCCAAGAACGTTTGATGGAGCAGTTGAGGCAGAGATGTTACAGAACAAAACTACGATCCCTTTGTCCTCTGGCCACTTAGGGAGAAGTACGCCGACCACTCATCACTGAGTGCGGGATTCCTCTGCCCATTCTCCCATTGGGTCATAAGACTTGTGGTGGAAGGGAGGCTGGCAAGGGCTTTCAGCACGTGCTAGGCGTCCAGCGCCTCCATCCTGTCGTTTCATCCTCACCTCCCAGAGACCAGCGCCCTCAGTACCGTCATGCCTCCCGCTCCACCCATTTTGTACACAGTCAGGGCTCAGGGATGTGACTCTAAGCGTAAAGGGGAGGTGGGACAGGAGGAGGTGGGACGAGAGGCTTGACAGAGGTATACTCGCAGGATCACCTTCACCCACCAACTGCAAACTGCCGGGATGGCCCTTGGGCTGGGCAGCAAACCAGCGGAGGCCCTCGACCCCATTGGTTACACCTCGCAGGGATGGCCAAACAAGGCGCATGCTGGTTGGCAGGAAGCGGACCAATGAGGAGGCGGCAGATCTGGCGCGCTGAAAGCCTCGCGTTATTTGCGGCCATCTCCTGCGTGTGGTGCGGCTGGTGCTTGACTGCGCACTCCAGACACCGCCCGCCTTACCTGCCCGAACCGCCGCCACCGCGACCCAGATAAATCATCACCGCCCCAGGTCTGGCAGCAATCCATCTCACGACATGAGCTCCCCAGATGATGAGGTGTCTGTTTCGGGAGCGGGTTTCGGCTCAGACTGCGGGGAGCGGACCAGCGGCCTTGAGGCCAGCTTCACAGACCCTCGGGGACCCGGCCCCGGCCCCGGCCACAGCCCTGGCCCTGAGCCGGGGGCAACTGGAAGCAGCGAGGGTGAGGGCGGGGGTGGCTTCCCAGACCCTGAGGGCTTCGAGTCAGAGCGGGAACTGCTGGAAGCGGGAGGGCCGGTGCTGTGGGCCCGCGAAGGCCGGTCTGGCTTCCCGGCCGACGACCAGGGCGATGCCCTGCAGCTGGCTGACGAGTCAGTGGCGGCCATCCTGCAGCAGATGGCCTACCTGAACGTGCTGGGCATCAGCAGATACCTGTCCCAGGAGAGCTACGCGGTCGGCGAGGTGTCTGACTTGTGGGACCTCGAGGAACGTCCTTGCCATCGAGGCGGTGCCGCCCATAAGTGTGGGGAAGCGGCACAGGCTGAGGCTGGCCCTAACGGGGTCGGCGGGCCCAAGGCGGGCCGGGCCTGGGGGAACCCTAAAAGAGGCACTAAGAGTAGGTTGAACGTGGCTGTGGATCACCAGTGGCCTCCCTCAGAAAATGCAGCCGGGCTGCTGTCTGACCCCGAGTCCTCTGAGGAGTTTAGTGAGATAGAGTTGATGAGGGTGAGCATTTCTCCCAAAGACGGAGGCCGGGCCAAGCTCAAGAGCCCCGAGGATCCTGGGAACACACCCAGACGCTCGAATGTCCAAGGCAGGGAGAATCTCCTTAACGTGCCAGGCACTTGCCTGTCCTCGGCTCCGCAAGGATTAATTTCAGTTGTGGAAAAGCAGGGCAGGCAGGGCGGTGCAGAGCAGGAGGACATCTCTACCCCTAAGAAAGTGCAGAGCGTGCTCTGGGGGAAGGGAAACAGCCTGTCCAGCTACCCGGGAGTGGCAGTAGTATCAGCTGCTGCAGCTGCCGCTACAGGCAGTGGGCCGTGGCCCACTCCTAGGAGGAAGGGGGTCCAGGAGAAGAAATCCCTTGGGGGCATCTCCAAACCTGCCATGGAGAGAACCTTCCCTTCCTGGGGGCAGGGAGTCTCGGCCACTCCCCTGGAACCGGCCACCTTCCCCCCAATCTCCGGCATCCCGCTGCTCGGGAGGTCCAAGAAGGAGGCCTTGGTCCCTTCGGGAGTCAAAGAGTTCAAGCACACCGGTGCTGGGAAGAAATCCGTGGCTAGGCGAGCCCAGGAGTTGGTGGCAGCAATGGCGGTGTCGGGAGAAGACAACGACCCAAATAGAGACCCATTCCCAAAGGGTCAAGTGAGTAGGCCAGACCCCTCCTCTCTCCCCACTCTTCCCCCTCCCACCCTCCCCACGGCACAGGTCTTCACCCCTTGTCCCTCTCTCCATTCCTCAGGGGTCGTCATTGGGTGGCCCTCGGTCACTGGGTCATTAGGATGCCAGATTGGGATCCTTTTACTAGGGACAAACGTTAAGGTAGCACTTCGGGTGTGCTGGGCTCGGTTCTCCACCCTTGGCCTGTTTCCAGCCTCCTCCACGAGGCTGGGGCTGGAGTGGAAGGGAGAGCTGATAGCTGAATTGATTTGAGGGGACCCCTTAAAAGCTTCACAGAGCTTCGGTGTTTAGACGCATCACTTTCCTGCTTCCTGCTTCCTAGCTCTTCCCCAAACCTTCCTTGCAGGGTGCCCAGGTTTCTCAGTGCCAAACTGTTGACCCCAGCTCAGCTCTGCCTACTGGCCTGGGGCTGACTGAGAGAGAATTTGCTAAAGTGATCAGCCTTTCAATTCTCTTTCCAATTCCCTGCCTCAGCTCCGTCTTGAATCACTCGAGCTCTCACACACACTGACACAGACATATAAATGCACTGGTACACACACGCTCGTGTGCACACACACACACCCTTACTCAAGATTAGTGAGAAATTTTTGTTTTTAGCTGACCACTGACAGGCCAGGGCCATCTTGTCCATGGATGCATCATGGAGAACACAGCAGCGCCAACCTCAACATCAGAGGGGCACGGGATTCAGGAAACTCAGAGCCTGTGGCCAGTAACAAGGGAGGAGTCATGCCCAGAGGGCCTGGCCCCTCAGGTGAGTGTCCTGGGTTTTGATATGTGGGGAGGAGGCCAGGGGTGAGGGCAGAAACCTCTGTCTCTGACTCTCTCTCTCTCTTCTGGGGGCTCAGCCTTGCTCTCAGGCCACTTCTCCCATGGGAAACAGGGTGTCAACAGGGCTGGACCTGGCCCCCTCACCTTCTGTGTGGGATTTGGTTGGCAGGGGTGATCGGTTGCAGTGCCCCAACAGCTAGTCTGGGCGTAGACCTGCAGGCTAATAGCCTTTTCCGTGAAGTGCTGTTTGCTCACATAGCTCTCCCAGGTTCTGGCTGTGGCTGCCACTCTGGGAGGCTCGAACCCAGAACCAGAGTCATTGCTGACCATCGTGGTGAAATGGCTGCCCCTAAGGAATAGGAGGGGCAGGCCCAGAGAGAATATTTGGACTGCCTGCCGGGCAGAGCAAGGGAGGCTTGATGCTAGCAGAGGGTGGTATGGCCTCACCTCACGTTAGACCCGACCTGGCCCTTTCCACCTCACTGGGAACCTGGGAAGCTGGATTGTGTGCCCTTTCCCTCTCAGGTGACCAGGAACCAACTGACCATCCCCCAAGACCGAAAAGACAGCAGCAGCTACACGGAAGGCAGGAGTGTCCTCGGGTAATACTTCTTCTGGCTCCTGGAAATGCACACCCAAACCCCATGGTGGGATCCGGGTCCAAGTTCAAGTGACATGTGTGGGCCCCCCACCCCCATCCCGAACCCCAGGGAGGGAGCCCACCTCCTTTCCCCTGAGGAAAGTTTTTCCCTTGCCAGTCTAGACACCTGGCTTTGGGATGGAGGGCCCGGGGGAGAGGAGAGGAGGAGGAGAGGGGAGGCGGGTGTATACTAACCATTTCTCTTCCTCCTGTGTCTGCTGGCCTAGTGTCTGGTGCTACAGAGAGAAATAGACGACCTTAAGGAGCAACTTGGTATGAGGAACCAGGGACAGAGAGCAGCGGGTTCTTAGTGCAGAAGCAGGGTGGGCCCTTGTGGTGGGGTGGGCTGCAGGTGCAGGGGGCCTTATAGGGATCAGCATTCCTGTGGGGAGGAGAACCTATTAGGCCTGTCCGTGGAGTGTGCGGTGCATGTTCAGCTGGGCGTGCGGACAAGTAGCAAAGTACTGTGTGGACTGCGTGCATACTCTGCCAGCCAGACGAGTCCTAGAGAGCTCCTGATAGGACTTGTAGAGATGCCCTGTTGATCTGTTGTGGTCTCTAAGGGTCTTGTTGGATTGTTCGCGAGACAGTTTTTGAATGGTTTGGGCATGGCCCGGAGCTTGAGAGCTCTTGACACATTTTGTCTCCTTTTAGGAAATGGCTCCACATTTAATTCCGGTAGCGGGGAGTGATCAGGCCCAGAGCTCTTTGCATCGTGGTTGGGGGTATGTGTGTTTCAGGTTGCAGGGCTAGGTGGTTCCCCACGGGGACAGGGGCACAGGCTTCTATTCCGTCTGTCTGGAGCACCTGTTCATGCCTTTCCCTGTTGCAGCCTCCAAGCGGTACCTGGCTGACAAGTTCCAGATCGTTTGAAGTGAGTGTTACACCCTGCATGCCCCTTCCCACAATGTTGGCTGTTGAGCAAGGCTGTGGGCTGGCCCTGGCTTGAGGCTCTTCCCTGACTCTACTGTTTTACAGGTTGAGTCCAGTATCTTCCTGCAAGATCAGCAGCAGTTAACCTCCAAGGCCGGCGAGCTATAGCCAAGCTTGTTGCCTCTTGTTCTGCCTCCACCAGGGCATCCTCTGCCCTTTGTTTTGCCCCCTCTCTGCCCAGTGTCACAGCAGTGTTTGATTAAAGGCCTTCTCATGTTCTGTGTTCTGCCCTGTCTCTGGGGGGTAGGGGTTAAGGGAGTGGGACGAGGCCTGGTGGGGAGCTGTTCCACATCAGAACATTTTCCAGAACAGTACCTCTGGAATTAGTGTTGGGATCTCTGGGTCAGCCTCTGCTACCATCCAGGCCATCAGACCAGCGGAACACCCCCAGTCTGTATTCTGTGTGGCCTCTGTCTGGCCACATTGGCACGTCCTCCCTTTTGCCTGAAGGCCCTTTCTATTTTTCTAAACAGCCTCCTCTGGGGTTTAGCATTTTCCATTCATTGCTGCCATTCTGCTTCCCTGTCGGAAGGAACTCATGACCCCCTTACAGAGCTCCAGTCTTTCACCCATCCCTCACTGCACTCATTGTCCTGCTTACCCTGAGCACTCTGCTTTCCTGTCAGAGCACCCTGGATCCCTCCCCTGGCTTGTCATCGATGACCTTGCCTGCATGTTTACTTAAGCAGGTGGTAACAGGCACAGGTTTGCTCATCTTCCCTCTTCCTGGGCCCTACCCTCTCAGTGGATCCCCCCCCACCCCCCAGTACCAGCTTGCAAGCAGGAACCTGCATACTCTCCCCCTCTCCTGTTTAGCACTCACCCCTGAGACTCAGGAACCAAAACTTTTGCTTCCACTTCCTCGGGTTCAGTAAAGGGCATGAGGATGAATCTTGGACCCAGTGAACTGGGGAGCAGGAGTGAAGGTACAGGGAATACAGGAGAAAAGCTCAGGTTAGTTGCTGAGCTGGAAGTCAGGAGAGTCGTCTGGTGCCAATCTGGGGCAGAGTGCACCCTGACAGCTAGAGATGGATGGTCCAGTCCTTGGAGCTTTCCTATCCTCCCTGCCCTAGCCAGCTGACCAGCCTACACTCCTGCAGCCTGGATGTCTCTCTGCCCTTGGGTGGAAAGGGGCCTGTCAGGCTCTATGACAAGTATGGTTGGTAAGTCTGTGTTCTTACAGGGTCTCCGTCAAATACTGTTCCATCAGCCCCATGACATAGATTTTCCTGCAAATGCTATTTCCCGGAGTGTCCCAGCTCAGTCTGCCAGACTACTTGTTAGGGCACCCAAGACAGGGTCTGAAATCTGTGTTCAATTTCCCCCCCACCCTGAAGTTTGAGGAGGACTTCCTTCTCTTAGCGAAGACCCCAGGGCTGTGTCAGCCTGTGACTCAGAGGGACACATTTGTATTTGAGTGAAGTGAGGGTAGGTTCTGCCTGACTCCCTTCCTGAAACACCATGGTTTTATTTCACAAAAGAGGGTTTGATGGTGGGTAGCACATTCAAAGCTTGTGCCTGGGCATCTCTCTGTGTGAATAAAAATCATCAGGGATAATACCCCTTGAGGCAGAAAGATGTGATTCGGGCAGTAATGGAAGTAAGAGACTGGTCCAAATCCGGTAAGGCATTGAGTGAGCCAAAGCAAGGGTCGGATCTGCTTTATTCAAGGGATGTTGTCACATTACCAAAACATAGAAGGAGAGGATGCAGTTCACCAAACCTCAGGACAGGACATCTCAAAATGTTGGAGTCACTGGAGGAGGCACTGGATCCTAACTTGCAATTCTGTGATGTCTGCAAACTGCTGAGGGTGTGGATGGGTAAAAATGGGAAGGGTACATGGGATATGGCTGCCCATCTTAGAAACAGGAGAACCCCCCCAACCTGGGTTACTTGTGGGGAGTTAGGGGTGACTGTACCTGAGCAATGGGGAGCACTTGGGTCCATCCTTCCCCTATGCTGTCATGGTGACTTCCTTCCAGGGCTCATGGCATGAGATCAGGTGGACAGAGCAGGAGGGTTGGGACCCGCAGAGACCTCAGGGTCGGAAAAGAACATGTGTGGGACTTACTCCTTCCACTCAAACCCCTCCCTGGAGCAGGTGGGCTTGATCAGTTAATTTGCAGCTGATCCAGTGGTTATTGCCTGGTGGGGTAGCCCATCTCGCTGTTGTCCGAGTGAGTAAATTTGGCAGAGACCATCCAGCTGAGAGGTCTCTGCCCACCGAGACATGTAGGTAAGTTGTGCCCGGGGAGAAGTCCAGCACCAGCATCAGCACCACCCTTGGGCAGAGAGGGGCCTGGGACTTTGGTCACCAGGGTGAGGAAGTAGAGCAGCTCAGCGAAGTGGAGGTGTGATGTTGTGAACACAACCCCTTGTTCACTTTCTACCAGGCTCCCTTCCCTCGTCTGAACACACAGTTCAGACCAACTACCTCACTATAATGTTGCTGGAAACATAGACATCACAAGCCTTGGCTCAGCCCCAAGCCTTCCACTTCCAGTGGGACATCCGTGGCAGGGCCTGAGGCATAGGTTAAAGAAGTTCATCTGGGCCCCAGGGGGTAGGAGGAATGAAGAAACCCGGCCTCTTTCAGGGCACCCCTGTTGCCTTTCCCCCTCATGCCCCTTCTTCAGCCTGGGCGACAGTGATAGAGGCTTTGGAGAGCCCTAGGCCCCAACTTACCTGATTCTACTACCTGTCCAACACCTGGGAAGATGCTCCCTCCCCATCATACCCCCACCCCACCAGCACCAGCCCCAGGTCTACCTCTCTCTCTGGACTCTTGAGGGAGATTGGCACAAACAAAAAAGGTAGAGTAGGTGAGTCCTGAAGAGGGAACCTCGGGTGGTGAGCACAGTAATTTTGCCACAAAATGTCCAAGTCCTAATCCCTGCAGTTGGCTTTTATTTTCCTTTGTGTGGTAACAGTGGGTTATGCTTGCAGATGGAATAAAGGCTGCTACTCAGCTGACTTAATGTGGGGTAACTCACCTGCATTGGCCAGATCTGGTCAGGCACACTGGGGCTGCCAGATTTTTGTGCTTGTGCAATATTGAAGGCCTGGTAAGTACTGCTCAGATGCAGATGAAGAACAGACCTGTAGTTTTGAACCCCTCTTTTGTTCCAAGCCAATCACTTCTTCCTCCCTAGTCCTCTTGAGGTATCTGCCAGCCTGACTTTTACAATGATGATTCACTTTTTAAAAAGGATTTACTATTGCTTTTTCATAAAATAGCCCTTCCAATCATAAAAGGTTAATTACATTGAATTAAATATGAATTTAGCAGACTATACATATACACGTTGTGGAGAGTGTAAGCCCTCAGTATCACAAATAATTATGAACCAATCAACCCATGTAACTATACTCAGGTGACATAAATGTACATTGCACATCCAGAAGTCACCTATATGTTCTTTTCTCTGAGGAATCCAAATGGATAAATCTCCATACTGCCCGATTCCATTTACTTCACAGTCTTGAGCAGGCCAAACTATAGACACAAGAAAACAGACTGGGAATTGCCAGGGTCTTGGGCTTGAGATGAGGGGTTAAACTACCAAAGAGCATGAAACAATTTTGTAGCTGATGAAAATATTTTTTATGTTGATTGTAGTGGTGGTTCCATAATAGCATGTTTGCAGGCACTTAGATTTTGTGTGTAAATTAATTACAATAAACACATATTATTTAATAAATTGTAGAAAGTACATTTTGAGATGGCAATCAGAGAAGAAAAAGAAACAAAGGGATACAGAACAGACTTTTGAACTCTGTGGGAGAAGGTGAGGGTGGGATGTTTTCAAAGAACTGCATGTATATTAATCTGTGGTGAAACAGACCACCAGCCCAGGTGGGATGCATGAGTCAAGTGCTCGATCGTGGTGGGCTGGGAAGACCCAGAGGAATCAGGTGGAGAGGGATGTGGGATGGGGGACCGGGATGGGGAATACGTGTAACTCTATGGCTGATTCATATCAATGTATGACAAAACCCACTGAAAAAGAAAAAAAAAAAAAAAAAGAAAGAAACAAAGGGAATCCAAAATGGAAAAGGAAAATTAAAACTGTCACTGTTTGCAGATGACATGTTACTATACACTGGAAATCCTAAGGATGCCACCTGAAATCTACCAGAATTCATAAGTCAATTCAGTAAAGTTGCAGAGTACAAAAGCATTATATAGAAATCTGTTACATTTCTATCCTGCTCATGGGGTCCAATTTCAAAGAAGTGTAATGCCAAAGAACGTTCAAGTTACAATACAATTGTGCTCTTTTCATATTCTAGTAAGTGAAAGTGAAAGTATTAGTTGCTCAGTCGTGTGTGACTCTTGGCAAACCCATGGAATGTAACCCACCAGGCTCTTCTGTTTATGGGTTTCTCCAGGCAAGAATACTGAAGCGAGAAGCCATTCCCCTTCTCCAGGGGATCTTCCTGACCCAGGGACCAGAACTCATGTTTCCTGCATTGCAGTCAGATTCTCTATCATCTGAGATGGGAGTACCAGACCAATTTACCTGTCTCCTGAGAAACCTGTATGCGGGTCAAGAAGCAACATTTAGAACCAAACATGGAACAATGGACTGGTTCAAAATTGGGAAAGGAGTACATCAAGGCTGTATTTTGTCACCCTGATTAAATAATCAGAATACATCATGCGAAATGCTGGGCTGGATGAATCACAGGCCGAAATCAAGATTGCCAGGAGAAATAGCAATAACCTCAGATAGGCAGGGGATACCACTCTAGTGGCAGAAAATGGAGAGAAACTAAAGAGCCTCTTGATGAAGGTGAAAGAGGAGAGTGGAAAAGCTGGCTGAAAACTCAACATTCAAAAAACGAAGATCAAGGCATCCGGTCCCATCACTTCCTGGCAAATAGATGGGGAAACAGTGGAAACAGTGACAGACTTTATTTTGGGGGGCCCCCAAATCACTGCAGATGGTGACTGCAGCCATGAAATTAAAAGACGTTTGCTCCTTGGAAGAAAAGCTATGACCAACCTAGACAGCATATTAAAAAGCAGAGACATTACTTTGCCGACAAATGTCTGTCTAGTTAAAGGTATGGTTTTTCCAGTAGTCATGCATGGATGTGAGTCTTGGATTATAAAAAAGCTGAGCGCCGAAGAATGACACTTTTGAACTCTCGTGTTGGAGAAGACTCTTGCGAGTCCCTTGAACTGCAAGGAGATCCAACCAGTCCATCCGAAAGGAAATCAGTCCTGAATATTCATTGGAAGGACTGATGCTGAAGCTGAAACCCCAATACTTTGGCCACCTGATGCGAAGAACTGACTCATTGGAAAAGACCCTGATACTGGGAACGATTGAAGGTGGGAGAAAAAGGGAACGACAGAGGATGAGGTGTTTGGATGGCATCACCGGCTGGATGGACATGAGTTTGAGTAAGTTCCGGGAACTGGTGATGGACAGGGAAGCCTGGCGTTCTGCAGTCCATGGGATCATAAAGAGTCAGACTCGACTGCACGACTAAACTGAACTGAACTGAACTTGGATTGGAAGAATCAATATTGTAAAATGTCCACGGTACCCACGGCAATCTAGAGATTTCAGTGCAATCCCTATTAAGTTACCAATGGCATTTTTCACACAACTGGAACAAATAATTTTCAAAGTGGCATGGAAACACAATCAGTCCTGAATTGTGGAAACTTGAGAAAGAAGAATGTAGTTGTAGAAATTATGCTCCCTGACCTTAGACTGTGCTACAAAGATACAGTAATCAAAACAGCATGGTACCAGCACAAAGACAGACACAAAGATCAATGTTACAGGGTAGAAAGCCCAGAAATAAACCCATGCACTTATGGTCAATTACTCTGTGACAAAGGAGGCAAGAATATACAATGGAGAAAAGAGAGTCTCTTCAGAAGGTGGTGTGGGAAAACTACTTCAAAATAGCCAAGACATGGAAGTAACCTAAATGTCCATCAACAGAGGAATGAATAAAGAAGATGTGATATAAATATACTTATACATACACACACATAAATATGTCTATATAGCTATGTCTATACACACATACATACACACGTGGAATAGAATGGGTAAAGAAGATGTGTGTGTATATATATATATATATATATGCATACAATGGAATATTAGCCATAAAAAAGAAAGAAAGAAAGAATGCCATCTGCATCAACATGGATGGACCTAGAGATGATCGTTCTTTATAGAGTTTTGTTTTCTGTCAAACATCAACATGAATCAGCCACAGGTATACATATGCCCCTCCCTCTTGAACCTCCCTCCCATCTCCCTCTCTACCCTGCCCCTCTAGGTTGATACAGAGCCCCTGTTTGAGTTCCCTGAGACATACAGCAAATTCCCATTGGCCATCTATTTTACATATGGTAATGTAAGTTTTCATGTTACTCTCTCCATACATCTCACCCTCTCCTCCCCTCTCCCCATGTCCATAACTCTGTTCTCTTTATCTGTTTCTCCATTGCTGCCCTGCAAACAAATTCATTGGTATCATCTTTCTAGATTCCATATATATGCATCAGTGTATACAATATTTATTTTTCTCTTTCTGACTTATTTCTCTCTGTATAATAGGCTCTAGGTTCTTCCACCACATTAGAACTGATTCAAATGCATTCCTTTTTATGGCTGAGTAATATTTCATTGTGTATATGTACTACAGCTTCGTTACCCATGCATCAGTCGATGGACATCTAGGTTGCTTCCGTGTCCTAGCTATTGTGAACAGTGCTGCAATGGACATTGGGGTACATGTGTCTTTTTCAATTTTGGTGTCCTCAGGGTATATGCCTAGGAGTGGGATTGCTGGGTCACATGGTGGTTTTACTCCTACTTCTTTAAGGAATCTCCATAACATCTTCCCTGGTGGCTGTGTCAATTTACATTCCTACCAACAGTGCAAGAGGTGTCCCTTTTCTCCACACCCTCTCCAGCATTTATTGTTTGTAGACTTTTTGATGATGGCCATTCTGACCGGTGTGAGGTGATATCTCATTGTAGTTTTGATTTGCATTTCTCTAATAATGAGTGATGCTGAGCATCTTTTCATGTGTTTGTTAGCCATCTGTATGTCTTCTTTGGAGAAATGCCCATTTAGGTCTTTGCCCCACTTTTTGATTGGGTTGTTTGTTTCTCTGGTATTGACTTGTATGAGCTGGGTGTATATTTTGGAAATTAATCCTTTGTCAGTTGTTTCATTTGCTATTATGTTTTCCCATTCTGAGTATTGTCTTTTCACCTTGTTTATAGTTTCCTTTGCTGTGCAAAAGCTTTTAAGTTTAATTAGGTCTCACTTGTTTATTTTTGTTTTTATTTCCATTAGTCTAGGAGCTGGTCATGGAGGATCTTGCTTTGACTTATGTCATTGAGTGTTCTGCCTATGTTTTCCTCTAAGAGTTTTATAGTTTCTGGCTTTACATTTAGGTCTTTAATCCATCTTGAATTTATCTTTGTGTATGGTGTTTAGGAAGTGTTCTACTTTCATTCTTTTACATGTTGATCGCTACAACATCTTAAGCAGTTTTCAAACTTAGAAAATTTAACTTTGAAGCAATACAATTATCTACTGAAGTCACTCATTCAAAATCCACGTGTCCCCAAACTGTTCTTTGTCCCTATATTTTTAATTCTGCTTCCAATCAAAGAACATGCATTGCATTCAGTTTTCGTGTCTCTTTAGTGTCCTTTAAACTAGAACAATTTCCCAGACATTTTTTGGTCATGTGTGACATCACCTTTCACTGTTTAGTATGATACTGATGGTGGGCTTGTCATATACGGCCTTTATTATGTTGAAGTATGTTCCTTCTATACCCAGCTTGTTCAGCATTTTTATCCTGAAGTGATGTATTTTGCCAAATGCTTTTTCTTCATATATCAAAGTGATCATATGATTCTAAGTTTTCACTTTTTAATGTGGTATATCACACTTACTGATTTAAATAGGTTGAACCACCCTCGCCTCTCAGGCATAATTCTCACTTGGTCATGGTATATACTTCTTTTCATGTGCTGTTGAGTTTGGCCTGCTATTTTGTTAAGAATTTCAGTGACATCAGTGACATTAGTCTATAGTTTTCTTGTAGTGTCTTTCTCTGACCTTGGTATCAGATAACACTGGCCTTGTGAAATGAGTTCAGAAGTATTCCACCCTTTTTAGTTTTCTGGAAGAGTTTGAGAAAGACTGGCATTAATTCTTCCTTAAATGATCGGTAGAATTCACAATTGAAACCACCTGGTCTTGGCCTTTTCTTTGCTGAGAGGTGTTTTTTTTTGCCTTCACTGATTTGATCTCCTTACTCATAATTGTTCTGTTCGTATTTTCTATTTCTACATGATTCAGTCTTGGTAAATTGCATGTTTCTAGAAATTTATCCATTCCTAGATTTCTAGTTTGATGGTGTATGACTGTTCATAATTGTCTCTCACAATCTTTGTATTTCTGTGGTGTCATTGTAATGTCTCCTATTTCATCTCTGATTTTGTTTGAACTCTTTCTTCTGAGTTAATCTAGTAACAAGTTTGTCAATTTTGTTTATCATTTCAAAAAGCCAGCTCTTATTTTCATTGATCTTTTCTATTCATTCTCTGCTCTCCATTTCAATTTTTTTTCTTCTCTGATCTTTGTTGTTTCCTTCTATCTCTAACTTTGCACTTAGCTTTTTCTTTTTTTCCCTTATTCCACAAGGTTGTTTATTTGGTAGCTTTCTTGTTTCTTTTTTTTAAAAAAATATAATTTCATTCCCATGTATTTATTTTTGGCCAAGCTTGGTCTCCGTTGATGTGCAGGCTTTTCTCCAGTAGCAGCAAATGGGGGCTACTCTCTAGTTGTGGTGTGCAGGCCCCCGGTTGCAGTGGCTTCTCTTGTTGTGGAGCACAGGCTCATAGTTGTAGTGCACAGGCTTGGTTGCTCTGCGGCTTGTGGGATTCTCCCAGATCAGGGCATGAACCTGTGTATCCTGCATTGGCAAGCAGATTCTTTTCCACTGAGCCAACGGAGAATCCCTCTTTCTTGTTTCTTAATGTATTCATTTATCATTATAAACTTCTTTCTTAGGCCTGCTTTTGTAGTACATTGTGGTTCCGTTTTCATTTGTTTCGAGATATTCTTAAATATACCATTTTGCTTCTTCTTTGACCCGTTAGTTGCTCAGGAGTGTGCTATTTAATATCCAGATATTTGTGAATTTTCCAGCTTTGTTCCTGTTACTGATTTCTCGTTTCATGCCATTGTACTCACAAAAGATACTTGGTGTGGTTTCAATCTTCTTAAATTTAATTAGAGATATTTCAGGAGCTATCATATGATCCATCCTGGAAGAGGTTCCATTTGCCCTTGAGAAGAATTTGTTCTGCTGCTGTGAGACGGAATGTTGTATAATTCTGTTAAGTCCATCTGGGCTACAGTATGGTTCAAGCCCATTTCCTCTTTCCTTTTGTTGATCTCATGTGGGTAATCTATCCATTGTGGAAGTGGAATATTCAAATCCCCTATTATTGTCGTGTTGTTACCTATTTAGCTGTTCAGATCTGTCAGTATTTGCTCAATATACACAGGTGTTCCAATGGTGGGTGGGTATATATTAATATTCACAATCCTTGTACCATCTCGATGAACTGACACCCTTTGTCATTATATAATGACTTTTTTTGGTCTCAAATTACCATTTTTGGCTTAAAGCCTATTTTGTCTGATATCGGTATGGCTACTCCTGCTCTCTTTTGTCTACCACTTTCATGGAATACCTTTCACCATGCCTTCGTTTTGAGCATATGTATGACCTTAAACCTGAAGTGAGTCTCTTGTAGGTAACAGTGCAGTTGAGCACTGTTTTTCGGTGTTTTTTCTAAATCCATCCATCCACTCTATTCCTTTTGCTGGAGAACTAAATCCAGTTACATTTAGAGTAATTATCGAAACATAACGTTTTAATACTTAATGCCCCTGTCCCTGTGGGGACCTAACTAAAATTAAAAGCTTCTGCACAACTCAGAAAACTATAAACAAGGTGAAAAGACAGCCTTCAGAATGAGAAAAAATAACAGCACATGAAGCAACGGACAAAGGATGAATCTCAAAAATATACAAGCAACTCCTGCAGCTCGATTCCAGAAAAATAAACGACCCAATCAAAAAGTGGGCCAAAGATTTAAACAGCCATTTCTCCAAAGAAGACATACAGATGGCTAACAAACACATGCAAAGATGCTCAACAGCACTCATTATCAGAGAAATGCAAATCAAAACCACAAGGAGGTCCCATTTCACACCAATCAGAACGGCAGCTATCTAAAGTGTACAAGCTATAAATGCTGGAGAGGGTGTGGAGAAAGGGGAACCCTCTTACACTGTTGGTGGGAATGCAAACTAGTGCAACCACTATGGAGAACAGTGTGGAGATTCCTTAAAAAACAGGAAATAGAACTGCCATATGACACAGCAATCCCACTGCTGGGCATACACACTGAGGAAACCAGACCTGAAAGAGACACATGCACCCCAATGTTCATCACAGCACTGTTTATAGTGGCCAGGACATGGAAACAACCTAGATGTCCATCAGCAGACGAATGGATAAGAAAGCTGTGGTACATATACACCATGGAATAGTACTCAACTATTAGAAAGAATACATTTGAATCGGTTCTAATGAGGTGGATGAAACTGGAGCCCATTATACAGAGTGAAGAAAGCCAGAAAGAAAAACACCAATACAGTACACTAATGCATATATAGGGAATTTAGAAAGAAGAAACAGTAACCCTGTATGCGAGACAGCAAATGACACACAGATGCATTGAACAGTCTTTTGGACTCTATGGGAGAGGGCGAGGGTGGGATGCTATGGGAGAATGGCACTGAAACATGTAAATTATCAATGTGAAACGAATCGCCAGTCCAGGTTTGATGCATGATACAGGATGCTCGGGGCTGGTGTACTGGGATGGGGAGGGAGGTGGGAGGGGGGATCATGATGGGGAACACATGCACACCCGTGGCGGATTCAGTCAATGTATGGCAAACCAATACAATGTTGTAAAGGAAAATTGACTAATCAATTAATTTAAACAAAGGTGAATCATCATTGTAAAAGTCAAGCTGGCAGATAACTCAAGAGGACTAGGGAGGAAGAAGTGATTGGATTGGAACAAAAGGGGGGTTCAAAACTACAGGTCTGTTCTTCATCTGCATCTGAGCAGTACTTACCAGGCCTTGTGCACAAGCACAAGGGCACCAAGAACAACACAGTCATTCAAACACTAGGACAGGCCAGGGACTGGGATAGTTACCCAGGGATAGTCAAGGTGGAAAATCTGGCAGCCCCAGTGTGCCCGGGCAAATCTGGCCAATGCAGGTGAGACTCACCTCACATTAAGTCAGCTGAGTAGCAGCCTTTACTGCATCTGCAAGCATAACCCACTGTTACCGCACAAAGGAAAATAAAAGCCAACTGCAAGGATTAGGACTTGGACATTTTGTGGCAAAATTACTGTGCTCACCACCCGAGATTCCCTCTTCAGGACTAACCTACTCTACCTTCTTTGTTTGTGCCAATCTCCTTCAAGAGTCCAGAGAAAGAGGTAGACCTGGGGCTGGTGCTGGTGGGGTGTGGATGTGATGGGGAGGGAGCATCTTCCCAGGTGTTGGACAGGTAGCAGAATCAGGCAGGATGGGGCCTAGGGCTCTCCAAAGCAGCTGTCACTGTCACCCAGGATGGAGAAGGGGCATAAGGGGGAAAGGCAACAAGGTGCACTGAATGAGGCCGGGATTCTGCATTCCTCCTACCCCCTGGCGCCCAGATGGATTTCTTTAACCTATGCCTCAGGCCCTGCCACGGATTTCCCACTGGAAGTGGAAGGCTTGGGGCTGAGCCAAGGCCTGTGATATCTAGGTTTCCAGCAACATTATAGTGAGGTAGTTGGTCTGAGCTGTGTGCTCAGAGGAGGGAAGGGAGCCTGGTAAAAAGTGAACGAGGGATTGTGTTCACACCCTCGCACCTCCACTTCCATGAGCTTCTCCACTTCCTCACCCTGGTGACCAAAGTCCCAGGCCCCTCTCTGCCCAAGTGTGTTGCTGATGCTGGTGCTGGTCTTCTCCCTGGGCACAACTTACCTACATGTCTCGGTCGGCAGAGACCTCAGCTAGACGGTCTCTGCCAAATTTACTCACTCAGACAACAGCGAGATGGGCTACACTACCAGGCAATCACCACTGGATCAGCTCTAAACTAAGTGATCAAGACCAACTTCCAGGGAGGGGTCTGAGTGGAAGGAGTAAGTCCCGCGCATGTTCTTTTCTTACCATGAGGTCTCTGACTGTTCCACCCACACGTAGTCTGTCCACCTGGCCTCATGCCAAGAGGCCTGGAAAGGAATCCACGTGAGAATATGGGCGAAGTGCTCCCCATTGTCCAGGTGCAGTCACTCCTAAATTCGCTTCCTCGTGGCACCCTTCTTGCCCCTGCCTCGAGTAACTCATGTTGGGCGGTCTCCTGTTTCTAAGATGAGCAGCGATATCCCTGGTACTCTCCAGAGCCACTCTTCCCATTTTCAGTCATCCACACCCTCAGAAGTTGGCAGATATAATAGAATGGCAAGGTAGGATCCAGGGCCTCCTCCAGCCACTCCAACTCTGTCAGAGTCCCAACACCCTGTCCTGAGGTTTGGTGACCCCTGCATCATCCCCCTCCTACATTTTGGGAATGTAACAATACCCCTTGAATATCGGGGATCCAACACTTGCTTCAGCTCACTCAGTGCCTTACAGAATCTGGACAAGTCTCTACATTTTCTGCCTCAAGGGCCTTATCCTAGCTGACTTTTATTCACATAGAGAGATGTCCAGGCACCAACTCTGAATGTGCTACCTACCATCATACCCACTTTTGTGTAATAAAACCCTGGTCTTTCAGAAATGGTGTCAGGCCGACCCTACCCTCAGTTCACTTAAACACATATCTGTCTCTCTGAGTCTCAGACTGGCCCAGTCCTGGAGTGCTGGCTGAGGAAACCCAAGTGCTCCCCAAATTCCAGCGAGGGGGGAATTGAACACAGAGTTCAGACTCATTGTCATGTGCCCTAAAGATGTAGTCCAGGATACTGAGCTGGGATACTCTGGGAAATATCATTTGTTGGAAGATCTGTGTCATGGGTCTGGTGAAACGGTATTTGATAGGGACCCTGCAAGAACAGAGACTTACTAACCACACTTGCCATAGAGCATGATGGGCCCATTTCCACTCAAGGGTATAGAGAGGCTCAGGCTGGCGGCGAGGGTGGTCAGCTGGCTAGGGCAGGGAGGATGTGAAAACACTGAGGACTCCACCATCCATCTCTAGCTGCCAGGGTGCAGTCTGACCCAGGTTGGCACCAAACAGATGCATCTCCTGACCTCTAGTCCAGAGCCTAGCCTGTCTCCTGTGTTCCCTGTACCTTCTCTCCTGCTCCCCAGGTCACTGGGTCCAGGCTTTATGCCCAAGCCCCTTATTGAATCCAAAGAAGGAGAAGTGAAACTATTGGCGCTTGTGTCTCAGGGGTGAGGGCTAAAGAGGAGAGGAGGACTGTGTGCAGGTTCCAGCGTGCAAGGTGGGACTGGGGCAGGGGTGGGGATGGTACGCACAGTAGGGACTCCAATGAGAGGGCAGAGCCTGGGAAGGGCGAGATGAGGGCACCTCTGCCTGTTTCCACCTGCTGAACTACACGTGCAGGCAAAGTCATCAATGGCAAGTCAGGGAAGGGATCGAGGGTGCTCCAACAGGAAAAGAGAGTGGTCAGGGTAAGTAGGACCATGAGTCCAGTGAGGCAGGAGGATGGGTTGGAGCTCTGTAAGGGGATCATGAGTTCCTTCCAACGGGGAGGCAGAATGTCAACAATGGATGGGAACTGGCAAATCGCAGAGGAGGGTGGTTAGCGAACTAGAAGAGGGCCTTTAGGGGAATGGGAGGATGTGCCAATGTGGCCAGTCAAGGCCCTCAGTAAACCCAGACTGGGGGCACTCCGTTGCCCTGATGGCCTGGATGGTAGAAGAGGCTGACCGAGAGACCCCACCACAGGATGCCAGAGGTACTGCTCTGCAACAGGCTATGATACGGAGTTGCTCCTCACCAGGCCTTGCCCCACCACTCCCCCAACCCCTACCCCCCAGAGAAACGGCAGTACAAAGAACATCAGAAGTCCTTTAATCAAAAACTGCTGTGACACTGGGCTGAGAGGGGACAAAACAAGGGGCAGAGGATGCCCTGGTGGAGGCAGAACGAGAGGCAGCAAGCTTGGCCACAGCTCGCCAGCCCCGGAGGTAACAGCTGCTCCTCTTGCAGGAAGATACTGGACTCAACCTGTAAGACAGCAGAGTCAGGGAAGAGCCTCAAGCCAGGGCAGCCCACAGCCCTGCTCAACAGCCAGCATAGTGGGAAGGGGTATGCAGTGTGTAACACTCACTTCAAACGATCTGGAACTTGTCAGCCAGGTACCGCATGGAGGCTGCAACAGGGAGAGGCATAAACAGGTGCTCCAGACAGACGGACATAGAAGCCTGTGCCCCTGTCCCAGTGGGGAACCACCTAGCCCTGCAACCTGAAACGCACATACCCCCAGCCCCAATGCAAGGAGCTCTGGGCCTGATCACTCCCCGCCAACGGAATTTAATGTGGAGCCATTTCCTAAAAGGAAACAAAATGTGCCAGTAGCTCTCAAGCTTGGGGCCACGCGCAAACCATTCAAAAACTGTCTCGTAAACAATCCAGCAAGACTCTTAGAGGCCACACCAAATCAACAAGGCATCTCTAAAGTCCTATCAGAAGGAGGTCTCTAGGACTTCCTGGCTGGCAGAGTGTGCACACAGTCCACGCAGTACTTTGCTACTTGTCCACATCCGCAGCTGAATATGCACCGCACGCTCCAGCGACAGGCTTGATAGGTTCTCCTCCCCACAGGAACGCTGATCCCTACGAGGCCCTCGGCACCTGCAGCCCACCCCACCCCAAGGGACCACCCCGATTCTGCACTAAGAACCCGCTGCTCTCTGTCCCTGGTTCCTCATACCAAGTTGATCCTTAAGGTCGTCTATTTCTCTCTGTAGCACCAGACACTAGGCCAGCAGACACAGGAGGAAGAGAAATGGTTAGTATACACCCGCCTCCCCTCTCCTCCTCCTCTCCTCTCCCCCGGGCCCTCCATCCCAAACCAGGTGTCTAGACTGGCAAGGGAAAGACTTTCCTCAGGGGAAAGGAGGTGGGCTCCCTCCCTGGGGTGTAGGACGGGGATGGGATGGGGGTGGGGGGCCCACAAATATCAGTTGCACTTGGACTCAGATCCCACCATGGGGTTTGGGTGTGCATTTCCAGGAGCCAGAAGAAGCATTACCCGAGGACAGCCCTGCCTTCCGGGTGGCTGCTGCTGCCTTTTCCGTCTTGGGGGACGGTCAGTTGGTTCCCGGTCACCTGAGAGGGAAAGGACACACAATCCAGCTTCCCAGGTTCCCAGTGAGGTGCAAAGTGCCAAGCCAGGTCTAACGTGAGGTGAGGCAGTACCACCCTCTGCTAGCAGCAAGCGTCCCCTGCTCCGCCCGGCAGGCAGCACAAACCTTCTCTCTGGACCTGCCCCTCCTACACCTCAGGGACAGCCATTTCACCTCAATGGTTGCCAAAGGCTGTTGTTCTGGGTTCGAACCTCCCAGAGTGGCAGCCACAGCCAGCACCTGGGAGAGCAATGTGGGCGAACAGCACTTCACAGAAAAGGCTAATAGCCTACAGCCTACGCCCAGAGTTGACACCCTTTTTCCCATGGGTGAAGCGTCCTGAGAGCAAGGCTGAGCCCCCAGAAGAGAGAGAGAGAGAGAGAGTCAGAGACAGAGGTTTCTGCCCTCACCCCTGGCCACCTCCCCCCATATCAAAACCCAGGACACTCACCTGAGGGGCCAGGCCCTCTGGGCATGACTTCTCCCTTGTTCATGGCCACGGGCTCTGAGTTTCCTGAATACTGTGTGCCTCTGATGATGAGATTGGTGCTACTGGGTTCTCCATGATGCACCCATGGACAAGATGACCATGGCCTGTCAGTGGTCAGCTAGAAAGACAGATTTCTCACTGATCTGAAGTGTGTGTGTGCACGTGCACGCGTGTGTGTACCAGTGCATTTATATGTCTATGCCTGTGTGTGGGAGAGCTCATGTGATTCAAGACGGAGCTGAGGCAGGGAATTGGAAAGAGAATTGAAAGGCCGAGCTCTTTAGCACATTCTCTGTCTGTCAGCCCCAGGTCAGCAGGTAGAGCTGAGCTGGGGACAGCATTGTGTCACTGAGAAACCTGGGGTCCCTGCAAGGAAGGTTTGGGGAAGACCTAGCAAGTAGGATTCAGCAAAGTGATGCGACTAAACACTGAAGCTCTGTGAAGCTTTTAAGGGGTCCCCTCAAATCCATTCAGCTACCAGCTCTCCCGTCCACTCCAGCCCCAGCCTCGTGGAGGAGGCTGGAAACAGGCCAAGGGTGGAAAACCGAGCCCAGCACACCCAAAGTGCTACCTTAACGTTTGTCCCTAGTAAAAGGACCCCAATCTGGCATCCTGATGACCCAGTGACTGAGGGTCACCCAATGACAACCCCTGAGGGATGGAGAGAAGGAGCAAGGGGTGAAGACCTGTGTTGTGGGGAGGGTGGGAGGGGGAAGAGTGAGGAGAGAGGAGGGGCCTGGCCTACTCACTTGGCCCTTTGGGAATGGGTCTCTATTTGGATCGTTGTCTTCTCCCGACACCGCCATTGCTGCCACCGACTCCCGGGCCCGCCTAGCCACGGGTTTCTTCCCAGCACGGGTGTGCTTGGACTCTTCAGCTCCCCAAGGGACCAAGGCCTCCTTCTTGGACCTCCGGAGCAGCGGGATGCCAGAAATTGGGGAGAAGGTGGCCGGTTGCAGGGGAGTGGCCGAGATTCTTTGCCCCCAGGAAGGGAAGATTCTCCCCACGGCAGGTTTGGAGACGCCCCCAAGGGACTTCTTCTCCTGGACCCCCTTCCTTCTAGGAGTGGGCCGCGGCAGGCTGCCTGTAGTGGCAGCTGCAGGAGCTGATGCTACTGCCACTCCCGGGTAGCTGGACAGGCTGCCCCCCTTCCCCCAGAGCACGCTCTGCATTTTTCTAGGGGGAGAGGTGTCCTCCTGCTCTGCATCGCCCTGCCTGCCCTGCCTTTCCACAACCGAAATTAATCCTCGCGGAATCGAGGATAGGCAAGAGTCTGGCACATTAAGGAGATTCTCCCTGCCTTGGACATGCAAGCGTCTGGGTGTGTTCCCAGGATCTTCGGGGCTGTTGAGCTTGGCCTGGCCTCCGTCTTTGGGATAAATGCTCACCCTCATCCGCTCTATCTTACTGAATTCATCGGAGGACTCAGGGTCGGACAGCAGCCCGGCTGTGCTTTCTGACGGAGGCCACTGGCAATTCACAGCCACGTTCAACCTACTCTTAGTGCCTTTCTTAGGGTTCCCCCAGGCCCGGCCTGCCTTGGGCCCGCCGACCCGGAGAGGGCCAGCCTCAGCCTGTGCGGCCTCCCCACACCTCTGGGCGGCACCGCCTCGACTGCGGGGTCGCGCCTCGAGGTCCCGCAAGGCAGACACTTCGCCGACCGCGTAGCTCTCCTGGGACAGGTATCTGCGGGTGCCCAGCACGTCGTTCAGGTCGGCCAGCTGCTGCAGGATGGCCGCCACTGACTCGTCAGCCAGCTGCAGGGCGTCCCCCTGGTCGTCGGCCAGGGAGCCAGGCCGGCGTTCGCGGCCCTGCAGCACCGGCGCTCCCGCTTCCAGCACCTCCCGCTCTGACTCGAAGCCCTCAGGGTCTGGGAAGCCATTCCTGCCCTCACCTTCGCCGCTTCGTGGTGCCCCAGGCTCTGGGCTGGGGCCGGGTCCCCGCGGGGCTATGGAGCCGGCCTCAAGGCCGCTGGTCTGCTCCCCGCACTCTGAGCCAAAACCCGCTCCCGAAACAGACACCTCATCATCTGGGGAGCTCATGTCGCGATCTGGGTGGCCGCCGGATCAGGGGCGGCGACCATTTATCAACCGGGTCGCGGTGGCGGCGGTCAGGGCAGGTGTGGCGGGCGGCGTCTGGAGCTCGCCGTCAAGCATGCTGGAGATGGCCGCAAATGACGCGAGGTTTTCAGCGCGCCAGCCCTGCCGCCTCCTCATTGGTCCGGTTCCTGCCAACCAGCACGCGCCTTGTTTGGCCGTCCCCTCGAGGTGTAACCAATGGGGTCGAGGGCCTCCTCTGGCTTGCTGCCAAGTCCAAGGGCCGTCCGGGCAGTTGGCGAGTTGGCGGGTGAATGTGACGCTGCGAGTATACCTCTGTCAAGCCTCTCGTCCCACCTCCTCCAAGTGCTTAACGATTCCGAGAGTGGGAGAGTTTAGCGGCAAACCTCTGTGGCGGTGGTGCAAGAAATCCATTTGGGAGGTAATTTCGCAGAATCTGTGAAAAGCAACTTATACAGCAGAGACCCCGTGCCCGGCACTCTTCTAAGTGCTGTATGTAAGTAGTAGTGGTTCTTTGTGACGCTCCCAGGACTCTAGTACTAATGATTAGCAGCCTAAGGTTCAGCCACTGACCCACGGTCATTTGGCCCATGGGGATCAGTGGTAGAATTGAAGCCAAGCAATCTGACTCCAGAGTCCCTGCTTTGATTCAAAGATCTAAAAAAGCTATGTTTTCCCCTCTATCAGGAAGTCCACTGCCTGGCATATCTTCTAAAAGTGAGGGTTTATTGCTAAGATCTCTATTTTACTCCATTGATCTATTTGTTAATATGGCAGTAACACACAGTTTTCATTAGTGTAGCTTTGTAATGTTTTGAAATCAGGAAGTTGGAGTTCTCTACTTTTTCTTTGTCCAAGTTGTTTTCCCTATTAAGGATCTCTTTAGATTCTACTTAAATTTTAGGATGAGTTTTTCTATTTCTGTAAAGCATGCTATTGGGATTATGACAGAGTTTGCATTGGATCTGTAGATCACTCTGGGTAGTGTGTTAGAAGAACAGATTCAGTGGAGTGTGTGTGTCTGTGTGTGTGTGTGTGTAAAAGAATTGACTCATTCAATTATAGCGGCTGGTAAGTCCCAAAATCTAGGGGGTGAGGTGGCTAGCTGGAGACTGAGAAGAGCCAGTGGTTTAGCTCTAGTCCAGGTTAGAAGGCCTAAGAACCAAACCAATAGAGTTGATATTTCAGTTTGGGTCTAAAGGCAGGAAAAGAAGCTGATGTCCCAGGTCCAAAGGCTTTCACGCAGGAGGACTTCTCTTGCATGAGGAAAGTTTGCTTTTTTGTTTAATCAGACTATCAACTGATTAGGTAAAACCCACCCACTTTATCAGGGGGAAATCTGTCTTATCCATTTGACTGATTTAAATGTTAATATGGAAAAGCACACTACGGAAACATCCAGAATAATATTTGACTAAATATCTAGGCACTCTGTGTACCAGTCAAGCTGACACATAAAATTAACCACCTCAGATACCCTGGACTTTCTCCATCTAGTTGTGTCCTCTTCGATTTCTTTCATCAGTGTTTTATAATTTTCTATGTATAGGCCTTTTGTTTCGTTAAGTAGATATACTCCTAAGTATTTTATTCTTTGTGTTGCAATGGTGAATGGCATTGCTTCCTTAATATCTCCTCCTGGTTTCTGTTTGTTAGTTCATAGGAATGCAAGGGATTTCTGTGTGTTAATTTTACATCCTCTACCTTTACTCTATTCATTGATTAGCTCTAGTAATTTTCTGGTAGCGTCTTTAGGGTTTTCTATGTAGAGGATCATGTCATCTGCAAACAGTGAGAGTTTCACTTCTTTTCCTATCTGGATTCCTTTTATTTCTTTTTCTGCTCTGATTGCTGTGGCCAACACTTCCAAAACTATGTTGAATAGTAGTGGTGAGAGTGGGCACCCTTGTCTTGTTCCTGATTTTAGGGGAAATGCTTTCAATTTTTCACCATTGAGGATACTGTTTGCTGAGGGTTTGTCATATATAGCTTTTATTATGTTGAGGTATGTTCCTTCTATGCCTACTTTCTGGAGAGTTTTTATCATAAATGGATGTTGAATTTTGTCAAAGGATTTTTCTGCATCTATTGAGATAATCATATGGTTTTTATTTTTCAATTTGTTAATGTGGTGGATTACATTGATTGATTTGCAGATATTAAAGAATCCTTGCATTCCTGGGGTAAAGCCCACTTGGTCATGATGTATGATCTTCTTAATATGTTGTTGGATTCTGTTTGCTAGAATTTTGTTAAGGATTTTTGCATCTATGTTCATCAGTGATATTGGCCTGTAGTTTTCTTTTTTTCTGGCGTCTTTCTCTGGTTTTGGAATTAGGGTGATGGTGGCCTCATAGAATGAGTTTGGAAGTTTACCTTCCTCTGCAATTTTCTGGAAGAGTTTGAGTAGGATAGGTATTAGCTCTTCTCTAAATTTTTGGTAGAATTCAGCTGTGAAGCCGTCTGGTCCTGGGCTTTTGTTTGTTGGAAGATTTCTGATTATAGTTTCATTTTCCGTGCTTGTGATGTGTCTCTTGAGAGTTTGTATTTCTTCCTGGTTCGATTTTGGAAAGTTATACTTTTCTAAGAATTTGTCCATTTCTTCCAAGTTGTCCATTTTATTTGCATATAGATCCTGATAATAGTGTCTTATGATTCTTTGAATTTTTGTGCTGTCTGTTGTGATCTCTCCATTTTCATTTCTAATTTTGTTGATTTGATTTTTCTCCCTTTGTTTCTTGATGAGTCTGGCTAATGGTTTGTCAATTTTATATACCTTCTCAAAGAACCAGCTTTTGGTTTTGTTGATTTTTGCTATGGTCTCTTTTGCTTCTTGTGCATTCATTTCTGCCCTAATTTTTAAGATTTCTTTCCTTCTACTAACCCTGGGGTTCATAATTTTTTCCTTTTCAAGTTGCTTTAGGTGTAGAGTTAGGTTATTTATTTGGCTTCTTTCTTGCTTCTTGAGGTATGCCTGTATTGCTTTGAACCTTCCCCTTAGCACTGCTTTTACAGTGTCCCTTAGGTTTTGGGTTGTTGTGTTTTCATTTTCATTCATTTCTATGCATCCTTTGAATTCTGTTTTGATTTCTTCCGTGATTTGTTGGTTGTTCAGCAACGTGTTGTTCAGCCTCCATGTGTTGGAATTTTGAATAGTTTTTCTCCTATAATTGACATCTAATCTTACTGTACTGTGGTCAAAAAAGATGCTTGGAATGATTTCATTTTTTTTGAATTTACCAAGGCCAGATTTATGGCCCAGGATGTGTTCTATCCTGGAGACGTTTCCGTGTGTGCTTGAGAAAAAGGTGAAATTCATTGTTTTGGGGTGAAATGTCCTGTAACTATCAATTAAGTCTAACTGGTCTATTGTATCATTTAGAGTTTCTGTTTCCTTGTTAATTTTCTGTTTAGTTGATCTATCCATAGGCGTGAGTGGGGTATTAAAATCTCCCACTATTATTTTTTTTCATTTTTATTAGTTGGAGGCTAGTTAGTCCACAACAAGTCTCCCACTATTATTGTGTTATTGTTAATTTCCACTCTCATACTTGTTAACATTTGTCTTGTATATTGTGGTGCTCCTGTGTTGGGCGCCTATACGTTTATGATTGTTGTATCTTCTTCTTGGATTGATCCTTTGATCATTATGTAGTGTCCATCTCTATCTCTTTGTACAGCCTTTGTTTTAAAGTCTATTTTATCTGATATGAGTATTGCGACTCCTGCTTTCTTTTGGTCTCTATTTGTATGGAATATCTTTTTCTAGCCCTTCACTTTCAGTCTGTATGTGTCCCTTGTTTTGAGGTGAGTCGCTTGTAGACAACATATATAGGGGTCTGCTTTTGTATCCATTCAGTCAGTCTTTCTCTCTTGGTTGGGGCATTCAACCCATTTACATTTCAGGTAATTATTGATAAGCATGATCCCGTTTATTGTTTTGAGTTCGAGTTTATACATATTTTCTGTGTTTCCTGTCTCGAGAAGATCCTTTAGCATTTGTTGGGGAACTGGTTTGGTGGTGCTGAGTTCTCTCAGCTTTTGCTTGTCTGTAAAGGTTTTGATTTCTCCTTCATATTTGAATGAGATCCTTGCTGGGCACAGTAATCTGGGCTGTAGGTTATTTTCTTTCATCACTTTAAGTATGTCCTGCCATTCCCTTCTGGTCTGAAGAGTTTCTGTTGAAAGATCAGCTGTTATCCTTATGGGAATCCTCTTGCGAGTTATTTGTTGTTTTTCCCTTGCTGGTTTTAATATTTGTTCTTTGTGTTTGATCTTTTTTAATTTGTTTAATATGTGTCTTGGGGTGTTTCGTCTTGGGTTTATCCTGTTTGGGACTCTCTGGGTTTCTTGGACTTGGGTGATTATTTCCTTCCCCACTTTAGGGAAGTTTTCAACTATTATCTCCTCAAGTATTTTCTCATGGTCTTCCTTTTTGTCCTCTTCTTCTGGGACTCCTATGATTCGAATGTTGGGGCGTTTCACGTTGTCCCAGAGGTCTCTGAGATTCTCCTCATTTCTTTTAATTCTTCTCTTTTCTCCTCTCTGTTTCATTTATTTCTACCATTCTATCTTCTACCTCACTTATCCTATCTTCTGTCTCCGTTTTTCTACTGCTGGTTCCCTGCAGAGTGTTTTTGATCTCATTTACTGCATTATTCATTATATATTGACTCATTTTTATTTCTTCTAGGTCTTTGTTAAACCTTTCTTGCATCTTCTCGATCCTTGTCTCCAGGCTATTTATCTCTAACTCCAATTTGCTTTCAAGATTTTGGATCATTTTCACTATCATTATTCGGAATTCTTTATCGGGTAGATTCCCTATCTCTTCCTCTGTTGTTTGGTTTGGTGGGCATTTATCCCGTTCCTTTACCTGCTGCGTATTTCTCTGCCTTTTCATCTTGTGTATATTGCTGTGTTTGGGGTGGCCTTTCTGTATTCTGGCAATTGGTGTTTCCTCTTTATTGTGGAGGTTCCTTGCTGTGGGTGGCGTTGGACAGGTGGCTTGTCAAGGTTTTCTGGCTAGGGAAGCTTGTGTCAGTGTTCTGGTGGGTGGAGCTGGATTTCTTCTCTCTGGAGTGCAATGAAGTGTCCGGTAATAAGTTTGGAGATGTCATTGGGTTTGGCGTAGCTGTGGTCAACCTGTATATTGAGGCTCGGGATTTGTTCCTGTGTTGCTGGAGAATTTGCATGGTACGTCTTGCTCTGGAGCTTGTTGGCCCTTGGGTGGTGCTAGGTTTCAGTGTAGGTATGGAGGCGTTTGATGAGCTCCTATCGTTTAATGTTCCCTGGATTTAGGAGTTCTCCGGTAGTCTCAGGGTTTGGACTTAAGTCTCCTGCCACTGGTTTTCAGTCTTATTTGTACAGTAGCCTGAAGACTTCTTCATCTATACAGCGCCAATGATAAAACATCTAGGGTAATGATGGAAAGTTTCTCCACAGTGAGGGACACCCGGAGAGGTACACAGAGTTACGTGGAGAAGAGAAGAGAGAAGAGGGAGTTAAAAGGCTGACCAGGAGGAGCAGAAGGGGTGTTAAAAGGGGAGAGAGCAAGCTAGCCAGTCATCGCTTCCCTATGTGCTCTCCACAGTCTGGACCCCTCGGAGAGTTTCACTGAGTTACACAGAGAGGAGAAGAGGGAGGAAGGAGACAGAGGCAGCCAGGAGGATCAAAGGGGGAATCAAAAGGAGAGAGACAGATCCAGCCAGTAATCAGGTCCCTAAGTGTTCTCCACAGCCTGGAACATACAAAGAGATTCACCAAGTTGGTTAGACAAGAAAAGGGGGTGGGGGAGATAGAGGCGACCTGGTGGAGTAAAAGGAGAGTAGAAAGGGGGAGAGAGCAATCAGGCCAGTGATCCTGCTCCCAGGTAAAAATGGGTACTGAAGATTGGGTTCTTAAAGGTACAAAGTTGATATCCAATACCAAAAAGCAAAGATTAAAAATCCTGAGTAGAGGTTAAATTACCAAAAATACAGTATTTTTTATAAAAAAAAAAAAAAAAGGAAAAATGGAAAAAAAGAGGAAAAAAAGCAAAAAATGAAACCAGTGAACAAACAAAGGAAAGACAAAGTAAGAGAAATTATAAAATATGTATATATGAAGTTTGTTTTAAAAATAGGGTCTTTTTTTGGCAAGGTAATGTTAGGTTATAAAAATGAAAACTAAAGGAATAATGGGAACTTAAAAATAAAAAGATAAAATAAAATAAAAAGGAGAACAAAGTAAAAAATACAAATTTTTTATTTTAATTTTTTTTTAATTTAAAAAATGATAATAGTAAAAATATATCTGAGACTTTCTCTGGAGCTGTTGCGGACAGTGTGGGGTCAGTTCATCTTCAGAGAGCTCCTTGGTCTGGCTTGTATTTCCCAAGGTCTATAGGCCCCTTCCTATGTAGCCGGTGCTAACTCCAGGGTTTTAATCTATTGCACCTGTGACTTCCAAAGCGGTTCCCTCTGTTTATTTTAGCTTCTGTTTGCTGGTCTCTTCAGTGTCTAATTTCTGCCCTGCTCCAAGGGGCGCGGTGGTGTTCCCTTTTATTTCCTTTTTTTTTTTTTTTTTAGGCTCGCTTGTTTAGTCGTGCTTTGGGGAGGGAGGAACACTGTGAACAAATATCACTGGCGTGTGCTCACAGTGATTCAGCCACACAGGGTTTGCCCCCGCTCACGCCGTGTGTGCTTCCCCAGTCTACACTGCCCAGACTCTAGGTTGCTCTGCCGGGAACTGTCTGATGCAGACTCTGGTTTACATGCACTTCTGAGGCCTAAGCTGCTCAGGTTCAGGTTCTCAGGTACTGCACAAAGGCGCAGACTTGGTTGGACCTGGTTTTGCGCCCGACCCAGGCCCGAGCAGCTCAGGTGACCAGGGGCTTGGCGCGCGTATCCACCCCCAGTTGGAGGCTGCGGCTTACCCCCTCTCCCGTTCCAGCCGCTTGGTTTTCTGGGTGTGCAACAAGTGCGCCTTCTTAGGTGTGCCGTGTGTCTATTCTGGGGAGCTGGTCTCTGGCTGCGGCCCTCCTAGCAGATGTCGATCTTCCAGAGTCCCAAGAAGTCTTGGTTAGCAGAGAAATCTGCTTGCATTTGGTATAGGGTGCCTCTCTGGGGTCGAATGCCCGCTTCCGACTCTGGCTGCCCTCGCCTGCCTGTCTCCGGCGGGGGATGGGCCGGTCTGCAGCCGGCTAGCTCTGCTCAGTGCTTTGTTCTGTGAGCGTGCCTGGCGATGTCTTAGGTTAGGGCTTTTCGCGTGATCACAGGATAGCTACCCCACAGTCTGGGTTGCTATCTCAAGCTAATCCCCTCAGATTGCCCTCAGGGCATTCAGGCCTGGATCTTACCCTAAGCAATGCAGCCCACTCCTCCCTGTCCCTCCCCTGCTTGCTAGTGGGGGATGCGAGTGTCCGGGCTGCTGCTCCACTGGAAGTGGCTGTTAGGCACGTAATCTGTGGGTTTTAATTATTTATTTATTTTTCCTCCCCCTCATTTTGTCCACTGAGATTCCAAGGTCACCACAGACCCGCCTGAGAGCATGTTTCCTGGTGTTTGGAAACTTCTCTCTTTTTAAAGACTCCCTTCCCAGGACGGATCTCCGTCCCTACCTCTTTTGTCTCTCTTTTTATCTTTTCTATTTTGTCCTTCCTCCTTTTGAAGACAATGGGCTTCCTTTCTGGGTGCCAGATGTCCTCTGCCAGCAATCAGAAGTTGTTCTGTGGAATTTGCTTGGCGTTCAAATGTTCTTTGGATGAATTTGTGGGGGAGAAAGTGGTCTCCCCGTCCTATTCCTCCGCCTTCTTAGGACCGCCTCCCTTGAATTGTATTCTTAATGTCCTTTTCAAATTGTTCTTTGTTAGTGTATAGTAACACAACTGAATTGTTTTTGGATTTTCTGTCCTACAACTTTGTTGAATTTGTTTATCAGTTCTACCAGTTTTGTGCATGTGTGTGTGTGTGTGTGTGTGTGTGTGTGTGTGTGTGTGTGTATGGGTGTGTGTAATATTTTGCGTTTTGCATGTAAAAAGTGATGCTATCTTCAACAGAGATAACTTTACTTCTTTCTGATGTGGATGCCTTTTATTACTTTTGCTTTTCTAACAGCTCTGGCTATTACTTCCAGGTGTTGAGTACTAACATAATAGTGAGAGCAGGCGTCCTTGCCTTGTTCCTTACCTTAGAAGAAGAGATTTCAGTTTTTCACCACTGAGTATGATGTTAGTTGTGGCCTTTTTTATGTCGAGGTCATTTCTTTCCACTCCTAGTTCCTTGACTGTTTTTTCTTTTTTCTTTTTTTTCTCTGATTGTTTTTCTCGTGAAGGAGTGTTGAATTTTTTATACATCTATAGAGATGATCATGTGATTTTTGTCCTTCATTCTGTTAATGTGTTTTATTACATTGATTGATTTTTGTATGTTAAACTATCCTTGCACCCAAGGGATAAATCCCTTTTGACCATGGCACATAGTCCGTCTAATATGCCGTTGAATTGCTTTGCTAGTATTTTGTTGAGGTGTTTTGCATCTGCATTCATCCGGCAAAGCGGCCTGTAGTGTTCTTTTCTTTTGGTGCCTTTGATATCAGGATAGTGCTGGCCTCATAAAGTGAGTTTGGAAGTGTTCCCTCTTCTTCAGTTTTTTGGCAGCATTTGAGGAAGGTTGGTATGAATTCCTTGAATGTTTGGTGGAATTCTCCAGTGAAGCAATCAGTTCCTGATTTTGGCGGGGGGCGGCGCAGAGGGGAGGTTTCTCATTACCGATTCAATCTCATTACTGGTCTGTTGGGTTTTCTGTTTCTCCTTGATTCAGTTCTGGTAGATTGTGTGTT
Source organism: Muntiacus reevesi (assembly GCF_963930625.1). Taxonomy (NCBI): domain Eukaryota; kingdom Metazoa; phylum Chordata; class Mammalia; order Artiodactyla; family Cervidae; genus Muntiacus; species Muntiacus reevesi. Next base: position 63,050,787 of record NC_089271.1, read on the forward strand.
TCTAGGAACTTATTCATTTCTTCCAGGTTGTCCAATTTCTTGCCACAATTGTTCATAGTATTCTTTTTTTTCCCATTTATTTTTATTAGTTGGAGGCTAATTACGTTACAATATTGTAGTGGATTTTGCCATACATCGACATGCATCAGCCATGGATTCACATGTGTTCCCCTTCCCGATCCCCCCTCCCACCTCCCTCTCCATCCCATCCCTCTGGGTCTTCCCAGTTCACCAGCCCTGAGCACTTGTCTCATGCATCCAAGCTGCACTGGTGATCTGTTTCACCCTTGATAGTATACTTGTTTCAATGCTGTTCTCTCAGAACATCCCACCCTCTCTTTCTCCCACAGAGTTCAAAAGTCTGTTCTGTACATCTGTGTCTCTTTTTCTGTTTTGCATATAGGGTTATCGTTACCATCTTTCTAAATTCCATATATATGCGTTAGTATACTGTATTGGTCTTTATCTTTCTGGCTTACTTCACTCTGTATAATGGGCTCCAGTTTCATCCATCTCATTAGAACCGATTCAAATGAATTCTTTTTAATGTCTGAGTTATATTCCATAGTGTATATGTACCACAGCTTCCTTATCCATTCATCTGCTGATGGGCATCTAGGTTGCTTCCATGTCCTGGATATTATAAACAGTGCTGCGGTGAACATTGGGGTGCACGTGTCTCTTTCAGGTCTGGTTTCCTCAGTGTGTATGCCCAGAAGTGGGATTGCTGGGTCATATGGCAGTTCTGTTTCCAGTTTTTAAAGAAATCTCCACACTGTTCTCCATAGCGGTTGTACTAGTTTGCATTCCCACCAGCAGTGTAAGAGGGTTCCCTGTTCTCCACACCCTCTCCAGCATTTATTGCTTGTACACTTTTTGATAGCAGCCATCCTGACTGGCGTGTAATGGTACCTCACTGTGGTTTTGATTTGCATTTCTCTGACAATGAGTGCTGTTCTGCATCTTTTCATGTGTTTGTTAGCGACCTGTATGTCTTCTTTGGAGAAATGTCTGTTTAAATCTTTGGCCCATTTTTTGATTGGGTCATTGATTTTTCTGGAATTGAGCTGCAGGAGTTGCTTGTATATTTTTGAGATTAATCCTTTGTCTTTTTCTTCATTTGCTATTATTTTCTCCCATTTCTGAAGACTTTCTTTTCATCTTGCTTATAGTTTCCTTTGTTGTGCAAAAGCTTTTAAGTTTAACTAGGTCCCATTTGTTTATTTTTGCTTTTATTTCCAATATTCTGGGAGGTGGGTCATAGAGGATCTTGCTGTGATTTATGTTGGAGTGTGTTTTGCCTATGTTCTCCTCTAGGAGTTTTATAGTTTCTGGTCTTAAATTTAGATCTTTAATCCATTTCGAATTTATTTTTGTGTGTCATGTTAGGAAGTGTTCTCGTTTCATTCTTTTACAAGTGGTTCACCAGTTTTCCACAATTGTTCATAATATTCTTGTATGATCCTGTTTCTTATTGTCACATTGGTTGTAATATCCCTTCTTTTTTTATGATTTTAGTTATTTTACTCTTTTTCTCTTAGTTAATCTAGGTAAGTATTTTTAAAATAAAATTCTCTGTGTATAACGAAGCTCGCTCACAACAGTACTGTTTATAAGGGCAAAAAGCCCTGACTGCTACTTATATTTTCATCGCAAAAGCTACTAATATCTGTTGAAACTTTACTGTGTGCTAGGCCCTCATACATGCATTATGTCATTTAATTCTCACAACAGCCATGTGAGGTAGACACGAATCTTATCCCTATTTTATATACGAGGCACAAACATGTGATAACTTGTCCAAAGTCAAAGATCTAGTAGGTGGTGGAATCAGGATTTAAACTCTGGTCTTTGGGTTTATATAGATACAAATCCGTGTTATGCAACTATTAGCAAAGGAAGTATGTTGCAATAAAAGATATACTGCACTCTTCCAAGGAAGAACTCAAGAAATCTGCAAGTACCTAAAAACGTTGTATTGAAACATGAATGTCCAGGATGGGTTTCTGGCAACCAGTGGGTCCAATGGCTCTGAACCTTTTTTTGGTTGTGGGCCTTGTGTTAGTCTATTCCAGTTGCCAAAACCAAATACCACAGGCTGGATGTCTTAAACAAAAGGCATTTAGTTTCTCATAGTTTGGGATACTAGAAGTCCAAGATCAAGGTGCCAGCAAGTTCAGTTCCTGGTGTAGGCACTCCTGCTGTATTGCAGTTGGGAAGCTTCTCTCTGTTTCCTCACATGACATTTCCTCTGTGTGTGTGTGGAGACAGAGAGAGAGAGAGCGAGAGATCTGGTAACTCCTCCATTTATAAGGATGCCAGGTCCTTTGGGATTAGGGCCCCACTGTTACAACCTCTGTGTGTGTTGTGCTTGATCACTCAGTTGTGTCCGACTCTTGGTGACCCCATGAACTGCAGCACACCAGGCTCCTCTGTCCTTGGGAATTCTCCAGGCAAGAACACTGGAGTGGGTTGCCATGCCCTCCTCCAGGGGAACTTCCCAGCACAGGGATGGAACTCAGGTGTGCCACACTGCAGGTGAGTTCGTTACTGTCTAGCCACCAGGGAAGCCCAAGAATATTAGAGTGGGTAGCATATCCCTTCTCCAGGGGTACTTCCCAACACAGGAATTAAAACCTGTATTGCAGCAGATTCTTTACCAGCTCCCTCAATTAACCCTAATTACCTCTCTAAAGGCTCCATCTCCAAATTCAGTCACATTGAGGGTTAGGGCTTTAAGAAAGGAAATTGGTGCAACACAATTCAGCCCATAATAGGACTCCTTTGAGAAGGAAGCTTCCTATTGGAAGCTCTATACACCCTCCTGAGAAGACTGTATACATGCCTCGCACAACTTTGCACACAATTTCAGGAACTTCTTGGAACCCAGGTTGAGAGCCACTGTTTTAGGTCACCTTCGTCTTTTCCCAGATGGGGAAACAAGAGGTTCAGAAAGGGGAAGGGCTTTTCAGCAGGTTAGGAGAGAGGTAGGTCTCCTGATTCCTCATCAAGTGCTTGCCCTACCTTACTCTGCCTTGTGTTAGACCTGTTAAGTCAGCAATCCACAGTGACCCCAAAACACTAGGGATTCTGTGGATGCAGTGAAGGGGAGTGCTTCACCTGGGGTGCTCAAGTGAGTGAACAAGGCTCTAGCTATAACTGATAGCAAATGGGGCAGATTTCATTGTTTCAAATCAGTCAGGAGGTTGGGGAGAAGCTGCACCAAGTTCAACATACACCCACAAGAGTTCTGAGTGTGAGGCAATGGAGGTGCTTCTGTCCTACCAAACAGCAAAGTGGAGACTGAAGAGGTATAGTAGAACTGTCTGCTGGCCTTGACATGGCGCTGTCCCTCTACTCTCAGATTCCTCATTTGTACACCCCTGAGGAGTAGACCTGTTAGATTTCTACATGAGATTATCTAGTTCTAATATTCTGTACATCTGTGATTCTGGGGCAGGAACCATGCGGGAAAAATCAGTTGAGGCATCTGGGTCCTCGAATCATGGGCAAAACAAATGTTTTTTTTTTAAAAAGTCTTCTGATGGCGTCAAAGAATTAGCAATAAAGCACATGTAGTTTAAAGAGATGAAAAATCCCTGATAAGCACCAGAAGACCCTTTACATACTCAATCATTTAAGGTAAAGTCCCAAGAGAAATGTTCCCTCAATTTCTGTTTCAAGTCCATCCTTAAAAAGGGAGACGAATTATGATAGCTGAAATTCCGAACAACCAGGTTAGAAGATGGAACAGTATTTATAATGGGAAAAGTTATGTTATCTTTAGGCAGAGGGGTGGCCCCAGAAAATGACTCTTGTTTCATTTCATCAATCAATGAGATTTTAAAAGAACATGACATTCTTCCTGTTGACCCTATCAATGCCACAAACCAGTGCGGAGCCTTCACTTGGGCCACAAGACTAGAGACAAAAGCAGGGGCACTCACTGTGGGGTGGCGGCTAACACTTAAGGAAAATTCTTTCAGCTTTGCCCCCTACAAAGAACTAAGGAAGGGCTTGAAGGGTTGTCCACACCCACCTACTGCTTCTGTGCCAGTGGAAGGTGGGAGCTCACCCAGTCTAGTACATCAAAGGTTTCATTTTCTGTCTGAGGAGTAAGAGGAAGAAAAGAGCTGCTGCTGCGGGGAGCAGGGGTGAAGGCTGGTGTTAAGATAGAAGTGCCAAACGGGCAAGGGAGATGCCGCCCATCCAACCACCAGCACCAGCACCATCACCACCATATTGGTACAAATAAGCTCTTCAGTCTCAGGGCTTCATAGACTAATCACAAAGAACAGGAGGGACTCCAAAGGCATGGCATCTGGCCCTTCCCAACAAACAGCCTTAAACCATACTGCCCTCGGCTGGTCAAATCGGTGTAGTACAATGCAGACACAGCGCTCTGGGTTTTTTGCCTTCATTTCTTTATCTCAGGTTCTTGGTGCTCCACCTCTGAGACGAAGTGGATGGGGAGGGGAGAAGTCTCTGAGAAATTGTATCCAAGTACATCACTTCTGTGAGTTTCAGCACAAGTTCACAATTAAATTCTGAATGATAATGTACTACCCAAATATGAACTATTTATTAAAAGTGAGATTGATATTATCATTATGTAAGCATCACTTTATTATTAAAAAAGGTATGAGTTCTCAAAATTATAACTATTAATGTAGATGAAATAAAATTACTAAGCTCAGTTAGAGATGTTATAAACAAAGAAAGTAACCTTGATTCTACTTCTGCTTAGAACATAGTTACAATATGCTTACACTGGGATGTTATTACCTTAAGCATTATATTTTTCTCCAATTATACTGAAACGTAAGATAGACAGAGAAAAAGTCACAATATATGCGTTGAGTTTAATAATTGATCATAAAGTGTATACCCCCAAGTCACAGAAGGATAGTGTCGACTACCCCCAACACTCCTACAGTTTCCCAGTCTTAGCCCCGTTCCTTCTTCAAGGAGAATAGGCACACTCTTACATATGTGTTATCCTTTCTTCCCTTTTCGTCTAGATTTTATAGTATATACATACAAATATATATATATATATATATATATATATATATATATATATATATACACACACACACATATATAATGTTGTGAGTTAGTGCTGACAGCTACTTACAGTTATATGAATGGAAGTGTTAAATATATCTATGTTCCTTCTTGGGTTTTCAATCAATCTTAAATTTGTGAGATTCATGCCTATTCTGTGTAGTAGTACTTTGTATATTTTTCCTAATGAAATTGTATTTATTCACTTGAAGAGGATCTCCCAGAGCTTTTGGATTTCAAGTCGGCAGGACTTAATTTTGGGAGAGCCAGAGAGCCGTGGGTAATAGACTTCACTCTTAAAGGGGGCACACAAAATCTCACATGCTCCAGGACCCAGGGCTGAAGCAATAATTTGAAGGGAGCCTGGGTCAGAGGCAGCTGATGATCTTGGAGAGCCTCCCAGAGAGGCAAGAGGCAGCTGGACTCACCCTGGGGGCATCGACCCTGGAAGCAGCCATTCTGTGGAGCTCCTTCCACCACGTGGACACTGGCACTAGCCACTGCCGTTTGGAATCCTCCCTCTACTTACTAGCACCAGTGCCCAGACCTACCCATCAGCCTGTAGGCAATAATACTGGGGCAGGACAAGCTACTAGCCAGGCAGAGGTGCAGTCCCACCCACAAGCAAGCCTGCTGTCTTAAGAGTCCCTGGAGCTGGACCTGTCAATCAGAGGCCCTGACATACCACACTGGCCCTATACACCAGTAAGAAGGCATTAAGCCAGGACTCCAGGGTCCTGCAGTCAGAGACCCTGGGACCTAGTTCCTGCCCACAGTAGGTCATCACTAGCCCCAGGACCAGTTATACCCATCAGTGGTTAGGCCCCAGCCCTAGGATGCCCTGGACCCAGCCCCAGCCACCAATGGCCCAAAACACCAACTCCTGGACCCCTCCAGAGCCCTGAAGCCAGAGAACCCAAGAACCAGCTCCACACACCAGCAGGCAGACAACAGCAAGCGGAGTAACTCCAGCCCTGCAGCCTGCACTACAGGAAATAGGTCACCCACCAGCAGGCCCACCCCAGCCCCGAGAGCCACTGAGTCCCAGCACAGTGTACCAGCAAGTCGACACCAGGTCTGGGACACTTTGGAGCTCTCAGCCAGCAGCTCTGCAATCTGTCCCCACACTGCAGTGTGTGGAAGCCCCCTTTGGGACATCTAGGATCCCACAGGCAGCCATGTCGGGAACTGGCCCCACCCAACAGTGAACTGAGACCAGCTCTGGGGCCCCCAGGGCCCTGCAGCTAGAGAGCCAGGAACAGAAACAGAGCTCCACCCACCAGTGAGCTGGCACTAGCCCCAGGACACCCTGGGCCCCAAACCCAGTCAACGGCATGACAAACCAGCCTCAAGACACCCTGGCATGTCAGCCAGCTGCCCCCAGAAACAGCCACACTCACCAGCAAGACAAGGCGAACTTTGGGACACCTAGGACCCCCTAGCCAGCAATGTAGGAGCGAGCGCTAGCTACGTCAGCAGGAGGCTATGCTTATTCATTTGATTTTGAGTCATAGTGGGGAGACAAGAATGTTTTAGGCTTGCAGGATTATATGGAATAGAATTTATTGTTGTTTAGTAGCTCAGTCGTGTCCCACTCTTTGCCACTCATGGACAGCAGCACGCCAGGCTTCCCTGTCCTTCACCGTCTCCCAGAGGGTGCTCAGACTCATGTCCATTGAGTCAGTGATGCCATCCAAACACCTGATCCTTTGTCATCGCCTTCTCCTCCTGCCTTCAATCTTTCCCAGCATCAGGGTCTTTTCCAGTGAGTCGGCTCTTCGCATCAGGTGGCCAGAGTATTGGAGCTTCAGCTTCAGCATCAGTCCTTCCAGTGAATGTGCAGGGTTGATTTTTTGGCTTGACTGGTTTGATCTCCTTGCTGTCCAAGGGACTCTCAAGAGTCTTCTCCAGCACCACACTTCAAAGGCATCAATTCTTTGGCACTCCGCCTTTCTTCTTGTCCAGCTCTCACGTCCCTACCTGACTACTGGAGAAACCATAGCTTTGATTACAAGGACTTTTGTAGGCAAAGTAATGTCTCTGCTTTTTAATATGCTCTGCTGTCTAGGTTTGTCTTTGCTTTTCTTCCAAGGAGCAAGTGTCTTTTCGTGGCTGCAGTCACCATTCACAGTGAGTTTGGAGCCCAAGAAAATAAAAGTCTGTCACTTTTTCCGTTGTTTCCTCATCTATTTGCCATGAAGTGATGGGACCAGATGCCATGATCTTCATTTCTCGAATGTTGAGTTTTAAACCAGTTATTTCACTCTTCTCTTTCACCTTCATCAAGAGGCTCTTTAGTTCCTCTTCACTGTGTGCCATAAGGGTGGTGTCGTCTGGGTACCTGAGGTTATTGCTGTTTCTCCCCGCACTCATTATTAGAAAATGTAAATCAAAACTATGACGAGGTATCACCTCACACCGGGCAGAATGGCCGTCATCAGGATATCTACAAACAATGCACGCTAGAAAAGTTGTGGAGAAAATCGAACCCTCTTGCACTGTTGGTGGGAATATAAATGATACAGCCACTGGAGAACAGTATGGAGAGTCCTTGAAAAAACTAGGAATAAACAACCCTAAGGGCCGACAATCCCACTAGTGGGCACGTACCCTGATGATTCCATAATGGAAAAGGACACATGTATGCCAGAGTTCACTGCAGCACTATTCATAACAGTGAGGAAATGCAAGCAACTCAGATGACCATTGACAGATGAATGGATAAAGAAGTTGTGGTACATATATACAGTGGAACAACACTCAGCCATAAAAAGAAACACATTTGGGTCAGTTCTATTGAGGTGGATGAACCTAGAGCCCATTATGCAGAGTGAAGTAACTCAGAAAGAGAGAAACAATTATCGTATATTAACACATATGTATGGAATCTAGAAAGGTGGTACTGACGAACCTATTGGCAGGGCTGCAGTGGAGACACAGACATAGAGAACAGACTTGTGAATGCAGTGGGGGAAGGAGTGGGTGGGACAAATGGAGAGAGTAGCATCGAAACACATACATTACCATATGAAAAACCAGTAGCCATTGGGAATTTGCTGTATGATGCAGGGAACTCAAACCTGGTGCTCTGAGAGCACCTAGATGGATGGGGTGGGGTGGAGTGGGAGCTGGGAAGGAGGTTCAACGGGGAGGGGATATATGTATACCTATGCCTGATTCATGTTGATGTATGTCAGAAGCCAACATAATATTTTAAAGCAACTATCCTACAATTAAAAAAAGTTTGAAAAGAACCAAGAACAGAGAATCTAAAGGCGAACCGAACAGAGATGAAGAGTACAATAAGTGAAATAAAAATATACTTCAATGGTAGGTGAGAAGACACAGAGGAACGGATCATGAAGCTGGAAGACAGAATAGTGGAAATCACTGAAGCTGAACAGATAAAAAGGAAGAATAACAGAGATGAGGACAGTTTCAGAGACCTCTGGGACCAGGTCAAGCATAGAAACATTTGAATTCTAGGGGTCCCAGCAGGAGAAGAAAGAGAGAAAGGGGCAGCGAGCATATGTGGAGACACACTAGCCGAACACTTTGCTAACCTGGCAAAAGACATGGGTATCCAGGTACTGGAACACAGAGAGCCCTACACAGAAAGAAAACCACACCAAAACACATTGTAATCACAATGGCAAAAAGTAAAGCTACAGAGGGGTATTAAAAGCAGCAAGGGAAAAGCAACACGTTACAAACAAGGGATTTTTCAGCAGAAACACTGCAGGCCAGAAGGGAGTGGCATGATATATGTGAAACGGTAAAGAGAAAAGCCTACAACCAAGAAGACACTACTGGAAAGACTGTCACTCAGATTTGAAGGAGAGGCCAAAGTTTGACAGACAGGAGAAAGCTACAAGAGTCCAGCATCACCAAACCAGCTTTACAGGAAATGTCAAGAGGACTTCTCCCAGCAAAAAAGAAAAGACGCAACTAGAAACATGAAAATGATGAGAGGAGAAAGCTCACTAATAAAGGCAAATATGCAGGAAAGGTAGCACATCACTCACTTACAAAGCTAATGGGAAGGTTAAAAGACAAAAGTAGTAAAATCATCTGTATCCGCAGTGAGTAGTTAAGGGAGCATTGCTATTGTTTAGTTGCTAAGTCATGTCCGAGTCTTTGAAAACCCCATGGACGTAGCCCGCCAGGCTCCTCTGTCCATGGGATTCTCCAGGCAAGTATATTGGATTTGGTTGCCATTTCTTTCTCCAGGGGACCTCCCCGACCCAGGGGTTGAACCCATGTCTCCTGCATTGGCAGGCAAATTCTTGGCCACTGAGCCACCAGGGAAGCCCCTTAGTTAAGGGATACACAGAAGAAAAAGGTGAACAATATGATGTCAGAAACAGTAAACTCGAGGAGAGGAGTAAAAATGGGGGGTGGTTAACATGCATTTAACCTTAAGAGGTCAGCAGATTAAAGCAATCAGATAGAAAAAGAGACAGGCATAGTGTAGGGAACAGAGTCAATAACTATGCCCTATCCTTGTTTGGTGGCATATCATAACCGGAATTACAGTGTTGAACATTTTGAAATGGATAGAAATAATAAATCACGGTGTTGTATACCAGGAGCTAACATAGTGTTGTAGGTCAATTACGCTTCAAAACAGACAAGCAAGCAAACAAACAAGGATGCGGAGGAAAAGAGATAAGCTTTGCACTTACCAGAGGGTAGGTGTGGGGGAGGGGAATTGGACAAAAGTGGGCCAAACAGACACACGTCCAGTTATTAGACAAATAAGTACGAGAGCTGTAACGTACAACATGATAACTACAGTTGACACTGGTGTATGTTATATATGAAAGATGTTAAGAGGGCAAGTCCTAAGAGTTCTCCCATCCTAAGGGTTGTCTTTTCATCTTGTCTATAGTCTCCCCCAGCCCCTCGCCCCACCGCCTTTGCTGTACAAAAGCTTTTAAGTTTAATTAGGCCCCACTTGTTTATTTTCGTTTTTATTTTCATTACTCTAGGAGGTGGATGCAAAATCATATTGCAGTAATTTATGTCAAAGTGTGTTCTGCATGTGTTTTCCTCTAAGAGTTTCATAGTGTCTTGTGTTAGATTTAGATTTTAATCCATTTTTAATTTATTTTTGTGTATGATGTTAGAGAGTGTTCTAATTTCATTCTTTTCTGTGCAGCTGTTTTCCCAGCACCACTTACTGCAGAGACTGTCTTTTCTCATTGGTATGTTCTTGCCTCCTTTGTCAGAGATTAATTGACCATAGGCGCATGGGTTTATTTCTGGGCTTTCTATCCTGTTCGTTTGATCAGTATTTCTGTTTTTCTGCCAGTACCATACTGTTTTGATGACTGTACCTTTGTAGTATTGTCTGAAGTCCAGGAGCCTGATTCCTCCAGCTCCATTTTTCTCGCTCAGGATTGCTCTGGCGATTGATGGTCTTTTGTGTCTGCATACAATCTTTGGGAATGTTTGATCTAGTTCTGTGAAAAATACCATTGGTAATTTGATAGGGATTCAATAGCATCAGTAGGTTGCATTGGGTTGTATAGCCATTCTGCCAATATTGATTCTTCCAATCCAAGGGATGTCAGAGAGGCAGCAGTGAGCTGTGGCTTTAAGTTTGCCCCTTTGAAAAATGCATTTCTCAAGGAGGCAAAATCTGTTAAAAAAAAAAAAAAAAAAAAGAGGTACAGAGTTTATTGTTAGAGACACAGCACAACAAGTAGGAGAGCACATAGAGAAACAGTTTGTTTAGTTAAGACAGAGAAGGCAATGATACACACTTGGAGAGAAAAGGTGTGGGCATCTGTCCTACTGAGGAGAAGTGCAGTAAGACGAAGTTAAGTCATTTTTATAGGACAGTCCTTTTGGGTCTTTGTTTAGGTTTGGCCAGTTATCTTGTTTCTTTTCTCACACCTGACCTGTACTAGGACCCTCCCCAACATGCATGAGCATCTCTATTCCCAGATGCATGCCAGCCCGGAGACCTATGGGGGAGACGTGGCATCACACATTATGGGTTGGGGCCCCTTTGTTTTTGACCGCCAAGGAGCCTTTCTTCCCATGTGCAGTGTCTCTCCTGCCCTGAGAACGGGACATATGTGACCTCTTGATGTTTTACTCAAACAGAGAGTAGCCCCTCTGTCTCTGCCAGAGCTGTTATCTTACATTGTCCTCAGGAAACAAAGCCTGACTATTTACCCAGTTACTCTTATTCATTCTATTTCAGAGTGCAAGCTGGAGACTGACTGTAAATACCTGGACTCAAGCCCAGTTGCCTCCTTCCTTAGGAAGTGTAAAGCAGAGGCTAGTTGTAAATGTTTGCCCTCACAAGCATATAATATTTCTTTCCGTCTGTTTACATCATCTACAACATCTCTCATTAGAATGTTATAGATTAGGATCTTTATCCCTTTCCTACCTCTGTCTTTCCCTTTTGGTAATCATGTTTTCAAAGTCTGTTTCCATTTATTTAATAAGTTCATTTGTACAACATTTTAGGTTCCACATGTAAGGGACATTTGTGTTACTCTTTCTGACTTTCTGCACTCAGTATGGCAATCACTACATCCATCCATGTTGCCTCAAGTGGCATTATTTCATTCTTTTTATGGTAAAGTACTATTCTGCTGTATATATGTACCACATATTCTTTATCCATTCCTCTGTCGATGGATATTTAGGTAGCTACTGTGTCTTGGCAGTTGTAAATAGTGCTGCAATCAACATTGGGGTGCATGCATCTTATAGATTTGTGAGTACAGCTCTTTGGTCTCCTTAGGTTTATTCCTTGGCATTTTATTCTTTTTGATGTGATGGTAAGGGGGATTGTTTATTTAACTTCTCTTTCTGAAATTTCATTGTTAGCATATAAAAATGCAAGAGATTTCTGTGCATTCATTTTGTATCCTGCAGCTTTACTGAATTCATCGATGAGCTCTCATAGTTTTCTGGCAGCATCTTTAAGATTTTCTAGGCACAGTATCATGCAAGCTGCAAGCAGTGACAGCTTTATTTCCTTTCCAACTTGGATTCTTTTATTTCTTTCTCTCTGATTGCTGTGGTTAGATCTTCCGTAACTATACTGAATAAAAGTGGTGAGTGGCCGTCCTTCTCTTTTTCCTGATCTTAGAAGAAACACTTTCTTCTTTTTACCATTGAGTATGATGTTATCGGTAGGTTTGTGAAATGTGGCCTTTTTAATGTTCAGATAAGGGCCCTCTATGCCCACTTTCTGGAGAGTTATTATCACAAATGGATGTTGGACTTTTTTCTAAAGCCTTCTCTGTATCTATTGAGATCTATGGATTTGTGGATATTGAAAAATTCTTGCATCACTTGGATGAATCCCACTTGATCATGCTATGTGGTCCTTTTAATGTCTTGCTGGATTTGGTTTGCTACTGTTTGGTTGAGAATTTTGTGCCTATGTTCATCATTGATATTGCCCTATAACTTTCTTTTTTGGTGGTATATTTGTCTGCTTGTGGTACCAGGGTGATGGTGGCCTCATAGGATGAGTTTGAGGAGTGTTCTCTCCTCTGCAAGTTTTTGGAATAGTTTTGAAGGATAGGTATTGACTCTTCACCAAATGCCTGACGGAATTTGCCTCTGAAGTCATCTGGTCCTGGCCTTCTGTTTTATGGAAAATTTTAAATCAGAGTTTCAATTTCAGTACATATGATGTGTTTCTTTGTAGTTTCTATTTCTCTCTGGTTCATACTTGGAAAATTGTACCACTCTATATGCAGATCAAGAAGCAACAGTTAGAACTGGACATGGAATAACAGACTGGTTCTAAATAGAAAAAGGAGTACGTCGAGGCTGTATATTGTCACCCTGCTTATTTAACTTATAGGCAGAATACATCATGTGAAATGCTGGGCTGGAAGAAGCACAAGCTGGAATCAAGATTTCCGGGAGAAATATCAATAACCTCAGATATGCAGATGACACCACCCTTATTGCAGAAAGTGAAGAGCAACTAAAAAGCCTCTTGATGAACGTGAAAGTGGAGAGTGAGAAAGTTGACTTAAAGCTCAACATTCAGAAAACTAAGATCATGCCATCTGGTCCCATCACTTCTTGGGAGATAGATGGGGAAACAGTGACAGACTATTTTTTGGGGCTCCAATATCACTGCAGATGGTGACTGCAGCCATGAAATTAAAAGACACTTACTCCTTGGAAGGAAAGTTATGACCAACCCCGATAGCATATTGAAAAGCAGAGACATCACTTTGCCAACAAAGGTCCATCTAGTCAAGGCTATGGTTTTTCCAGTGGTCATGTATGGATGTGAGAGTTGGACTGTGAAGAAAGCTGAGCGCCGAAAAATTGATGCTTTTGAACTGTAGTGTTGGAGGAGACTCTTGAGAGTCCCTTCGACTGCAAGGAGATCCAACCAGGCCATCCTAAAGGAGATCAGTCCTGGGTGTTCATGGAAGGACTGATGCTGAAGCTGAGGCTTGAGTACTTTGGTCACCTCATCCGAAGTGTTGACTTACTGGAAAAGACCCTGATGCTGGGAGGGATTGGGGGCAGGAGGAGAAGGGGACGACAGAAAATGAGATGGCATCACCGACTCGATGGACATGAGTTTGAGTCAACTCTGGGAGTTGGTGATGGACAGGGAGGCGTGGCGTGCTGTGATTCATGGGGTTGCAAAGAGTCAGACACGACTGCGCGACTGAACTGAAGTGAAATGAATAATTGGTCCATTACTTCTAAGTTGTCCATTTTATTGGCAATTATTTGCTTCCTGTATTCTCTTACAATCCTGTGTATTTCTGTGATATCACTTGCAACTTACTTCTCCATGTCTAATTTTATTGAATTTAACCCTCTCCCTTTTATTCTTTTTTTTTTTTTTTCTTTTGGGTTTCACTGGCTCTGCTTTTAAATCATCATGGCTTTCTGTTCCATTTGGAAGGGGAGGGGTTCAGAGGGTCCAGTCGGCGGGACGACTTTGGTTCAGTCCGTGGTTTCTTGCTGCATAGAAGAGGCTGGGGTGCGAGGAGGAGACGTGGTCGCGTTTTCTGAGGTCCATGGCTGGCGGGACCCGAGCCCTGGACAGTGTGCTACCTCATTCCACCACCAGGAGGCGATTGTTCCCTCTGGGATTTCTTCCTGTGGGGACGCTGACAGCATGCGTGGGGGTGGGGGGGGGGGAGGCAGAAGTGTAGTGTAGGGTCACAGAAGGTAAAGCAAGACCTAGGCCTGAGACTGGCGTCGGTGGAGAGCACCACCTCTCCGCGGGGAGTCTGGGGCTGAAGGGGCGGGGGGAGGAATTTCAGGACCTGGGTCCCCCTGACAGAAGTCTAGGGGAAGGAAATCATGCGGCTCAAGGCAACAGTTAATGCAACACAGTGGGAGATGTTCCTTCTCTACCCTGCCAGGCAACCTCTTCCCCCCATTTGGGAAGGGGCAAGATTTTTGGAAAACACTGCTGCCTGCTTGGGTCTGCGCACCACCCTGGTGGGGCCAAACTCTAGAATTCACTTGCAGTGGAACTGCGGGAGACAGCCAAGCTGGGTTAACTGCATAGACGGGGAGAGCTCCGAACTCTCTCCTCCAGCCCCCAAATGGACGAGCTCCGGATGCCCGAAATTCCCGGAGGGACCCACCAAAACGAAATGGAAAGGGACTAATAAAACTAGGTTTGTCTTTCCCTGTCCCCAGCCCCCTGGCCCCCTTCCCGCTGGGCGCCCCCTGCAGGCCGCGTCCTCAGCACGTCTTCAGCACCTGTTGCAGATGGAGGCGCACTTCGGTGGCATTTTCCCAGGGTACCACGCTGGCACGGAAGGAGCTGGGCTCAGCCTTCTGTGCCTCCTGGATAAGGCGGTGCATGGGGTAGCCGTGGCGCGGGAAGGCCACATCGCCACCGGCCAGCAGCCCCATGGGACAGAAGTCGTTGGCGCCGTCGCCCACGTAGGAAAGGCGCTCGAAGTGCACGCTGTCGTGGGCCCGCTCCTGCAGGTAGTCACTGAGCACCTTGTGCTTGCACGTGTTGGCGGGGCAACGCGCGCAGCTGAGTGAGTGGAAGGGCTGCAGCGCCAGCAGCCCCCGAGCGTCGGGCCCGGAAGGGTTGCTGAAGATGCGGCGGAACAGGCCTTGGTGGCCGGCGGCGCGCAGCGCGCTCTCCACGCCAAAGGTGTTGGCATCTGAGATGAGAATAACCTCAAAGCAGGAACCCTGCTTGGCCACAAACTGCAGCATTTTGCCCATGCCGGGCGACAGCCGGATGGACTCGTAGACCACGCGCAGGTCTCGCGGCCGCACGCCCTGGTCACCCAGGTACTGGAAGACGTGCTGCATGTACTCATTGTAGAAGCCCTCGCGGTAGGTGGCACGCAGGCTCTCTGGGAGCCGTATTCGTCCACGATAGTCTCATCAAAGTCGAAGGTCAGGAGGAAGCGCGGCGAGCCCTGCGCAGCCATCCCGCTGTCCCTAGACAGGCATCGGAGGCCAGCAACTGGAAAACACCCACTCACTATCAGTACATCACCCTGAGCACCACCTGTAGGGATTGTTGGCCTCCAGCTGTCAGTCCAGAGCTCCTGACCATCATACAAGGTCCATGTGAGGGTGCCCAGTCAGGTGGCTTTGTTTCCACCACTAACATCCACCTGATCCTATCCCCTCTCCTGAGCCCCAGGAACCACTCAGTAAAAACAGCCCATCAAATAAGCTAAGGACCACAAGGCCCTTGCTAGGCATCCTCTTAACAATCCCTCATGATGCTGGAAAGGTTACAGATATTATTGAAGACCTAGAAAGGGTAACCAATTTGTGCAAACATCACCCACTATATATGGCAGAGACAGACCTCAAAACCAGATCTCAGAGTCTGAGACCAGTGTTTTTTTCTCTATATGTTCATTGCCCCTTTCTTGTGTATGGTACATCATGGCTTACAAATCAGCTTCACTCATATTCTTTCCTTACTCAACACAATTCCATGGATCCAGCAGATGAAAAGGACTCGAGAGATTTAGTAACTTGCCCAAGGCTACCATGTTTCTATTGGGCAAAGCCTGGTTCATGAACACTTGGTCACAGCCTTGCTTGCCCTCTGTCCTCAAAAGGGAAGAGGCAGATGCCCAGGGCTGGGCATCCACTGCAGCTGAAGGGCTAGGACCCCTGGGTACCACAGGTGATCTAGGACTGTCTCACTCAGTGGTGCTTCTAGAGACTGGCAGTCCGCCAAGAGTCAGGTTGATATTTCTGCCAGATTTTGCTATGTGACTTTGGGGACAGGATTTGGCTTCCTGGGGCCTTCACCAATGCTGCTTCAAACCTACAACTCCCAGTTGCTCCCCTCCACCCTGGGTTTAAATGAGAAACTAGATGCAGCTGGGACACATCTGGACCACTACTGCGAGCCAGACTAGACAGGGGCAGGAGCAAACGTCTGGCTGGCTGCTGCCCTCTGGTGGTGAGAGTGGGTTGACACTGGGTACCCCTCTGACTTTGTCAAGGTGACTCTCCCCAGACCATCCCAGGACAGCAAGGAAAATCAACAGCTTCTCAAGAGAGAGACTGGGACTTTGCAGGAGCAGGGCACCAGTCAGAGGAAGGGCTCCCTCCATCTTGAGGTACCCCATCTGTCCCCACTCCCTGGCTACACATGGAATGTGGGTTTCAGCCTTTTCCCTAAGCATTTGTAGTCTAGGAATCTAGTTGTGGCCAAAGCTCTGGAAGCTTTCTCCTGAGTGACTGAATCCTCTTGTGGTCAGCAAATAGTGTCTCTCAGAGGAAAGGGGGACAGGACCTCTGAGCTTTTCCAGCCGGGTGGGAGGCGGCGGCGGCAGAGGTCTGTCCCGGCTGAGTTTGGAGTGTGAAGAGTAGGGGTACACGGGCTAGCTGAGGTGTTTGGGCTCAGGATGGAGCAAGGGGTGCTTACGGGAATTGGAGGGGATGCGGTGTCTTATCCACCCCCGGATTTCTGGGCTTCGGCTCTCACGAGTCCCTCCAGTCCGGAGGGGCCGTGGATGACGTGCGTCTGGGCCGTCCCCTCCACTTGCCCCCCACCCCCCTCCCTTTTATTCTTGATGGGTCTGGCAAAAGGTCTATCAATTTTGCTTATCCTTTCAAAGAACCAGCTTTTAGTTTTATTCACTTCAGTTCAGTCACTCAGTTGTGTCTGACTATTTGCAACCCCATGGACTGCAGCATGCCAGGCTTCCCTGTCCGTCACCAACTCCTGGAGCTTACTCAAGCTCCTGTCCATCGAGTCAGGGATGTTCTCCAATCATCTCATCCTCTGTTGTCCCCTTCTCCTCTCACCTTCAATCTTTCCCAGCATCATGGTCTTTTGCAATGAGTCAGTTCTTCACATCAGGTGGTCAAAGTAGTTTCATTGATCTCATCTGTTGCTTTCTTAATCTCTATTGCTTATATCTCTGCTCTGATCTTTGATTTCTACCCTTCTGCTAACTTTCCATTTTCTTTGTTCCTTTTTCTCTCATTGCTTTAGGTGTAAGGTTAGGTTGTTTATTTGAGGTTTTTCTTGTTTCCTGAGGTAAGATTGTATTGCTACAAAATTCCCTCTTAGAACTGCTTTTGCTGCCTTCCATAGGGTTTGTGTTTTCCCTTTCATTTCCCTATAGGTATATTATGATTTACTCTTTGATTTCTTCACTGACTTCGCCTCCACATGTTTGCTTTTTTCTACAGTTTTGTTTTTTGCTGCAGATGCTTTCTACTTTTTATCACTGTTCAAGAATATGGGTTTGTTGTTGATGTTCAGCCGCATAGTCGTGTCTGACTCTTGGCGACCCCATGGGCTGCAGCTTGCCAGGCCTCCGTGTCCCTCACCATCTCCCGAAGTGTGCCTAAGTTCATGTCCATTGCATCGGTGATGCCATCCAGTCATCCCATGCTCTGATGCCCTCTTCTCCTTCTGCCCTCAGTCCTTCCCACCATCAGGGACTTTTCCAATGAGTCAGCTGTACATATCAAATGACCAAAATAATGGAGTTTCAGCTCAGCATCATTCCTTCCCAATGAGGATTGTTGATTCCGCTTAAGATTGACTGGTCTGAATTCCTTGCTGTCCAAGGGACTCTCAGGAGTCTTCTCCAGCACCACACTTTGAAGGCATCGATTCTTTGGTGCTCCACCTTCTTTACACTCCAACACTCACAACCATACGTGCCCACTGGGAAGACCATAGACTTGACTATATGGATCTTTGTCAGCAGAGTAATGTGTCTGATTGTCAACACACTGTCTAGGTTTGTCATAGCTTTCCTGCCAAGAAGCAAACGTCTTCTGATTTCATGGCTGCAGTCACCATCCGCAGTGATTTTAGAGCCCAAGAAGAGGAAAGCTGTCACCATTTCCACCTTCCCCCCCTCTATTTGCCATGATGGAATGGGGTGGGATGCCATGATCTTTTTCTTTCAATATTGAGTTTTAAGCCGGCTTTTTCTACTCTCCCTCTTCACCCTCATCAAGAGACTCTTTAGTTCCTCTTCCTTTTCTGCCATTAGAGTGGTATCATCCCCATATCTGAGGTTGTTGACGTTTCTCCTGCCTATCTTGATTCCAGCTTGTAAATCTTCCAGCCCGCACTTCTCATGATGTGCTCAACATATAGATTAAACAAACAGGGTGACAGCAGACAGCCCTGTCATACTCCTTTCTCAATCCTGAACCAATCAGTTGTTCCATACAGTGTGTGTTTCTTCTGGACCCACATACAGGTTTCTCAGGAGACAGGTAAGATGGTCTGGTATTCCCATCTCTCTAAGAGCTTTCCACAGCTTATCATGATCCACACAGACAAAGACTTTGGTCAAGTTGACGAAACAGAGGTAGATGTTTTCCTGGAATTCCCTTGGTTTCTCTATGATCCAGCGAATGTTGGCAACTTGATCTCTGGTTTTTCTTCCTTTTCTAAACCCAACTTGGACATCTGGATATTCTTGGTTCACATAATGCTGAGGCCTAGCATGCAAGATATTAAGCATTTCCTTACTAGCATGGCAGACGAGTGCAATTGTCTGATGGTTAGCACATTCTTTGGTACTACTCTTTTTGGGAATTGGGATGTGGATTGACTTTTTCCAGTCCTGTGGCCACTGCTAGGTCTTCCACGTTTGCTGGCATATTGAATGCAACACTTTGATGGCATCATCCTTTAGGGTTTTGAGAAGTTCTACTGGAATTCTGTCGCATCCACTAGCTTTATTAAGAGCAGTGCCCTTTAAGGCCCACTCGACTTCACTCTCCAGAATAGGTTGCTCTGGGTGGTGACCACACCATCGCAGTAATCCAGTACATTAAGATCTTTCTTGTACAGTTCTTCTGTATATTCTTTCCATATCTTCTTGATCTTTACAGCATCTACTAGGTCTCTTCTGTTTCTGTCCTTTATTGTGCGCATCTTTGGGAAAAATATTCCCTTAATATCTCCAATTTTCCTGAAGAGATCTCTAGTAGTTCCTCTTCTGTTTTTTCTTCTAGTTTTATACACTGTTCATTGAAGAAGGCCTTCTTGTCTCTCCATGCTTTTCTTGGAAATCTGCATTTAGTTTGATACCTGTCCCTTTCTCCCTTGATCTTTGCTTCTCTTCTTTCTTTAGCTATTTGTAAGGCCTCCTACCACTTTGCCTTCTTGCTTTTCTTTATCATTTGGATGGTTTTGTTCACAGCCTCCTGTACAGTATTACAGACCTCAGTCCATCTTCTTCAGACACACTGTTTACAAGTTCTAATCCCTTGAATCCATTTGTCGCTTCTGCTGCATCATCATAGTGGATTTGCCTTAGGTCGTACCTGACTGGTCTAGAAGTTTTCACCACATTTTTAGGTTAAGCCTGAATTTTGCTATGTGAATCTGATGATCCGAGCCACAGTTAACTCCAGGTCTTGTTTTTTCTGACTATATACAGATTCTCCATCTTCAGCTACAAAGACTGTAGTCAATTTCATGTTGGCATTGACCATGAGGTGATGACCATGCATAAAGCTGTCTCTTGTGCTGTTGAGAAAGGGTATTAGTATCTCAATAATATGGAATTACTTACAAGGTCTCTGGCCGCTATAAGCACATCCTCTTATGGTACCACCACCACAATCGAAACAAAACCGTTTTCATCACCTGCAAAATTGCTTCTGGGTTTTTGTCAGTTAAGCCCTTATGTCAATCCCCAGAGGCAGGCAACACCCCATCTGTCTTCTCTATATATAGTTTGACCCCCTCAAGAATGTCGAGTAAATGGAATAGGCAGTAGGTCGACTTACCCACGAGGATTCTGTGAGGGAAAAGGATATACAGGTGACTCCTGGATGTGCAATGTACATGTCACCTGAGTATAGTGAAATGGGTTGATTGTTACCTACCTATTTGTCAGACTGAAGGCTTACCCTGTCTATAATGTGTATATGTGTTGTCTGTTTAACTCATATTTAATTCAATGCAATTTCTCTTCTATGTTTGGAAGGGTTGTTTTATGAATTAGAAATGGTAAATCTTTTGAAAGAAAGTGAATCTTCTTTGTAAAAGTCCTCCATCTGCATCTGAGCAGTATTACCAGGATGTCAACATTGATTGCACAAGCACAGGTACAACAAGCACACTGTAGTCACTCAAACGCTGCTCCCTGGGTCACACAGGGACAGTCCACCTGGCAACCCTGGCAGGCCCAGAGTACCTGGCCGGACCTGCCCATTGGAGGTGAGAGTGTCCCCACCTTAAGTCAGCTGAGTAGCAGCCTTTATTGCATCTGCAAGCTTAACCAACTGCTATCATGCAAAGGAACATATAAGCCAACTGCAGGGATTAGGACTTGGACATTTTGGGGCATGATTACTGTGCCCACTGCAGCTAGCGCTCTCTTCAGGGCTCACCTACTGTAAATTCTTTGTTTGTGCCAGTGTCCCTCAATAGTCCAGAGAAAGCGGTAGACCTGGGGCTGGTGCTGGTGGGCTGGGGTGTGATAGGGAGGGAGCGTCTTCCCTGGAGTTGGACAGGCAGCAGAACCAGGCAGGATGGGGCCTAGGGCTCTCCAAGGCTGAAGGGGAAAGGCAACAGGGATGCCCTGAATGAGGCCGGGATTCTGCATTCCTCCTACCCCCTGGGGCCCAGATGGATTTCTTTAACCTGTGCCTCAGGCCCTGCCACAGATTTCCCACTGGAAGTGGAAGGCTTGGGGCTGAGCCAAGGCCTGTGATGTCTATGTTTCCAGCAACATTATAGTGAGGTAGTTGGTCTGAACTGTGTGCTCAGAGGAGGGAAGGGAGCCTGGTAAAAAGTGAACGAGTGGTTGTGTTCACACCCTCACACCTCCACTTCCATGAGCTTCTCCACTTCCTCACCCTGGTGACCACACTCCCGGGCCCCTCTGTGCCCAAGGGTGGGACTGATGCTGGTGATGGACTCCCCGGGCACAACTTACCTACATGTCTCAGTGGCCAGAGACCTCAGCTGGACGGTCTCTACCAAATTTACTCACTCGGACAATAGCTAGAAGTGCTACACCATCAGGCAATAACCACTGGGTCAGCTCTGAACTAAGTGATCAAGCCCACCTGCTCCAGGGAGGAGTCTGAGAGTGGACGGAGTAAGTCCCACCCATGTTCTTTTCTGACCCTGAGGTGTCTACTATTCCAACCCACACGTAGACTGTCCACCTCACCTCATTCCAACAGGCCTGGAAGGGAATCAACGTGAGAATATGGGCGCAGTGTTCCCCATTGTCCAGGTGCAGTCACTCCTAAATTCACTTCCTCATGGCACCCTTCTTGTGCCTGCCTCGGTTAATTCATCTTGGGCGGTCTCCTATTTCTAAGATGAGCAGCAGTATCCCTGGTGCTCTCCAGAGCCACCCTTCCCATTTTCATTCATCCACACCCTCAGCAGTTGGCAGATATCATAGAATGGCAAGGTAGGATCCAGGGCCTCGTCCAGCGACTCCAACTCTGTGAGAGTCCCAACACCCTGTCCTGAGGTGTGCTGACTCCGGCATCATCCCTGTCCTACATTTTGGGAACATGACAACACCCCGTGAATATTGGGGGTCCGACCCTGGCTTCTGCTCACACAATGCCTTACAGAATCTGGACCAGTCTCTACTTTCTTTTCTCCCCGAATCACATCCTTATGCCTCAAGGGCATTATCCTTGCTGACGTTTATTGACACAGAGAGATATCCAGGCACCAACTCTGAATGTGCTACCTTCCATCATACCCCCTTTTGTGTAATAAAACCCTGGTCTTTCAGGAATGGTGTCAGGCAGAACCTACCCTCAGTTCACTCAAACACAGATCTGTTCTTTCAAAACATCCCACCCTCGCCTTCTCCCACATATTATCAAGCGTGAAGCAGATCACCAGCCCAGGTTGGAGGCATGAGACAAGTGCTTGGGGCTGGTGCACTGGGAACACCCAGAGGGATCAGATGGAGAGAGAAGAGGGAGGAGGCATCAGGATGGGGAATACATGTAAATCCATGGCTGATTCATGTCAATGTATGGCAAAAACCACTACAATATTGTAAAATTGTTAGCCTCCAACTAATAAAAATAAATGGAAAAAAAACACAGATCTGTCTCTCTGAGTCTCAGGCTGGCACAGTCCTGGAGTGCTGGCTGAGAGAAAGGAAGTGCTCCCCAAATTCCAGCAATGAGGAAATTGAACACAGAGTTCAGACTCATTGTCATGTGCCCTAAACAAGTAGTCTGGCATTTCTCCAAAGAAGACATACAGTTGGCTAACAAACACATGAAAAGATGCTCAGCATCACTCGTTATCAGAGAAATGCAAATCAAAACCTCAATGAGGCACCATTACACACCAGTCAGAATGGCTGTTATCCAAGAGTCTACAAGAAATAAATGCTGGAGTGGGTGTGGAGAAAAGGGAACCCTCTTAACACTATTGGTGGGAATGCAAACTAGTACAGCCACTATGGAGAACAGTGTGGAGATTCCTTAAAAAAATGGAAATAGAACTGCCATATGACTCAGCAACCCCACTCCTGGGCATACACACCGAGGAAACCAGATCTGAAAGAGACACATGCACCCCAATGTTCATCGCATCACTGTTTATAATAGCCAGGACATGGAAGCAACCTAGATGCCCATCAGCAGATGAATGGATAGGAAAGCTGTGGTACATATACACAGTGGAATATTACTCAGCCATTAAAAAGAATACATTTGAATCAGTTCTAATGAGGTGGGTGAAACTGGAGCCCATTATACAGAGTGAAGTAAGCCTGAAAGAAAAACACCAGTACAGTATAGTAACGCATATATATGGAATTTAGAAAGATGGTAACGATAACCCTCTATGCAAGACAGAAAAAGGGACACAGATGTATAGAACAGACTTTTGGACTCTATGGGAGAAGGCGAGGGTGAGATGATCTGAGAGAACAGCATCAAAACATGTATATTATCAAGTGAGAAACAGATCGCCAGTCCAGGTTGGATGCACGAGACAAGTGCTCGGGGATGGTGCCCTGGGATGACCCAGAGGGAAAGGATGAGGAGGGAGGTGGGAGGGGGGTTCAGGATGGGGAACACATGTAAATCCATGGCTGATTCATGTCAATGTATGGCAAAAACCACTATAATATTGTAAAATTATTAGCCTCCAACTAATAAAAATAACTGGGGAAAAAAGAAGTAGTCTGGGATACTGAGCTGGGATACTCTGGGAAATATCATTTGTTGGAAGATCTGTGTCATGGGTCTGGTGAAACAGTATTTGACAGGGACCCTGCAAGAACAGAGACCTACTAACCATACTCGCCATAGAGCATGATGGGCCCATTTCCACTCAAGGGTATAGAGAGGCTCAGGCTGGAGGCGAGGGTGGTCAGCTGGCTAGGGCAGGGAGGATGTGAAAAGACTGAGGACACCACCATCCATCTCTGGCTGCCAGGGTGCAGTCTGACCTGGTTGGCACCAAACAGATGCGTCTCCTGACCTCCAGCCCAGAGACTAGCCTGTCTCCTGTGTTCCCTGTACCTTCCCTCCTGCTCCCCAGCTCACTGGGTCCAAGCTTCATGCCCAAGCCCTTTATTGAATCCAAAGAAGGAAAAGGGAAACTATTGGTGCCTGAGTCTCAGGGGTGAAGGCTAAAGAGGAGATGAGGACTGTGTGCAGGTTCCAGCGTGCAAGGTGGGACTGGGGCGGGAGTGGGGATGGTATGGGCAGTAGGGACTCCAATGAGAGGGCAGAGCCTGGGAAGGGCGAGATGAGGGCAACTGTGCCTGTTTCCACCTGCTGAACTACACGTTCAGCAAGGTCACCAATGGCAAGTCATGGGAGGGATCGAGGGTGCTCCAACAGGAAAAGAGAGTGGTCACGGTAAATAGGACAATGAGTCCAGTGTGGCAAGGAGGATGGCTTGGAACTCTGTTAAGGGGGTCATGAGTTCCTTCCGATGGGGAGGAAGAATGTCAGCGATGGATGGGAACTGGCAAATCCTTGAGGAGGGTGTTTAGAGAACTAGAAGAGGGCCTTTAGGGGAATGGGAGGATGTGCCAATGTGGCCAGACAAGGCCCTCAGTGAACCCAGACCAGGGGTATCCGTTGCCCTGCTGGCCTGGATGGTAGCAGAGGCTGACCCAGAGTCCCCAACACAGGATGCCAAAGGTACTGTTCTGCAGCAGGATCTGATATGGAGTGGCTCCCCACCAGGCCTTGCCCCACTCCCCCAACCCCTACCCCACAGAGAGAGGGCAGAACACAGAATATGAGAAGTCCTTTAATCAAAAACTGCTGTGAGACTGGGGCGGAGAGGGGGCAAATCAAGGGGCAGAGGATGCTCTGGTGGAGGCAAAACAGGAGGCAACAAGGTTGGCCACAGCTCACCAGCCCCAGAGGTAACACCTGCTCCTCTTGCAGAAAGATGTTGGTCTCAACCTATGAAACAGCAGAGTCAGGGAACAGCCTCAAGACAGGGCCAGCCCACAACCCTCCTCAACAGCCAGGACTGTGGGAAGGGGTATGGTGTGTGTAACACTCACTTCAAAGGATCTGGAACTTGTCAGCCAGGTGCTGCATGGCGGCTGCAATAGGGAAAGGCATAAGAAGGTGCTCCAGACAGAGGGATATAGAAGCATGTCCCCTTGTCCCTGTGTGGAACAACCTAGCCCTACAACCTGAAACCCACCCCACTAGCCCCAATTCAAAGAGCTCTGGGCCTGATCACTCCCCACCACCTGAGTTCAATGTGGAGCTATTTCCTAAAATGAACCAAAATGTGCCAGCAGCTCTCAAGTTCAAAAATTGTTCACAAACAAACAATCTAAGAGGAACCTTAGAGGCCACACCAAGCAGCAGTTAAAGGGAAAAATCAACATGGGGTCTCCACAAGTCCTGTCAGAAGGAGCTCTCTAGGACTCATCTGGCGGACAGAGTGTGCACGCAGTCCACACAGTACTTTGCTACTTGTCTGCACGCCCAGCTAAACATGCACCGCATGCTCCAGGGACAGGCTTGATAAGTTCTCCTCCCCACAGGAATGCTGATCCCTGCGAGGTCCCCTGACCTGCAGCCCACCCCACCCCAAGTGCACATCCCGCTTCTGCACTAAGAACCCGCTGCTCTCTGTCCCTGGTTCCTGATACTGTATTGCTCTTTAAGGTCATCCATTTCTCTCTGTAGCACCAGACACTAGGCCAGTAGACATGGGAGGAAGAGAAAAGGTTAGTATAGACTGCCCTCCCATCGCCTCCTTTTTCTCCTCTCCCCAGGGCCATCCATCCAAACACCAGATGTCTAGAATGGCAAGGGAAAGACTTTTCTCAGTGGACAGGAGGTGGGCTCCTTCTGAGGGGTGTGGGATGGGGACGAGGCGGGGAGGCCCACACATTTCAGTGGCACTTGGATCCAGATTCCACCATGAGGATTGGGTGTGCATTTCAGGAGCCAGAGGAAGCCTTACCTGAGGACAGTCCAGCATTCCCGGTGGCTGCTGCTTCCTTTCCCGTCTTGGGGAATGGTTGGTTGGTTCCTGGTCACCTGAGAGGGAAAGGACACACAATCCAGCTTCCCAGGCTCCTAGTGAGGTGGAAAGGGTCAACCAGACTCTAACGTGAGGTGAGGCAGCACCTCGATCTGCTGGCAACAAGCCTCCCCTGCTCTGCCTGGCAGGCTACACCTTCTCTATGGGCCTGCCTCCCCTGTTCCCCAAGGGCTGCATTTTCACCACTGCGGTCCCCAAAGACTGTGGTTCTGGGTTCGAGCCTCTCAGAGCTGCAGCCACAGCCAGCACCTGGGAGAGCAATGTGGGTGAAGAGCACTTGACAGGAAAGGCTATTAGCCTGCAGGTCTACGCCCAGAGCAGCTGTTGGGGCACTGCCACCGATGACCTCTGCCAAACAAATCCCACACAGAAGGTGATGGGGCCAGGGCCAGGCCTGTTGGTACCCTGTTTCCCATGGGAGAAGCTGCCTGAGAGCAAGGCTAAGCCTCTGAGAGAGAGAGAGAGAGAGAGAGAGAGAGAGAGAGAGAGAGAGAAGTTTCTGCCCTCACCCCCTGTTCCCTCCCCCCATATCAAAACCCAAGACACTCATCTGAGGGTTCAGGTCCTCTGGGCATGACTTCTCCCGGGTTCAGGGTCAAGGGCTCTGAGTTTCCTGGATTTTGGGGGTCTCTGATGTTGAGGTCATCACTGCTGGGTTCTCCATGATGTGCCCACAGAGAAGATGGCCATGCCCAGTGAGTGGGAAGCTAAAACAAAGATTTTTCACCAATCTGGACTAACGTGTGTGTGTGTGTGTGTGTGTGTGTGTGTGTGTGTGTGTATCTATGTATGTGTGTACCAGTGCATTTATATGTCTGTGTCTGTGTGTGTGTGAGCAGGCGTGAGTTGGGACTGGGCTGAGGCAGGGGAATGGGAAGAGAATTGAAAGGCTGACCCCTTGAGCACTTTCTCCATCAGTCGGCCCCAGGCCAGCAGGCAGAGCTGAGTGGGGGACAACAGGGCAGCACTGAGAAAGCCCGGGCCCCTTGAAAGAAGGTTTGGGGAACAGCTAGGAAGTAAGATTCAGGAAAGTCATTCATCTAAACACTGACGCTGTGTGAAGCTTTTAAGGGGTCCCCTTAACACAGTTAAGCTCCCAGCCCTCCCTTCCTCTCTAGTCCCAGCCTCGCGGAGACTGGAAACCGTCCAAGGGTGGAGAACCGAGCCCAGCACACCCAAAGTGCTACTTTAACGTTTGTCCCTAGTAAAAGGACCCCAATCTGACATCCTAATGACCCAGTGACCGAGGGCCACCCAATGACGACCCCTGAGGGATGGACAGAGGAAGCACGGGTGAAGACGTGTGTCCTGGGGAGGGTGGGAGGCAGAAGAGTGGGGAGAGAGGAGGGGCCTGGCCTACTCGCTTGGCCCTTTGTGACTGGGTCTCTATTTGGGTCGTTGTCTTCTCCCACCACCGCCATCGGTGACATGGCCTCCCGGGCCCTCCTGGCCACAGATTTCACCCCAGCGCCCGTGTGCTTGGACTCTTTGGCTCCCCAAGGGACCAAGGCATACTTCTTGGACCTCCCGAGCAGCGGAATGCCAGAGACTGGGGGCAAAGGGGACGGTTCCAGGGGAGTGGACGAGGTTCGCTGCTCCCAGGAAGGGAAGGTTCTCCCCAGGGCAGGTTTGGAGACGCCCCCGAGGGATTTCTTCTCCTGCTCTCTCTTCCTCCTAGGAGTGACGCATGGCAGGCTGCCTGTAGTGGCAGCTGCAGTAGCTGCCAAATACTGGTACTCCCTGGTAGCTCTGCTGGCAGCCACCCTTCCCCCAGAGCTTGCTCTGCATTTCTTAGGTGGGAAGATCTTCAGCTCTTCGTTGCCCTGCCTGTCCTGCCTTTCCACAACCGAAATGAACCCTCGCAGAACAGAGGACAGGAACGGGTCTGGCAGGCTAAGAAGGAGCTTCTCCCTGCCTTAGACAGTCGAGTGTCTGGGCGTGTTCCTAGGACCCTTGAGGCTGTTGAGCTTAGCTTGGCCTCCTTTGGGATAAATGCTCACCCTCATCAGCTCTATCTCACTGAAGTCATCAGAGGACTCGGAGCCAGACAGCAGCCCAAACGAGCCTTCTAAGGGGGGCTGCTGGTGATCTGCAGCCACGTTCAACCTACTCTTAGTGCCTCTCTTAGGGTTCCCCCAGGCCCGGCCCGCCTCAGCCCCACCGACCTGGAGAGAGCCGGCTGCAGCCAGCACCGCTGCCCCACAACTCTGGGGGACCGTGCCTCGACTGCTGGGACCCGCCTTGAGGTCGGCCCACAAGGAGGACACATCGGTGATCGCATAGCTCTCCAGGGACAGGTATCTGCGGACGCCCAGTATGTCCAGGTCACTCACTTGCCACGGGATGGCCGCCACTGACTCGTCAGCCAGCTGCAGGGCCTCCCCTTTGTCGTCGGCCAGGGAACCAAGCCGGTCTTCGCGGCCCCACAGCACCGCCCTCCCCTGCCCCCCGCTTCCAGCACCTCCCACTCTGAGTTGAATCCCTCAGGGTTTGGGTACCCATCTCCACCCTCACCCTCACCTTCACAGTGTCCTCACCTTGGAGCCCAGTCCAGGTGCCTGCGGGGCTGTGGAGTTGGCCTGAGGGACGCGGGTCTGTTTCCTGCCCCCTGGGCTGAAACCCGCTCCCCAAACTGACACCTCATCATCCGGGGAGCTCATGTAGCCATCTGGGTGGCCCCCGCACCTGGGGCGGCGATGATTTATCAACCGAGTTGTGGTGGCAGTGGTGGTGGCGGTCACAGAAAGTGAGGCCAGCGGCGTCTGGAGCGAGCGGTCAAGACCACAGGCACCGCATGCACAAGATTGTGGCAAACTGCCCCAGGCTTCAGGAAGCCTGGGACGCCCAAGCCATAGCCTCCTTATTGATCTGGTTCCTACCAACCAGCATGCGCCTTGTTTGCCCGGCCCCTCAAGGAGTAACCAATGGGGCCAAAGGCCCCCTCCAGTTTGCTGCCAAGCCCAAGGGTCATCAGGGCAGTTGATGAGTTGGTGGATGAAGGTGATGGTATGAGTACCGCTGTCAAGCCTCTCGTCCCACCTCCTCCTGTCCTGCCTTCCCTTTCTGATTAGAGTCACAGCCCTGAGCCCTGACTCTGTACAGACTGGATGGAGCGGGAGGCAGGAGGGTCCTGAGGGCCCTGGTCTCCTGGGAGGTGAGGATGAAACGTCAGAATGGAGACGCTGGGCACTTAGAACGTGCTGAAAGCATTTGCCAGCCTCCCTTCCACCACAAGCCTCACGACCCAATGAGAGACTGGGCAGAGGAATCCCACAGTCAGTGATCAGTGGTCGGCGTACTTCTCCATACGTGGCCAGAGGGCCAAGGGTTCCTATTTTTGTTCTGCAAGCAATTTGCCTCATCTGCTTCCATCAAATGTTCTTGGCAGGCAGATTTGGGGGACAGACTGGGGTTGACCTCACTCCCTCAGCTCTTTCCCCACTCTGAGGAAATTCAAAGAATACAGAGTCTTAATGTCCAGTTACACCCGCAAAGATGCTCACCACCGCTGATCCTGGAGATGTAAACTAAAACCATGAATTGGGTTTCACACTCTAGGACGACAAGTTTCCAAGAGCTTAACCATTCCGAGAGTGGGAGAGGTTAGAAGCAAACCCCTGTGACAGTGTGCACCACTGTCTTGCACAGAGATCTCTTTGGGAGGTAACTTGGCAAAATCTATGAAAAGCAACTTATACAGTAGGGCCCCTGTGCCTGGTGCTCTTCTAAGTGCTGTACATAAATAGTAATGCTTCCTTGTGACGCTCCTAGGACTATAGTACCAATGATTGCCAGCCTCTTACAGGTGAGGAAACGGGTTCCGAGAGGCTCAGCCACTGGCCCAAGGGCATTTGGCCCGTGCAGATCAGTGGCAGAATTGAAACCAAGCTATATGACTCCAGAGTCCTTGCTTTGAGCCGAAAGTCTTAAATCTTGAAAAAAAACAAAAACAAGATACTATTTTTTCTCTGTTCCAGGAAGTCTGCTACCTGGTACATCTTCTGGAGACACGCTGGTACTTGTAGTGGTCAAAAACACATGCACAGTGGTGTTGGTGATGGGAAAAACTGAGAACACTCCCAATTCTCATCAGTAAGCAAAGGGATCAATGGAATATGGTGTAGCATCCAGTTGATACAAGTGTGGCAGTCCAAAAGAATGGATCAGGCCATTATCACCAATTTTAAAAGCATCCCCCTGACTCCATACTGCAAGTTGCAGGATGATGGTGTTGGATACATGTTTGTAAATCTATTAAAACCCCAAATGAATCCTATCTAATGTTTGATAGCCTTTGAATGTATGTATGTTTCAGGTTCTGAAGTGTGTTTTTCACCGGCTGGGAAATACATTGGATAGCTCCTAACTGGATCCAGTAGGTGTATGGAACAAAGTTTTGACCTTGGATCTCCCCTGGTTGGTTAGGAAGGTGTACAGTAGGTTTCCTTTAGGCTCAACGTTGCCTACAGGTACCCTGAAAGCAGCTGTTCTCAGTCTGCCTTCAATGTGGGCATGCTGGGTTCAATCAGTTCTCCAATGGTATGATTATTTGGCCACAATATTTGTTCCTTCAGCTGGAATAGAAGATATCACTACTCATATAGAAGCTTTAACAAAATTCACCCAGGAAGCCTTTAATGATAGTAACGAAGCCATTACTTTGCTCAATTCAGAAATTTCCATGATGAGAAAAGAAGTCCTGCAGAATGCATGGTCCTCAATATTCTAACAGCTTCCCAAGGGGGCCTTATACTATAATACATAGTGAATGCTGTATTTTTATACCTGATGAGTCTTCTAATGCAACCCCCTTTATGATGTATATGAAAAGTCACATTTCCACTCTGAATGATCCTCTTCCCAGTTTAAGGGAAATGCTAGGAAAATGGTTTGGTTGAAGAGGGTACTGGTTTCAATCTTTACTAATGATATCCTCCTGTTTATTGGCAACTTTGATTACAGTTTGTGTATCTTATAAAGTGATAGTGTCTTGATTTTTGCACCGTGTATCACCTGTTCCTAGTAAAATAATGATATCTAAAGAACTTGAAACTATTGATCACATATATAGTTCTCTTTAAAGTAATGCATGCATATAATGCACATGTATGTTAAAATTAGGGTAGTCCTACTGGACAACGTGGAGTTGGCTTTATTCCTTGCTAGACATCCTAACTATTACCACCCTCTAAAAGGAAACAGAGAGCTGGGCCTAGGACCCAACAGGGAGGGACATGGTGGACCCAGGGCAAGTGAAGAGCCAATTGAGAGACGAAATACTGGATCACCTAATGCTTTCTATTGAAAGATTAATGATCAAAAGGAGACTTGATTAAATAAAGTACACACACCCCACACACACACACACCAGTCAGCCCCACTACATGTTTGAGAATCATATAATCTCTGTACAAGTATGTTTTCTTTGCATTCCAGTCCCCAAAAAAGGCAATGCCTAGAATGTTTAAACTACTGCACAATTGCACTCAATTCACACATTCGCAAAATAATGCTCAAAATTCTCAAAGCAAGGCTTCAATGGTACACAAATGAGAACTTCCAGGTGTTCAAGCTGGATTTAGAAAAGGCAGAGGAACCAGACATCAAATTGCCAACGTTCATTGGATCATAGAAAAAGCAAGAGAATTCCAGAAAAACACCTACTTCTGTTTAATTGGAACACTCTTAAAGAGATGGTAATACCTTACCACCTTACCTGCCTCCTGAGAAATGTGTATTTTGATGAAGAAACAACAGTTAGAACTGGACATGGAACAATGGACTGTTATCAAATTGGAAAAGGAATAAATCAAGGCTGTATATCATCACCCTGCATAGTTAACTTAAATGCAGAGTACCTTATGTGAAATGCCAGGCTGGATTAAGCACAACCTGGAATCAATATTGCCAGAATATTTATTAATAACCTCAGATATGCAGATGACACGACACTTATGGCAGAAAGTGAAGAGGAACTAAAGAGCCTCCTCATGAAGGGGGAAGAGGAGGGTGAAAACGCTGGCTTAAAACTCAGCATTTAAAAAGCTAAGATCATGGCATCCAGTCCCATCACTTCATGTCGAAAATAGATGGGGAAACAACGGAAACAGTGACAGACTTTCTTTTCTTGCGCTCCAAAATCACTGCAGATGGTGAGTGCAACCATGAAATTAAAAGACGCTTGCTACTTGAAGAAAAGCTATGAGACACCTAGACAGCATATTAAAAAGCGAGACACTACTTTGCCAACAAAGGTCCGTCGAGTCAAAGATATGGTTTTTTCAGTAGTCACGTATGGATGTGTGAGTTGGACCAGAGAGAAGGCTGATTGCTGAAGAATTGATGCTTTTGAACTGTGGTGAAGCCTCTTGAGGGTCCCTTGGACTGCAAGGAGATCCATCCAGTCAATCCTAAAGAAAATCAGTCCCGAATATTCATTGGAAGGACTGATGCTAAAGCTGAAGCTCCAATACTTTGGCCACCTGTTGTGAAGAGCCGACTCTTTAGAAAAGACCCTGATGCTGGGAAAGATTGAATGTGGGAGGAGAAGGGAATGACAGGGGATGAGATGGTTGGATTGCATCACCGACTTGATGGACATGAGTTTGACCAAGCTCCGGGAGTTGGTGAAGCAAAAGGAAGCCTGGCATGCTGCAGTCCATGGGGTCGGAAAGAGTCAGACATGACTGAGTGACTGAACAACAACATGCAAGTGAACTAAAGTCCAGGACCAGATGACTTCACAGGCAAATTCTATCAGGCATTAAGGGAAGAGTCAATACCTATCCTTCTGAATCTATTCCAAACTCATTCTATCAGGCCACTGTCACCCTGATACCAAAAGCAAACAAAGATATCACCAAAAGAGAAAATTATAGGTCGCTATCACTAATAAACATAGGCAAAAAATCCTCAACAAAACAGTAGCAAACCTGATCCAACAATACATTAAAAGGACCATATAATATGATCAAGTGGGATTTATCATATGATACAAGAATTTTTCAATATTCACAAATCCATAGGTCTCTATATGCAGAAAAAGCGTTTGAGAAAAATCCAATAACCTTTTATGATTTAAATAAAAAGTTTACATTTCCTGAGGAAGGAGGCAAGTGGGCCTGAGTCTAGATATTGAAATCAGATTCTGGCTTGCACTTCGAAATAGAAATAACAGCAGAAACAGGGTAGTCAGGCTTTGTCTCCTGACGAGGCTGTAAGATGATAGCTATGGCAGAGACAGAGAGGGGCTACACCCTGTTCGAGTGAAAGATCAAGAGATCACATATTTCCCATCCTCAGGGCAGGAGAGACACGGCACATGTGCAGAGTGTGCCCCTTGGGGGTCAAAAAGAAAAGGGCACCACCTCACAATATGTGATGCCGTCTCCCCCATAGGTCTCTGGGCTGGCGCCCATCTTGGAATAGAGTAGTGCATGCATGTTGGGGAGGGTCCCACGGCAAGTCAGATGTGGGGAAAGAAACCAGATAACTGGCCAAACATAACTAAGACCCAGAAGGACTGCCCTATATAAATGACTTAACTGACTCTTTACTGCACTCCACCTCATTACGACGGATGCCCACACTGTTTCTCACCAAGTGTGTACCTTTGCCTTCAGTTCAGTCGCTCAGTTGTGTCCCCTTCTTTGCCACCCCATGGACTGCAGCATGCCAGGCTTCCCTGTCCATCACCAACTACCAGAGCTTGGTCACACTCATGTCCATCGAGTCAGTGATACCATCCCACCACCTCATGCTCTGTTGTTCCCTTCTCCTCCTGCCTTCAATCTTTCCCAGCATCAGGGTCTTTTCCAATGAGTCGCTTCTTCACATCAGGTGGTCAAAATATTGGAGCTTCAGCTTCAGCATCAGTCCTTCCAATGAATATTCAGGACCAATTTCCTTTAGGATGGACTGGTTGGATCTCCTTGCAGTCCAAGGGACTCTCAAGAGTCTTCTCCAACACCACAGTTCAAAAGCATCAATTCTTCAGCAGTCAGACTTCTTAATGGTCCAAATCTCACATCCATATATGACTACTGGAAAAACCATAGCTTTGACTAGACGGACCTTTGTTGGCAAAGTAATGTCTCTGCTTTTTAATACACTCTCTGGGTTGGACATAGTTTTTCTTCCAAGGAGCAAGTGTCTTTTAATTTCATGGCTGCAGGCACCATCTGCAATGATTTTGGAGCCCAAGAAAATAGTCTGTCATGGTCCATTGTTTCCCCATCTCTTGCCATGAAGTGATGGGACTGGATACCATGACCTTGGTGTTTTGAATATTGAGTTTTTAGCTAGCTTTTTCACTCTATTTTTTCACTTCCATCAAGAGGCTCTTTAGTTCCTCTTCTCTTTGTGCCATAAGGGTGGTGTCATCTGTGTATCTAAGGTTATTGATATTTCTCCCGGCAATCTTGATTCCAGGTTGTGCTTCATCCAGCCCGGCATTTTGCATAATGTACTCTGCATATAAGTTAAATAAATAAGATGGCAATATACAGCCTTGACGTACTCCTTTCCCAGTTTGAAACCAGTCTGTTTTTCCGTGTCAGTGGCTTCTTGCTGCATACAGATTTCTCAGGAGGCAGGTCAGGTGATCTGGTATTCCCATCTCTTGAAGAATTTTCCAGTTTGTCATGAGCCACACAGTGAAAGGCTCTGGCATAGTCAGTAAGGCAGAAGTAGATGTTTTTCTGGAACTCCCTTGCTTTTCTGATGATCCAACAGATGTTGGCAACTTGCTCTCTGGCTCCTTTGCCTTTTGTAAATCGAGCTTGAACACCTGGAATTTCTTGGTTCATAAACTGTTGAAGCCTTGCTTGGAGGATTTTGAGCATTACTTTGGTATGGTGTGAGATGAGTGCAATTGTGTGGTTAGTTTGAACATTCTTTGGCATTGCCTTTCTTTGGGATTGGGATAAAAACTGACCTTTTTCCAGTCCTGTGGCCACAACTGAGTTTTTAAAAATTGCTGGCATATTGAGTGCAGCACTTTCACAGCATCATCTTTTAGGATTTGAAAAAGCTCAACTGGAATTCTGTAACTTCCACTAGCTTTGTTCAGAGTCATGCTTCCTAAGGCCCACTTATCTTCACACTCCAGGATGTCTGGCTCTAGGTGAGTGATCACACCACCATGGTTTTCCGGGTCATTAAGATCTTTTTTGTATAGTTCTTCTGTGTAGTCTCGCCACTTCTTCTTAATATCTTCTGGGTCTGTTAGGTCCATATCGTTTCTGTCCTTTATTATGCCCATCTTTGCATGAAATGTTGCCTTGGTATCTCTAATTTTCTCGAAAAGATCTGTAGACTTTACTATTCCATTGTTTTCCTCTCTTTCTTTGCATTGATCACTTAGGAAGGCTTTCTTATCTCTCCTTGCTCTTCTTTGGAACTCTGCGTTCAGATGGGTATAGCTTTCCTTTTCTCCTTTGCCTTGCTCTGTCTTAGCTAAACTGTTTCTCTGTGTGCTCTCCCACTTGTTGTGCTGCATCACTGATAATAAGCTTTGTACCTATTTTTACAATGGAAACAGTGACAAACTTTATTTTCTGGGGTTCCAAAATCACTGCAGATGGTGACTGCAGCCGTGAAATTAAAACGACCCTTACTCTTGGAAGAAAAGTTGTGACTAAGCTAGACAGCATATTATAAAGCAGAGACATTACTTTGTTGATAAAGGTCCATCTAGTCAAAGCTATGGTTTTTCCAGTAGCCATGTATGGATGTGAGAGGTGGACTATAAAGAAAGCTGAGCACTGAAGAATTGATGCTTTTGAACTGTGGTGTTGGAGAAGACTCTTGAGAGTCCCTTGGGCTGCGGGGAGATCAAACCAGTCCATCTTAAAGAAAATCAGTCCTGAATATTCATTGGAAGGACTGATGCTGAAACTGAAGCTCCAATACTTTGGCCACCTGATGTGAAGAAACTGACTCACTGGGAAAGACTTTGATGCTGGGAAAGGTTGAAGGCAGGAGGAGAAGGGGACGACAGAGCATGAGATGATTGGATGGTATCACCGACTCAATGGACATGAGTTTGACCAAGCCCTGGTAGTTGGTGATGGACAGAGAACCCTAGCATGCTACAGTCCATGGGGCCACAAAGAGTCGGACGCGACTGAGTGGCTGAACTGACTGAACTGACTTAAAGTTTTTACTTCCTTGAGAAACGCGTTTTTCAATGGGGAAAGAGCTAGGGAAAACTTGCTTCTAGCCGCTAGCCATTTTCAGTCTCGTGGGTAGGGTTCCTGGTTTTCATCCAGGCTACCCATGTTCAATTCCTGGGCAGGGAACTAAGATCTCACTCAAGCCACTGCTCACTGCCGCCTCTCCACTTGGATTGGAAGAATCAAAACTATCAAGATGACTCTACTGCCCAGTGCAATCTACTGATCCAATGCAATCCTTGTCAAATTACCAACGGTATCTTTCACAGAACTAGAACCAAAAAATCTCAAAGTTTGTATGGAGACACAAAAGACCATGAATAGCCAAAGAAATCTTGAGAGAGAAAAATGGAGCTGGAGGAATCATGCTCCAGGGCTTCAGAGTATACTACAACGGTGCAGTCACCAAAACAGTGTGGTACTGGCACAGAAACAGAAATATTGATCAACGAAACAGGATAGAAAGCCCAGAAATAAACCCATGCACCTATGGTCAATTAATCTATGACAAAGGAGGTGAGAATATACAAAAGAGAAAAGGCACTCGCTACAATAAGTGCTGCTGGGAAAGCAGTACAGCTACATGTAAAACAATGAAATTAAAACATTCCCAAATGTCATACAAAGAAATAAACTAAAAACGGATTAAAGACCTAAATGTAACACCAGATACTATAAACCTCTTAGAGTAAAACACACGCAGAACATGCTTTGACATAAATCGCAGCAATATGTTTTTTCATGCACTTCCTAGAGTAATGAAAATAAAAACAAAAATAAACAAATAGGACATAATTAAATTTAAAAGCTTTTGCACAACAAAGGAAACTATAAACAAGATGAAAGACCTCCCTCAGAATCAGAGAAAATATTTGCAAACAAAGTAAGCAACAAGGGATTAATTTCCAAAATATGCAAATAGGTCATGCAACTCTCTCTCTCTCTCTCTGTCTCTCTGTCCCTCTTCTCTCCCTCTCCCTCTCTCTCTCTCTCTGTATATATGTATATATATACATATATATATATACATATATATATGGGCTTCCCTGGTGGCTCAGACAGTAAAGCATCTGTCTGCAATGCTGGAGACCCAGATTCAATCCCTGGGTCAGGAACATCCCCTGGAGAAGGAAATGGCAACCCACTGCAGTATTCTTGCCTGGAAAATCCCACAGACAGAGGAGCCTAGTAGGCTACAGTTCAGGGGGTTGCAAAGATTCGGACACGACTGAGCAACTTTAATTTATTTTATATATACATATACATATGTATACACACACACGTGGTTGTCATACATTTTGCATCTATGCACATTATAAACTCTAAACACATTATCATTGTTCTGCTTTAAATTGTCAATTTTAAATATTTTTGATGAATAAAAATATCTTCTGTGTTTGGCCACATAAAAAGTAAAATAATTAAATAAATAAAATAAAAACTGGTCAAGTTGCCTAAGTTTTCAAGCTGATTAGAATAAAACAGCTCATAGTGTCCTCTTTCCTCTAAAATTCTATTTTTGGAAATAATAGCATTTCTCCTACATACAGTAGTTGCAAGAAAATAACACAGAACACCCAAACATCCTTCACCTTGACTGACCCATTATTATTTTGTCAAATTTCCCATATTCTGTTTCTGTCTCTGTGTTGTTGAATCATTGGCGTTACTTTAAGACATTGCAGTGCTTCTTCTTTCAGTATTTCAGTGTGTATCTCTTCAGAGAAAAATTAGTCTGCCTCAAATCTTAATCCAATTATCATACTCGGGAAATTTAACTTTGAGACAATATAATTAACTTACTATATGATCCTCATTCAAAATGTCTGATTGTCCCAATAATGTTTTCGTACCTGAATTCTAAAATAAACCTTGCTTCCAAATAAACGTTATGTAGTGCATTTGGTTATCAGTGTCTTTAGTGTTCTTTAAACCACAACATTTTCCTAGATTTTTTGGGGGGGTTGCATGATATTGAAATTTTTAATGATCCAGTCCAGGTGGTTTTCAGAAAGCTTCTCCAGTGGAATTTGTGTGATTGCTGCTTCCTGATTCCATTCAGGTTAAACGTTTCAGAAGGAATATTGCATAGGTGATGTTCTGTCCTTCTGAATTTATGGCATCAGGATTTTCTTATGATTCTTCCAATTCTATTCAGATATACTTGACATACAGCACTGTATGTATTAAAGTGTACAGCATAATGATTTGACATACATACATCATGAAATGATTATCACAATAAGTTTAGTAAACATGCATCTTCTCATATAGATAGACAATTAGAGATAAAGAAAAAACTTTTCTTGTGATGAGACCACTTGGGATTTATTCTCTTAACAACTTTCGTATATAACATACAGCAATGTTAATTGCACTTATCATGTTATACATTACATCCCTCGTACTTAATTACCTAATAACTGGAAGTGTGTCCCTTCTGCCCACCCCTGTCCCCACCCCCACACCTACCCTTTGGTAAGTGCAAATCTGAAGTCTGTTTCTGTGAATCTTTGTTTCTTTGCTTGCTTGGTTGTTTTTGAAGTGTAATTGACATACAACACTATGTCAGCTCCTGGTACACAACATAGTGATTAATTATTATCTGCATATTTCAAAATGGTCAGCGCTATAATTCTAGTTATAATGTGTCACCATGCAAGATAGTACACAGTTATTGGCTATATTTCCTACACTGTGCATAACTCTTTCTGTATCTGAATATTTTAAGTTGCTGACCTCTTAAGTGTAAACACGTTTTCACATCCCGACATTTTTACTCCTTTCCTCATGTTTACTGTTTCTGACATCATATTTTCCCTTTTTTTTCCCCCTGTATGTTTCTTAACTAAGGGGTTTCCCTGGTGGGTCAGTGCTGGAGATGTGAGTTCGATCCCCGGTTCAGGAAGATCCCCTGGAGAAGGAAATGGCAACCCACTCCACTATTCTTCCCTGGAGAATCCCACGGACAAAGGAGCCTGGCAGGTTACAGTCCACGGGATCTCAAAGAGTCGGACATGATTTAGCAAATAAACAACAATAATGCATTAACTGCATATTGTGGATATAGATGATTTTACTACTTTTGTCTTATAACCTTCCCACTAGCTTTGTAAGCCATTGATACAGCTTTGTAAACTGTATATTTGCCTTTATCAGTGAACTTACTCCTTTCATCATTTTCATATTTCTAATTGTGTCTTTTCCTTTTTGCTTGGAGAAGTCCCCTTAACATTTCCTGTAAAGCTGGTTTGATGATGCTGAACTCTTAGCTTTCGTCTGTCTGTAAAACTTTTGATCTCCTTCAAATCTGGATGACAGATTTGAAGAAATGACAGATTACCAGTAGGATCTTCTGGTTGTAGGTTTTTCCCTTTAATATTTCAAATATATCGTGCCACTCCCTTCTGGCATGCAGAGTTTCTGCCGAAAATTCCCGTGTTTGTAACTTGTTGCTTTTCCCTTGCTGCTTTTAACATCCCCTCTTTAGCTTTAATTTTTGCCGTTCTAATTGCAATGTGTCATGGTGTGGTCTTGTTTGGGACTCTGTTCCAGGATGCCCATTTCTTTTCCCAGGTTAGCAAAGTGTTCAGCTAGTATGTCTTCAAGTGTACTCTCTGCCCCTTTCTCTCTTTTTCCCCTCCTTGGGACCCCTAGAATTCAAATGTTTCTATGCTTGATGTGGTCCCAGAGGTCTCTGAAACCGTCCTCATTTCTTTTTATTCTTTCTTTTTTCTGTTCGGCTTTAGTGATCTCCACTATTCTGTCTCCCAGGTTATTGATCCATCCCTCTGTATCATCTCACCAACCATTGAAGTGTATTTTTCATTTCACTTATTGTACTCTTCAGCTCTGTTTGGTTCTCCTATAGATTTTTTATTTTTGGCTTTCTTTAAACTATTTAATTTATTATTTTTAACTGGAGGATAGGTGCTTTAAGATATTATATTTGTTTCTGACATATATCAACAGGAATTAGCCTGTTATATATATATATATATATATATGTCCCTTTCCTCTGTTTTTTGTACCCTCTTCTTGAACCTCTTTCCCAGCTCCCACCCTATCCCACCCATCTAGGTTGACACAGAGCATCAGGTTTGAGCTCCCTGTGTCAGACAACAAATTCCCACTGGCTATCTGTTTTATATAACGTAATGTATGTGTTTCAATGCTACTCTCTCCATTTGTTCCACCCACTCCTTCCCCCACTGTGTCCACAAATCTCTTCTCTATGTCTGTGTCTCCATTTCATCCCTGAACTATGTTCATCAGTACCACCTTTCTAGATTCCATGTGTATGCATTAATATCCGATATTTGTTTTTCTCTTTCTGACTTACTTCATTCTGTATATTAGGCTCTAGGCTCACCCACCTCAATAGAACTGACTCAAATGCATTCCCTTTTCTGGCTGAGTAACATTCAATTGTATATATGTACTACAACTTCTTTATCCATTCATGTATCTTTTTCCATTATGGTTCCCTTATGGTATATGCCCAGTAGTTGGATTGCTGGATCTTGTGGTAGTTTTCTTCCTAGTTTTCTTTTTTAAGGACTCTCCATACTGTCCTCCATACTGACTGTATCAATGTACATTCCCACCAACAGTGCAAGAGGGTTCCCTTTTCTCCACATCCCCTCCAGCATTTATTGTATATAACTTTTTGATGATGACCACTCTGACTGGTGTGAGGTGATACCTCATTATAGTTTTGATTTACATGTCTCTAATAATGA
Organism: Muntiacus reevesi; assembly: GCF_963930625.1. NCBI lineage: Eukaryota > Metazoa > Chordata > Mammalia > Artiodactyla > Cervidae > Muntiacus > Muntiacus reevesi. The sequence goes on from NC_089271.1 coordinate 63,091,748, forward strand.
GTGATGTTGAGCATCTTTCATCTGTTTATTAGCCTTCTGTGTCTTCTTTGCATAAATGTCTATTTAGATACTTTGCCAAGTCTTTGACTGGGTTTTCTGTTTTTTTGGTGTTGAGCTTCATGAGCTGCTTGTATCTTTTGAAGATTAATTCTTTGTCAGCTGTTCAATTTGCTGTTATTTTCTCCCATTCTGAGGGTTGTATTTTCACCTTGTTTATCATTTCCTTTACTGTGCTAAAGCTTTTAAGTTTAGTTAGTTAGTTAGTTTATTTTTATTTCCATTATTTAGGTGGTGTGTCATAGAGAATCTATCTTGCTGTGATTTATGTCATAGAATACTCTGCCTGTTTTCCTCTAAGAACTTTTGAGTTTCTTGTCTTAGAGGTTCAATTCTAAGTTAAAAACTTGTAACTCCTTTCCCTGTCCATCCAATCTTGCCCTGAGTTTTTTGATCCGGTTTATGATCCCTACTCTGAATGCTTTCTCAAGTAGAGTGCCTGCCTCCACTTCACTTAGTGCTTCTTTGGGGTTTTACCTTGCTCCTTTGGTTTGAACATATTCCTCTGTGTCCTCTTTTTGTCTAATTTGCATTTTTAATCCTATGTGTTTAGTGGGTTGATTACATCTACCAGTCCTGGAAGAATGGCTTTCTGTAGGAGACATCCCAAGCGTCTCTGCAGTGCACGCCCCTCTGGTCACCAGAGCTATATGCTCTAGGGATGCCCCGTATGTGACGCATGGTCTCATAGGGCTAGCTAGCCTCCGGTCTGACTGCTTGCCAGGCGCTGCTTTGTGTGGAGTCTGCCAGTCACTTATGAGTGCGGTGGGATCATGGTACTGCTGGCTCTGTGTCCCTGAGGGATTTCTGAGCCTGTTTCTCTTGTGAATAGCTGCAAGCTTGGGAATCCCAGATCTAGCATAGGCCAATTGTTTCGTAGGGCTAGTTCCTGCATTGCCACCTACGGGGTCCTAGGTATCCCAAACCTTTGCTTGTCCCGCTGGTGAGTGTGGCTGTTTCCGAAGGCAGCTGGCTGAGAGGCCAAGGTATGGTGAGGCTGGTTTGTCCTGCCGTTGACTGAGTTTGGGATCCAGGGTGTCCTGGGGCTAGTGCCAGCTCAATAGTGTGTAGAGATCTGTTTCTGTTCCTGGGTCTCTAGCTGCAGGGCTCTGGGATCCCAGAGCTGGTCACAGTTCACTGTTGGGTGGGGACAGTTCCTAACATGGCTGGCGGTGGGGCCCTAGATGTCCCATAGGGGGTGTCCACACGCTGTTATGTGGGGCCAGATTCCAGAGCTGCTGGCTGAGAGCTCCAAAGTGTCCCAGACCTGGTGTCTACTTTCTGGTACACTGTGCTGGAACTCAGTGGCTCCTGGTGCTGGTGTGGCCCTGCCGGTGGGTGGCCTTTTTCCTGGTATGGCAGACTGAAAGGTGGGAGTTACTGTGGTTGCTGGTGTCTGCCTGCTGGTGGGTGGAGCTGGTTCTTGGCTTTGCTGGCTTCAGGGCCCTGGAGTGGTCCAGGAGTTGGCGTTTTGGGCCACTTTTGGTTGGGGCTGTGGTCCAGCATGTACTAGGGCTGTTGCCTACCCACTGATGGGTAAAACTGGTCCTGGGGCTAGCGATGACCTGCTGTGGGCAGGAACTAGGTCCCAGGGTCTCTGACTGCAGGACCCTGGAGTCCTGGCTTAATGCCTTCTTACTGGTGTAGAGGGCCATGTGGTGTGTCGGGGCCTCTGATTGACAGGGCCAGCTCCAGGGACTCTTAAGACAGCAGGCTTGCTTGTGGGTGGGGCTGTGTCTCTGCCTGGCTAGTGGCTTGGCCTGCCCTCGTACTACTGCCTACGGCTGATGGGCAGGTCTGAGCACTGGTGCTAATAAGCTAAGGGAGGATTCCAAAACGGCACTTGTTAGCACCAGTGGCCATGTGGTAGAAGGAGCTCTGCAAAATGGCTGCTTCCGGTGTCTATGCCCCCAGGGCGAGTCCAGCTGCCTCGTGCCTCTCTGGGAGGCTCTCCAAGATCAGCAGCTGCCTCTGGCCCAGGCTCCTTTCAAATTATTGCTTCCGCCCTGGGTCCTGGAGCATGTGAGATGTTGTATGTGCCCTTTAAGAGTGCAGTCTATTTCCTACGGCCCCTGGCCCTCCCAAAAGTAACTCGTGCTGACCATCAAAGCCCAATATTCTGGGAGATCATCTTCATATGAATAAATATAATTCCATCAGCAAAAATATTCAAAGTAGAACTATACAGAATAAGCATGAAGCTTACAAATTTAACATTGAAAAAGTAAGAAATTAAACAGATACATTTAATAATTTCACTCATATAGCTGTAAATAGCTCTCATCGCTAACTCATATCATTTAAAGATATATATACAATACAAAACTTTGAGGGAAAGGGAAGAAAGGATGGCACAAAAGTAAGAGTGTGGATATTCCCCTTGAAGAAGGAATGGGGCTAAGATAAGACAGGGAAACTTCAGAAGTCTTAGGGAAAGCCAACACTATCCTCTTCTGTGACTTGGGGGTATATAACTGATCATCAAGTATTACACTCCACGTATATATTGCGACTTCTTCTCTGTCCATGTGACATTTCAGTATGATTGGAGAAAAATCTAATGCTAAGGGAAATAACATCCCAGTATAAGCATGTTGTAATTATGTTCTAACCAGAAGTAGAACCAAAGTTACTTTCTTTGTTTCTAACATATCTAATTGAGATTAGTAATTTTCTATTCATTTATATTAATAGCTTTGTTTTCAAGAACTCATAGCTGTTTGCTAAAAATAAGAAAGTGATGCTTACGTAATTATAATATCAATCTCAATTTTTAATAAATATTCCATGTTTGGGTAGTACATTTTAACTCAAAATTTAATTGTGAATTTGTGCTGAAACCCACAGAAGTGTTGTATTTGGCTGCAATTTTCAGAGACATCTCCCTTCCCATCCACTTCCTCTCAGAGGTGGAGCAACAAGAACCTGTGAAAAAGAAATGAAGGCCCAAAATACAGAGTATGTTAATTTTATATCCTGCAACTTTACTATATTCATTGATTTGCTCTAGTAATTTTCTGGTAGAGTCTTTAGGGTTTTCTATGTAGAGGATCATGTCATCTGCAAACAGTGAGAGTTTCACTTCTTTTCCTATCTGGATTCCTTTTATTTCTTTTTCTGCTCTGATTGCTATGGCCAAAACTTCCAAAACTATGTTGAATAGTAGTGGAGAGAGTGGGCACCCTTGTCTTCTTCCTGATTTTAGGGGAAATGCTTTCAATTTTTCACCATTGAGGATAATGTTTGCTGTGGGTTTGTCATATATAGCTTTTATTATGTTGAGGTATGTTCCTTCTATTCCTGCTTTCTGGAGAGTTTTTATCATAAATGGATGTTGAATTTTGTCACAGGCTTCATGCGCCTGCATTGCAACATACCTATTTGACCAGCCGAGGGCAGTATAGTTTAAGGCTGTTTGTTGGGAAGGGCCAGATGCCAGGCCTTCGGAGTTCTTCCTGTTTTTTGTGATTAGCTTATTAACCCCTGAGACTGAGGGGCGTATTTGAGCCAATATGGTGGTGATGGTAAGGGTGCTGGTGGTTGCATGGGCTGCATCTCCCTTGCCCGTTTGACACTGCTATCTTAACACCAGCCTTCACCCCTGCTCCCCGCAGCAGCAGCTCTTTTCTTCCTCTTTCTCCTCAGACAGAAACTGAGACCTTTGATGTCCTAGACTGGGTGTGCTCCCACCTTCCACTGGCACAGAAGCGGTAGGTGGGTGTGCACAACACTTCAAGCCCTTCCCTTGTTCTTTGTAGGGAGCAAAACTGGAAGAATTTTCCTGAAATGATAGCCTCCACCCCACAGTGAGTGTGCCTCCTTTTGTTGCTAGTCTTGTGGTCCAAGTGAAGTCTCCACTCTGGATTGTGGCATTGATAAGGCCAACAGGAAGAATGTCATTTTTTCAAATCTCTTAGATTGATGAAATGAAACAAAATCATTCTCTGGGGCCACATCTCTGCCTAAAAATAACATTTCCTATTAAAAATACTGTTCCACCTTGTAACCCTGTTGTTTAAAATTCCAGCTATCATACTTCACCTCTCTCTTTAAGGATGGGCCTGAAGCAAACATTGAGTAAATATTTATGTCGAGACTTTACTTTAAATGACTCAGTATGTAAAGGGTCTTTTCAGATTCTTCTTATGGATTTTTCATCTCTTTAAATGACACTTGCTTTATTGCTAATTCTAGGACACCGTCAGAAGATGTTTTGAAAAAAAATGTTTGCCCATAATTCTAGGACCCAAACGCCTCAACGGATATTTCCCACATGGTTCCTGCCCCAGAATCAGACATACAATATATTAGGGCTAGATAATCTGATGCAGAAAACTAATAGGTCTTCTCCTGAGAGGTGTACAAATGAGGAATCTGAGAGTAGAGGGACAGTGCCATGTCAAGGCCAGAAGACAATTCAACTATACCCCTTCAGTTCCCACTTTGTCATTAGTTAGAACAGAAGCACCTCCATCTCTTCACAATCAGACCTCTTGTGGATGTATGTTGAAGTTGGTGTAGCTATTTCCCAAACTCACGACTACTTGAAACAATGAAATCTGCCCCATTTACTGTCAGTTATAGCTAGAGTCTTGTTCACTCACTTGAGCATCCCAGGTGAAGCACTCCCCTTCACTGCATCCACAGAATCTCTAGTGTTTTGTGGTCACTGTGGATCGTTGACCTAACAGGCCTAACACAAGGCAGAGTAAGGTAGGGCAAGCACTTGATGAGGAATCAGGAGACCTACCTCTCTCCTAACCTGCTGAAAAGCACTTCCACATTCTGAACCTCTGTTTCTCCATCTGGGAAAAGAGGAAGGTGATCTAGATCAGTGGCTCTCAACCTGGGGTCCAAGAACGTCCTGAAATTGTGTGCAAAGTTGTGGGAGGCATGTATACAGTCTTCTTGGAGGGTGTAAGGAGCTCATTAGATTCTCAAAGGAGTCCTTTTATGGGCTGAATTGTGTTGCCCCCAAATTCCTATCTTAAAGCCTTAACCCTCAATGTGACTGAATTTGGAGATGGAGCCTTTAGAGAAGTAATTAGGGTTAATTAAGGGAGCTGGTAAAGAGTCTGCCTGCAATGCAGAAGACCCGTTAGATTCCTGGGTCGGGAAGTTCCCCTGGAGGAGGGATAGGCTACCTACCCTAGGTAGGACTTCCATTGTGTCCAGATGGTAAAGAATCTGCCTGCAATGCAGGACACCTGGGTTCGATCCCTGTGATGGAAAGATCCCCTGGAGGAGGGCATGGCAACCCACTCCAGTATTCTTGCCTGGAGAATTCCCATGGACAGAGCAGCCTGGTGGGCCATCGTTCATGGGGTGCCAAGTGTCACACACGACTGGGCAACCAAGCACAGCACACACAGAGGTTGTAAGAGTGGAGCCCTAATCCCATAGGATCTGATATCCTTATAAGAGAAAGAGATTCCAGAGATCTCTCTCTCTCTCTTTCCCCATACATACCCAGAGGAAATGTCATGTGAAGAAACAGAGAGAAGGTGGTGAACTACAATACAAGGGAGTGCTTTCACCATGAGTTGAACTTGCTGGCACCTTGATCTTGGATTTCTAGTATTCCGAACTGTGAGAAACTAAATGTTCTTTGTTTAAGCCATCCAGCCTGTGGTATTTGGTTTGGGCAGCTTGAAGAGACTAACACAAGTTCCATAAGCCAAGAAAGATCCAGAGCCATTGGACCTACTGGTTGCCTGAAACCTATTCTGTACATTGATGTTTTAATGCAGCATTTTTAGATACTTTCAGATTTCGTGAGTTCTTGCTTAGAACAGTGCAGTATATTATTTTTTTTTAATTTTTTTATCTTTTTTTATTTTTTATTTTTTTTCTTTTCTTTTTTTTTATTTTTTTATTTTTCAGTGGGTTTTGTCATACATTGATGTGAATCAGCCATAGAGTTACACGAATTCCCCATCCCGGTCTCCCATCCCACCTCCCTCTCCACCCGATTCCTCTGGATCTTCCCAGCCCAACAGGCCCGAGCACTTGACTCATTCCTCCCTATATTATTTTTATTGCAACATACTTCTTTTTCTAACAGTTGCATAACACAGATTTGTAACCCCTGGACCAGAGTTTAAATCCTGATTCCACCACCTACTAGCTGTTTGACTTTGGACAAGCTATCACGGGCTTGTGTCTCGTATATGAAATAGGGATAAGATTAGTGTCTACTTCACATGGCTGTTGTGAGAATCAAATGACATAATGTATGTAGAGGGCTTGGCCCATAGTAAATTTTCAACAGATGTTAGTAGCTTTTGTGATGAAAATATAAGTATCTATCAGGGTTTTTTGCCCTTATAAACTACACTGCTGTGAGCAAACTTCTTTATACACAGAGAATTTTTTTTCTTTTAAATGATTTCCTCAGCCTCAATTCCTGAGCATCCTACAAGCGAGTCAATCCCTTATCATTTAGATGTTCCTATCGTGTTCTTATTGAAGCATATCATTTACAATTATTTTGTAAATCTCTTAGAAATACACACAAAATTTAAAAAAAAATTATAACAATTCCAGGAGTTCTTTCTATTTAGTAGAACTTTATTAGTCCCTTTCAACTCAGAATTATCAGTGTTGCTAGTTTTGCACCACATGCAAGTCTTTGGTGGGGCAACATTTATAAAGAGTGCTTCACTGTTGGGTCCAGGATTTCCTTCCAAACTACTGAGACCCCCATCTGCACCCTGTCAGTGGAAATGCTTTCTAAGAGGGTTTCTTGTATGTACAAGTAATGAAAACTACATCATAAACTGGCAGATCACCAACAGCTGGCACTGTCAAAAGTATGCTCATTTTAGAAACATGAAAATGTAAACAAAACAAACAAACAAAAGGCCTGTCTTAGAATCAATGAAATATGCTCACTCACCACTACTATGAATCCCATCTTCTTCAGATAATTTTCTTAATCTACATTTCCCAACACCTGTTGCAAGCCTGTGATGTGGTCCTCACCTTTAAGGTATTTGTGCAGAAGGCTTTGATTTGCAAGTAACATGAAAACACTGATGGGCAGAGGTCTTCTGCCCAGTGGCTGGGCAGTGCCATGGTTTCCGTGGCACTGATGGCAATAGAGGCAGTGTTTCTGAGGTTACTCAGACCAATTAAGCAGCAATGTTTCTGAGAGTTTTGCCTAGAGCTTCTTCTATAGCCCTTCTAACAATTCTGCAAGGGATAAATTCCTTTCTGTCCCAACTAGTTAGAGTTGCCCCCATGAGATCTTTTCTTTCCTTCTTTCTTGTTAACAAACTCTGATTTTGTTGGGAGCAGCAATATGTGCAGGCTAAAAAGTTACATTTCCCAGGCTTCCTCAGAGAGGTATAACCACAGGACTAAATTCTGGTCAGTGAGACATAATTAGAAGTGAGTACATAGAGCTTTGGGGTAGATTCCTCAGAAAGCAATGTGACCTCAGTATGTCCCACATCTTGAGTGGTATATGTCAGCTCCTTAAAGCTAGAGTTTTTACTATTATAATTGTTGTTGTTGTTGTTAAATAAAAATCACAGCAGGAAGTTCATTTGAATTACTGTAAGGAAACAAAAAATATGAACTTGTCAGGAAGCATTTAACAGGAGGCTTCCTGTGTGCTGTTTTGGATCTGGAAGCCTCTGGTCCTAATACGGACCTGAATATTCAGGGATTAAGAGGAAAGGCACACCTTTCCAGGGGTGAGGCACGTCCTTCGTCAGTTTTTCAATACGGGATAATTACCCTCTTCCTTTTTATGAACCATATGGTAAAAGTGATTGTTTACGACTCTCTCTCTTTGATAAGGATCGACCTATGTTTTGTAAGTCTGGAATTTTAATCCTTATCTTTGCTGAGAATAACTACCTTGTAAGACAGTATATATGCCCACACCAAGTTGATTAAAACACCTTTCTCCATCAGAGCTTGGGTCCCCGAGTCTTTCTTTCTTTCTTTCTTTCTTTCTCTTCCTCTCTTTCTCTTTATCTCTCTATTTCTGGCTGATTCCCTGTAATGAGAGAGCCAGCTGCGTAACCCAGGGACTATTAGCCTCTTTCCTTCTTTCATTTTCTCATCGTCGATGGCAGACCACCAGGTTCCGGTCCATTAAAGGACCAACATGAACTCCTATTGTATACTGATAACTCCCCCAGGGTGGAGAATGCTCTGTACACAGGTTCATTTTACCTGAACCCCATTAGTATGCATAAAGGGTCACTAGGTACAAATTGGCCAGATGCTTCTGCAGATTAGTGCAGGGAATAGCTGACAAGCCAGAACCAGAATCTATGGCTTTGGCTTTATTTCAGGTAAAATTTGTATCACATGACCAAATATTTGGATTTTATTTTGTATCTGCAAGGTTTGCCACTGAAGAATAATATCTATCTTCTGGAAAGCTCGTACTATTAACAAATTCTAGTTTTCTTCTTGCCCTATATTTCTTTTCTTACCATCAGAAGTTGATTTCATTTCATAGTGTTTTAAATTGGAATGATCCTAGATCATGAAGCTTTAAATTATTATTATAAATCTCTTTGCAGATTGCGTGCTCTTTGTTTAACATCTGTTTTGATGTACCACTGCCAAATCCACACTGGATATATCATTCTTTGACGGTATACTCTGCTAAAACTAGCAATGAAATAAAAGTACCTAAATGCTGATACAAACGTATTTTATGGCAAAGAAACCTGAGTGGGAGAGCTGAATCAGTTGACCAATCTCCTTTTGTTCTTTACCTTCTCTTCCTCTCTGCTGCCTTGAAGACAGATGTGAAAGATGAAGCTCAGGCAGCCATCTCGTGAAGGCTAAATAAATGATCATTCTCACACTGAGCAGAAATACAAAAGGAGTCTGAATTTCTGAAAACATCATGAAGTACTATTTCAGCATTTGACTGCCCATCTTCAGACTTTTCCTCAAATAGAAAAAAAATTACTTAATTTGTTTAAGCTACTGTTTTTGGAGTCCCTGTTACTGGAACTAAATTCAGATTCTAATTGATTTAGAATTTGGTACCTCAAGGTGCAAGCTGTAAGTTACAGAATCTAAAGTTTTAGAATTGGCTGAATAGGAAGGATTGGACTTGGAGCCATAATGGTAAAGCTATGGCAGGTTGAAAAGTTGTTACTCTTAGGTATGTGGTGATGAAACCCCTGGTCAAACAGTTGTATGTGGTTCTTCAGAAAGTGAGTTCTGTGCCAACCAAAACTGTAGTTTAGGGCAGTTAGGTTATTTTTAAGTTCGTATGTGCATTTTACCCTTTCTACATAGAAAGTCTTATCATGCAAGAGAACACAGGAAGAGAGGCAGAGACAGAGAGAGATGAAAGGAAGACACCCTCACCCACACAACCCTCCAATACTGCACTTGCACAGCCGTCTCAGATACTGGGCCCCACTTCCGCAAGACTGGAAACGTTCCCAGATGAGCAAAAGCTGATGGAGTTCTTTACCACTAGACCTGCTCCACAAGATAGGCTAAAGGAAGTCCTTCCAATTGATACAAATGGAAGGTAAACAGCACTCTGAAGCCATGTCAAAATATAAGGTTCTCTGGTAAAGACAAATACATGGACCAAACACTATGAGAGTTTTGGTGAATAGAATTAAAAAAGAAAGACATAAAAATAATTATAAACCTATATTAATGGGTATACAATATATAAAGATGTATGTTATTAATACCATAAAAAGGGAGTGAGCTGGGAAAGTATTCAGTTTTTATATGTAACTGCAGCTGATTTCAGCCATTTAAAATACTCTATAACTTAAAGAGGTTTTAAATAACTCCAAAGGTAACCACATGGAAAATATCTGTAGAATATATAAAAAAGGAAATAAGAAGGGGATTAATATATATCACTACAAAAAAGAAAATCAACGAAATTGGAGGGAAAGCAATAAGAGATGAAAGGAGGGACAAAAAAAGCTACAAGACATATGGAAAATAATTAACAAACTGGTAGTAAAGTCCATCCTATCAATAATTACCTTAAATGTCAATGGATTAAACTTCCCAAGATACATAGATTTGCTGAATGATTAGGGAAAAAACAGAATCCATATACACTGTCTACAGGAGATTCGCTTTAGGTCTAAGAACACACAGAGGCTGAAAATTAAAGAATGGAAATAGATTTTCCATGCAAAATGAGAGCAGGAATGGCTATACTAATATCAGATAAGATGGATTTTAAATAAAAAACAGTAATAAGTGACAAAGGACATTATATAATGCTTAAAAGGTAAATTCATCAACATAATATAACAATTACACAAATTTAGGCACCAAACCTCAGAGCTCTTAACTATAGAAAGCAAATGTTGACATATTTGAAGGGAGAAATAGATTGCCACACAATAACAATAAGACACTTTGATATCCCACTTTCAATAATGGATAAAAACAACCAAACAGTAGATCAACAAGCAAATAGAGGATCTAACAAGGCTACAGACCAATTGAACTTAACAACATATGCAGAACAATCCATCCAACAACAGTGAAATACAAATCCCCCTGTATAAATGGAACATTCTCCAGCATAAACTACATGTTAAACCACAGAACAAGCCTTAGCAACTTCAAGAAAAGTGAAACTACACACAGTATCATTTCTGATCACAGTAAATGAAACCAGAATGCAACAGCACAAGGAAGATGGGAAAATCCACAAATGTACCAAAGTTTAACAACATATACTTGAGCAATCAATGGGTCAGAAAAGAAGCCACAAGGGAAATTAGAAAACATCTTGAGACAGGAAAAATGAGAACACAACATGACAAAACTTACAGGGTACAATGAAAGCAATGCTGGGACTTTATAACTATAAATGTGTACATTAAAAAGGAAGAAAGATCACAAATCACCTATATAATTTTACACCTCAAGGAGCTAGAAAAGGAACAAACGAAAACCAAAGCCAGCAGAGGAAGGAAATAATAAAGATTAAAGCAGAGATAAAAAAATAACAGAAAAGACAGCAGAAAAAAATCAACATAACTGTATTTGCTTTTTAAAAGTTCAAGAAAACTGACAAATAGATAGATTAAGAGAAAAAGATGAAAATAACTGAAATTAGAAATAAAAGATGGGATATTACAATCAATGTCCCAGAAACAAACAGGATTATAAGAGGACATTATGAACCATTGTTTGGAAAGTAACTGGACAACCTAGAAGAAGTGAATCAATTCCTAGAAACACACAATTTACCAGAACTGAATCAAGGAGAAATAGAAAACCTGATAGACCAATAATGAGATTGAATCAGTAATCACTAACTTCCCCCCCCACACACACACACAGAAAAAAAACAGGAACAGTTAGTTTCAATGGAGAACTCCACCAAACATTTAAGGAATTAATACCAATCTTTCTCAAATCATTCCAAAAATGTTGAAGAAAAGGTAACAGTTTCAAACTCATTTCACCCTGATATTAAAGGCACCAAAAGAAAAGAATATTACAGGCCAGTTTCCCAGATGAATGCAGACGCAAAACTCCTCAACAAAATACTAGCAAAACGAACTCAACAGCACATTAGAAGGACTGTGTGATACAGTCAAATGGGACTTATCCCTTGGATGCAAGGTTAGTTTAACCTACAATTAACTAACAAAATTAATCAATGCAATGAAACACATTAACATGAATGAAGGACAAAAATCACATCATCATCTCTATAGAGGCATAAAAATTCAACCCTCTTTCATCATAAAAACACTCAAAGAACTAGGAGTAGAAAGAAATTACCTCAACATAATAAAAGCCATATAAGTAAAGTTCACAATGAACATGATACTCAGTGGTGAACAGCTGAAATCTCTTCTTCTAAGGTAAGGAACAAGACAAGGAAGCCCACTCTCACCACTACTATTCAACACACTGGAAGTCATAGTCAGAGCACTTAAGAAACAAGAAGAGATTAAAGGCATCCAAATCAGAAACAAATAAAAGTATCTCTGTTTGCAGATAGCATCATTTTGTGCATGGAAAACTCAAAAGATTACACACTCACACACTAACACACACACAAACACAACTGGGAGAACTAATAAACATATTCAACAAAGTTCCAGGACACAAAATCAAGAAACAAAATTCAGTTTAATCACTACACACTAACAAAGAACAATTTGAAAAGGAAATTAAGAGAACAATTCCATTGATATTAGCATCAAAAAAGAATAAAATACTGAGGAATAAACTCAAGCAAGGAGTCAAAAGACTTGTATACTACAAACTACAAATCATTGCTGAAAGAAATTAAAAAGAAATACAAATAAATGGAAACACAAATAAATGGAAAGACACCTGTCTACACAGACTGGAATACTAAATATTGTTGAGGTCCACGCTATCTGAGATGGTTAATTTTATGTGTAAGCTTGACTGGTCCACAGAGTGCCTAGATACTTAGTCAAACATTATTCTGGGTGCTTCTGTAGGGTGCTTTTCCATGAGATTAACATTTAAATCAGTCAACTGGATAAAACAGATTTCCCCAGGATAATGTGGGTGGGCTTTACCTAATCAGTTGGTAGTCTCAATAAAGCAAAAAAGGCAAACTTTCCTCATGTAAGAGAAGTCCTCCTACGTGAAAGCCTTTGGACTGGGACATCAGCTTCTTTTACTGCCTAGAGACCCAAACTGAAATATTAGCTCTATTGGTTTGGTTCTTAGGCCTTCTAACCTGGACTAGAGCTAAACCACTGGCTCTTCTGGGTCTCCAGTTAGCCAACTCACCCTCTAGATTTTGGGACTTACCAGCCTCTATAAATGAATGAGTCAATTCTTTTTCACACACACACACACACACACACACACACACACACACACACACACACACACACACACACACTCCATTGGACCTGTTCTTCCAACCTACTACCCAGACTGATCTACACACTGCAAACCCTAACAAAATCTCAATGGCATGTTTTACAGAAAAAGAAAACTTCATCCTAAAATTTAAATAGAATCTAAAGAGATCTTTAATAGGCAAAGCAATGTGGAAAAAGAAAAAAAGTAGAGAACTCACACTTCCTGGTTTCAATATATTACAAAGTTACAGTAATCAAAACTGTGTGGTACTGCCATATTAACAAATAGACCAATGAACTAAAATAGACATCTTAGAAATATACCCTCACTTATAGAGGATGTGCCAGACAGCAGACTTGCTGGAAGAGAATAAAAGGGGCTTTTTTTTTTTAAGTTTTAACATATTTGGATCAAAGCAAGGGCTCTGGAGTCAAATTGCTTGGTTTTAATGCTACCACTGATCTGCACAGGCCAAATGACCTTGGCTCAGTGACTGACCACTCAGTACCTGTTTCCTCACCTGTAAGAGGCTGGTAATCACTGGTACTATAGTCCTAGGAATATCACAAGGAACCACTAAGTGCCAGGCACAGGGTCCCTGCTGTATAAGTTGCTTTTAATAGATTCTGCCAAATTACCTCCCAAATAGATTTCTTGCACCACCGCCACAGGGGTTTGCTCCTAACTTCTCCCACTCTCAGAATGCTTAACCTCTAGGAAGGTTGTCTTCCTAGTGTGTGAAACCTGATTAGTTGTTTTAGTTTACATCTTAAGAATCAGCAGTCATGAGCACCTTTGTGACTGTAACTGGACACTAAGATTCTCTCTTCTTTCAGTTGCCTCAGATCGGAGAAAGAGCTGAGGGAGCAAGGTCAACCCCAGTCTGTTCCCCAAATCTGCCTGCCAAGAGCATTTGATGGAGCAGTTGAGGCAGAGATGTTACAGAACAAAACTACGATCCCTTTGTCCTCTGGCCACTGAGGGAGAAGTACGCCAACCACTCACCACTGAGTGCGGGATTCCTCTGCCCACTCTCCCATTGGTCATAAGACTTGTGGTGGAAGGGAGGCTGGCAAGTGCTTTCAGCACGTGCTAGGCGCCCAGCGCCTCCATCCTGACGTTTCATCCTCACCTCCCAGGAGACCAGCGCCCTCAGTACCCTCCTGCCACCCGCTCCACCCGTTTTGCACACAGTCAGGGCTCAGGGATGTGACTCTAACCAGAAAGCAGAGGTGCGACAGGAGGAGGTGGGAAGAAAGGCTTGACAGACGTATCCTCGCAGCATCAACTTCACCCACCAACTCCAAACTGCCGCGATGGTCTTGGGCTTGGCAGCAAGCCAGAGGAGGCTGTCGACCCCATTGGTTACACCTCGAGGGGACGGCCAAACAAGGCGCGTGCTGGTTGGCAGGAACCGGACCAATGAGGAGGCGGCAGCTCTGGCGCGCTGAAAGTCTCGCGTTATTTGCGGCCATCTCCTGCGTGTGGTGCTGCTGGTGCTTGACGGCGAGCTCCAGTTGACACCCGCCTCACCTGCCGTGACCACCACCACCGCCGCCACCACGACCCGGTTGATAAAACATCGCCGCCCCAGGTCCGGCGGCCACCCAGATCCCGACATGAGCTCCCCAGATGATGAGGTGTCTGTTTCGGGAGCGGGTTTCAGCTCAGAGTGTGGGGAGCAGACCAGCGGCCTTGAGGCCGGCTCCGCAGGCCCGCAGGGACCCAGCCTTATCCCCGAGGCTGGGGCACTGCGAAGCTGCGAGGGTGAGGGCGGGGATGGCTTCCCAGACCCTGAGGTCTTCGAGTCAGAGCGGGAGCTGCTGGAAGCGGGAGGGCCAGGGCTGTGGGGCTGGGAAGGCCGGCCTGGGTCCCTGGCCGACGAACAGGGGGACGCCCTGCAGCTGGCTGACGAGTCAGTGGCGGCCATCCTGCAGCAGCTGGCCAACCTGAATTTGCTGGGCACCCGCGGTTACCTGTCCCAGGAGAGCTATGTGGTCGGCGAAGTGTCTGCCTTGTGGAATCTCGAGGCACGTCCCCGCAGTCGAGGCAGTGCCACCCAGAGGTGTGGGGAAGCGGCACAGGCTGAGGCTGGACCTCTCCACGTCGGTGGGAACCCTAAGAGAGGCACTAGAAGTAGGTTGAACGTGGCTGTGGATCGCCAGTGGCCCCCCTCAGAAAGCCAAGCTGAGCTGCTGTCCGAACCCAAGTCCTCTGATGATTTCAGTGAGATAGAGCGGATGAGGGTGAGCATTTATCCCAAAGACGGAGGCCAGGCCATGCTCAACAGCCCTGAGGATCCTGGGAACACACCCAGACGCTTGCATGTCCAAGGCAGGGAGAATCTCCTTAACGTGCCAGGCACTTGCCAGTCCTCGGCTCCACAAGGATTAATTTCGGTTGTGGAAAGGGAGGGCAGGCAGGGCGATGCAGAGCAGGAGGACACCTCTCCCCCTAAGAAAATGCAGAGCGTGCTCTGGGGGAAGGGGGGCAGCCTGCCCAGCTACCCGGGAGTGGCAGTAGTATCAGTTACTGCAGCTGCCGCTACAGGCAGCAGGCCGCGGCCCACTCCTAGGAGGAAGGGGGTCCACGAGAAGAAATCCCTTGGGGGCATCTCCAAACCTGCCATGGAGAGAACCTTCCCTTCCTGGGGGCAGGGAGTCTCGGCCACTCCCCTGGAACTGGCCACCTTTCCCCCAATCTCTGGCATCCCACTACTCGGGAGGTCCAAGAAGTATGCCTTGGTCCCTTCGGGAGCTGAAGAGTCCAAGCACACCGGCGCTGGGAAGAAACCCGTGGCTCGGCGGGCCCGGGAGTCGGTGGCAGCATTGGCGGTGTCAGGAGCAGACAACGACCCAAATAGAGACCCACTCCCAAAAGGCCAAGTGAGTAGGCCAGACCCCTCCTCTCTCCCCACTCTTCCCCCTCCCACCCTCCCCAGGGCACAGGTCTTCACCCGGTGCTCCTTCTCTCCATCCCTCAGGGGTCGTCATTGGGTGACCCTCGGTCACTGGGTCATTAGGATGCCAGATTGGTGTCCTTTCACTAGGGACAAACGTTAAGGTAGCACTTTGGGTGTGCTGAGCTCGGTTCTCCACCTTTGTCCTATTTCCAGCCTCCTCCACGAGGCTGGGTCTGGGGTGGAAGGGAGAGCTGGTAGCTGAATTGATTTGAGGGGACCCCTTAAAAGCTTCACAGAGCTTCGGTGTTTAGACACATCACTTTCCTGAATCCTACTTCCTAGCTCTTCCCCAAACCTTCTTTGCAGGGGCCCCAGGCTTTCTCAGTGCCACATGTTGTCCCCAGCTCAGTTCTGCCTACAGGCCTGGGGCTGACTGACAGAGAATGTGCTAAAGAGATCAGCCTTTCAATACTCTTTCCGATTCCCTGCCTCAGCTCTGTCTTGAATCACATGAGCTCTCACAAACACAGACATATAAATGCACTGGTACACACATGCACACGCACACACATATCCTTACTCCAGATTAGTGAGAAATCTTGTTTGTAGTTTACCACTGACAGGCCATGGCCATCTTCTCCATCGCTGCATCATGGAGAACCTGGCAGGGCCAACCTCAACATCAGAGGCACACAGGATTCAAGAAACTCAGAGCCCGTGGCCATGAACAAGGGAGAAGTCAGGCCCAGAGGGTCTGGCCCATCACGTGAGTGTCCTGGGTTTTGATATGGGGGAGGAGGCCAGGGGTGAGGGCAGAAACCTCTGTCTCTGACTCACTCTCTCTTCTGGGGGCTCAGCCTTGCTCTCAGGCCGCTTCTCGCATGAGAAACAGGGTGTCACCAGGGCTGGACCTGGCCCCATCACCTTCTGTGTAGAATTTGTTTGGCAGGGGTGATCGGTGGCAGTGCCCCAACAGCTACTCTGGGCGTAGACCTGCAGGCTAATGGCCTTTTCTGTGAAGTGCTGTTCGCCCACATTGCTCTCCCAGGTGCTGGCTGTGGCTGCCGCTCTGGGAGGCTCGAATGCAGAGCCTCCATCATGGTGAAATGGCTGCCCTAAGGAATAGAGGGGCAGGCCCAGAGAGAAAGTTTGCACTGCCTCCCAGGCAGAGCAGGGGAGACGTGATGCTAGCAGAGGGTGGTACTGCCTCACCTCACGTTAGAGCCTGCTTGGCGGTTTCCACCTCACTGGGAACCTGGGAAGCTGGATTGTGTGTCCTTTCCCTCTCAGGTGACCAGGAACCAACTGACCATGGCCCAAGACCGAAAAGGCAGCAGCAGCCACGCAGAAGGCAGGGCTGTCCTCGGGTAATGTTTCTTCTGGCTCCTATGAATGCACACCCAAACACCATGGTGGGATCTGAGTCCAAGTGCAACTGACTTGTGTGGGCCAACCCCGCCCCTATCCCGCACCCCAGGGAGGGAGCCCACCTCCATTCCACTGAGGAATGTCTTTCCCTTGCCAGTCTAGACACCTGGTTTGGGATGAGGACTCGGGCAAGAGGAGAGGAGGAGGAGAGGGGAAGCCGGTGTATACTAACCATTTCTGTTCCTCCTTTGTCTGCTGGCCTAGTGTCTGGTGCTACAGAGAGAAATAGACGACCTTAAGGAGCAACTTGGTATGAGGAACCAGGGACAGAGAGCAGCGGGTTCTTAGTGCAGAAGTGGGGTGGGCCCTTGGGGTGAGGTGGGCTGCAGGTGCAGGGGGCCTCGTAGGGATCAGCATTCCTGTGGGGAGGAGAACCTATCAAGCCTGTCCGTGGAGTGTGCGGTGCATGTCCAGCTGGGCGTGCGGACAAGTAGCAAAGTACTGTGTGGACTGCGTGCATACTCTGCCAGCCAGTCGAGTCCTAGAGAGCTCCTTCTAATAGGACTTGTAGAGATGCCCTGTTGATCTGGTGTGGCCCTTAAGGGTCTTGTTGGATTGTTTGTGAGACAGTTTTTGAATGGTTTGGGCATGGCCCTGAGCTTGAGAGCTGCTGGCACATTATGTTTCCTTTTAGGAAATGGCTCCATATTAACTTCCAGTAGTGGGGAGTGATCAGGCCCAGAGCACTTTGCATCGGGGCTGGGGGTAGGTGGGTTTCAGATTGCAAGTCTAGGTGGTTCCCCACGGGGACAGGGGGACAGGCTTCTGTGTCTTTCTTTCTGGACCACCTGTTCATGCCTTTCCCTGTTGCAGCCTCCATGCGGTACCTGGCTGACAAGTTCCAGATCGTTTGAAGTGAGTGTTACACACTGCATACCCCTTCCCACAACGTTGGCTGTTGAGCAGGGCTGTGGGCTGCCCTGGCTTGAGGCTCTTCCCTGACTCTGCTGTTTTACAGGTTGAGCCCAGTATCTTCCTGCAAGAGGAGCAGCTGTTACCTCCCGGGCCGGCGAGCTGCGGCTAAGCTTGTTGCCTCTCGTTCTGCCTCCACCAGGGCATCCTCTGCCCTTGTTTGCCCCCTCTCTGCCCCAGTTTCACAGCAGTTTTTGATTAAAGGACTTCTCATATTCTGTGCTCTACCCTCTCTCTGGGAGGTAGGGGTAGGCGGAGTGGGGCAAGGCCTGGTGGGGAGCCACTCATATCAGAGCCTGTTGCAGAGCAGTACTTCTGGCATCCTGCGGTGGGGATTCTGGGTCAGCCTCTGCTACCATCCAGGCCAGCAGGGCACCAGAGTGCCCCTGGTCTGGGTTCACTGAGGGCCTTGTATGGCCACATTGACCCATCCTCCCATTCCCTTAAAGGCTTCTTCTAGTTCTTTAAATTCGCTCCTCTGGGATTTGCCGGTTCCCATCCATCGTTGACATTCTGCCTCCCCATTGGAAGGAACTCATGACTCACAGAGCTCCATCCCATCCTGCTTGCCGCACTGGATTCATGTCCTAATTACCCTGACCACTCTATTTTCCACTGGAGTACCCTCGATCCCTCCCCTGAATTGCCATTGGTGACCTTGCATGCACCTGTAGTTCAGCAGGTGGAAACAGGCACAGGTGCCCTCATCTCCCCCTTCCCAGGCTCTGCCCTCTCATTGGAGTCCCTACTGCCCGTACCATCCCCACCCCCACCCCACTCCCACCTTGCACGCTGGAACCTGCACACAGTCCTCATCTCCTCTTTAGCCCTCACCCCTGAGACTCAGGCACCAATAGTTTCGCTTCTCCTTCTTTGGATTCAATGAAGGACTTTGGCATGAAGCCTGGACCCAGTGACCTGGGGAGCAGGAGGGAAGGTACAGGGAACACAGGAGACAGGCTAGTCTCTGGACTGGACGTCAGGAGATGCATCTGTTTGGTGCCAACCTGGGTCAGACTGCACCCTGCCAGCTAGAGATGGATGGTGGTCTTTTGTGTTTTCACATCCTTCCTGCCCTAGAAAGTGAACAAGGGGTTATGTTCACACCATCACACCTCCACTTCCCTGAGCTTCTCTAATTCCTCACTCTGGTGACCAAAGTCCCAGGCCCCTCTCTGCCCAAGGGTGGTGCTGATGCTGGTGCTGGACTTCTCCCCGGGCACAACTTACCTACATGTCTCGGTGGGCAGAGACCTCTCAGCTGGATGGTCTCTGCCAAATTTACTCACTCGGACAACAGCGAGATGGGCTACACCACCAGGCAATAACCACTGGATCAGCTGCAAACTAAGTGATCAAGCCCACCTGCTCCAGGGAGGAGTTTGAGTTGAAGGAGTAAGTCCCACACATGTTCTTTTCTGACGCTGAGGTCTCTGCGGGTCCCAACCCTCCTGCTCTGTCCACCTGACCTCATGCCATGAGCCCCGGAAGGAAGTCACCATGAGAGCATAGGGGAAGGATGGACCCAAGTGCTCCCCATTGCTCAGGTGCAGTCACCCCTAACTCCCCACAAGTAACCCAGGTTGGGGGGGTTCTCCTGTTTCTAAGATGGGCAGCCATATCCCATGTACCCTTCCCATTTTTACCCATCCACACCCTCAGCAGTTGGCAGACATCACAGAATTGCAAGTTAGGATCCAGTGCCTCCTCCAGCGACTCCAACATTTTGAGATGTACTGTCCTGAGGTTTGGTGAACTCCATCCTCTCCTTCTATGTTTTGGTAATGTGACAACATCCCTTGAATAAAGCAGATCCGACCCTTGCTTTGGCTCACTCAATGCCTTACCGGATCTGGACCAGTCTCTTACTTCCATTACTGCCTGAATCACATCTTTCTGCCTCAAGGGGCATTATCCCTGATGACTTTTATTCACACAGAGAGATGCCCAGGCACAAGCTTTGAATGTGCTACCCACCATCAAACCCTCTTTTGTGAAATAAAACCATGGTGTTTCAGGAAGGGAGTCAGGCAGAACCTACCCTCACTTCACTCAAATACAAATGTGTCCCTCTGAGTCACAGGCTGACACAGCCCTGGGGTCTTGGCTAAGAGAAGGAAGTCCTCCTCAAACTTCAGGGTGGGGGGGAAATTGAACACAGATTTCAGACCCTGTCTTGGGTGCCCTAACAAGTAGTCTGGCAGACTGAGCTGGGACACTCCGGGAAATAGCATTTGCAGGAAAATCTGTCATGGGGCTGATGGAACAGTATTTGATGGAGACCTTGTAAGAACACAGACTTACGAACCATACTTGTCATAGAGCCTGACAGGCCCCTTTCCACCCAAGGGCAGAGAGACATCCAGGCTGCAGGAGTGTAGGCTGGTCAGCTGGCTAGGGCAGGGAGGATATGAAAGCTCCAAGGACTGGACCATCCATCTCTAGCTGTCAGGGTGCACTCTGCCCCAGATTGGCACCAGACGCCTCTCCTGACTTCCAGCTCAGCAACTAACCTGAGCATTTCTCCTGTATTCCCTGTACCTTCACTCTTGCTCCCCAGTTCACTGGGTCCAAGATTCACCCTCATGCCCTTTACTGAACCCGAGGAAGTGGGAGCAAAAGTTTTGGTTCCTGAGTCTCAGGGGTGAGTGTTAAACAGGAGAGGGGGAGAGTATGCAGGTTCCTGCTTGCAAGCTGGTACTGGGGGGTGGGGTGGGGATCCACTGAGAGGGTAGGGCCCAGGAAGGGGGAAGATGAGCAAACCTGTGCCTGTTACCACCTGCTTAAATAAACATGCAGGCAAGGTCATCGATGACAAGCCAGGGGAGGGATCCAGGGTGCTCTGACAGGAAAGCAGTGGTCAGGGTAAGCAGGACAATGAGTGCAGTGAGGGAAGGGTGAAAGACTGGAGCTCTGTAAGGGGGTCATGAGTTCCTTCCGACAGGGAAGCAGAATGGCAGCAATGAATGGAAACTGCTAAACCCCAGAGGAGGGTGTTTAGAGAAATAGAAAGGGCCTGCAGGCAAAAGGGAGGACGTGCCAATGTGGCCAGACAGAGGCCACACAGAACACAGACTGGGGGCGCTCCACTGGTCTGATGGCCTGGATGGTAGCAGAGGCTGACCCAGAGATCCCAACACTAATTCCAGAGGTACTGTTCTGGAAAATGTTCTGATGTGGAACAGCTCCCCACCAGGCCTCGTCCCACTCCCTTAACCCCTACCCCCCAGAGACAGGGCAGAACACAGAACATGAGAAGTCCTTTAATCAAACACTGCTGTGACACTGGGGCAGAGAGGGGGCAAAACAAAGGGCAGAGGATGCCCTGGTGGAGGCAGAACAAGAGGCAACAAGCTTGGCTATAGCTCGCCGGCCTTGGAGGTCAACTGCTGCTCCTCTTGCAGGAAGATACTGGACTCAACCTGTAAAACAGCAGAATCAGGGAAGAGCCTCAAGCCAGGGCCAGCCCACAGCCTTGCTCAACAGCCAACATTGTGGGAAGGGGCATGCAGTGTGTAACACTCACTTCAAACGATCTGGAACTTGTCAGCCAGGTACCGCTTGGAGGCTGCAACAGGGAGAGGCATGAACAGGTGCTCCAGACAAACGGAATAGAAGCCTGTGCCCCTGTCCCCGTGGGGAACCACCTAGCCCTGCAACCTGAAACACACATACCCCCAACCACGATGCAAAGAGCTCTGGGCCTGATCACTCCCCGCTACCGGAATTAAATGTGGAGCCATTTCCTAAAAGGAGACAAAATGTGTCAAGAGCTCTCAAGCTCCGGGCCATGCCCAAACCATTCAAAAACTGTCTCGCAAACAATCCAACAAGACCCTTAGAGACCACAACAGATCAACAAGGCGTCTCTACAGGTCCTATCAGGAGCTCTCTAGGACTCGTCTGGCTGGCAGAGTATGCACGCAGTCCACACAGTACTTTGCTACTTGTCCGCACGCCCAGCTGAACATGCACCGCACACTCCAGGGACAGGTTTGATAGGTTCTCCTCCCCACAGGAATGCTGATCCCTATAAGGCCCCCTGCACCTGCAGCCCACCCCACCACAAGGGCCCACCCTGCTTCTGCACTAAGAACCTGCTGCTCTCTGTCCCTGGTTCCTCATACCAAGTTGCTCCTTAAGGTCGTCTATTTCTCTCTGTAGCACCAGACACTAGGCCAGCAGACACAGGAGGAAGAGAAATGGTTAGTATACACCCGCCTCCCCTCTCCTCCTCCTCTCCTCTCCCCCGGGCCCTCCATCCCAAAGCCAGGTGTCTAGACTGGCAAGGGAAAAACTTTCCTCAGGGGAAAGGAGGTGGGCTCCCTCCCTGGGGTTCGGGATGGGGGTGGGGGGGCCCACACATATCAGTTGAACTTGGACCCAGATCCCACCATGGGGTTTGGGTGTGCATTTCCAGGAGCCAGAAGAAGTATTACCCGAAGACACCTCTGCCTTCCAGGTAGCTGCTGCTGTCTTTTCGGTCTTGGGGGATGGTCAGTTGGTTCCTGGTCACCTGAGAGGGAAAGGGCACACAATCCAGCTTCCCAGGTTCCCAGTGAGGTGGAAAGGGCCAGGTCGGGTCTAACGTGAGGTGAGGGCATACCACCCTCTGCTAGCATCAAGCCTCCCTTGCTCTGCCCGGCAGGCAGTCCAAATCTTCTCTCTGGGCCTGCCCCCCTATTCCTTAGGGGCAGCCATTTCACCACGATGGTCAGCAAAGACTCTGGTTCTGGGTTCGAGCCTCCCAGAGTGGCAGCCACAGCCAGCACCTGGGAGAGCAATGTGGGCAAACAGCACTTCACGGAAAAGGCTATTAGCCTGCAGGTCTACGCCCAGACTAGCTGTTGGGGCACTGCCACCATCACCCCTGCCAAACAAATCCCACACAGAAGGTGAGGGGGCCAGGTCCAGCCCTGTTGACACCCTGTTTCCCATGGGAGAAGTGGCCTGAGAGCAAGGCTGAGCCCCCAGAAGAGAGAGAGAGAGTCAGAGACAGAGGTTTCTGCCCTCACCCCTGGCCTCCTCCCCACATATCAAAACCCAGGACACTCACCTGAGGGGCCAGGCCCTCTGGGCATGACTCCTCCCTTGTTACTGGCCACGGGCTCTGAGTTTCCTGAATCCCGTGCCCCTCTGATGTTGAGGTTGGCGCTGCTGTGTTCTCCATGATGCATCCATGGACAAGATGGCCCTGGCCTGTCAGTGGTCAGCTAAAAACAAAAATTTCTCACTAATCTGGAGTAAGGGTGTGTGTGTGTGCACACGAGCGTGTGTGTACCAGTGCATTTATATGTCTGTGTCAGTGTGTGTGAGAGCTCGAGTGATTCAAGACGGAGCTGAGGCAGGGAATTGGAAAGAGAATTGAAAGGCTGATCACTTTAGCAAATTCTCTCTCAGTCAGCCCCAGGCCAGTAGGCAGAGCTGAGCTGGGGTCAACAGTTTGGCACTGAGAAACCTGGGCACCCTGCAAGGAAGGTTTGGGGAAGAGCTAGGAAGCAGGAAGCAGGAAAGTGATGCGTCTAAACACCGAAGCTCTGTGAAGATTTTAAGGGGTCCCCTCAAATCAATTCAGCTATCAGCTCTCCCTTCCACTCCAGCCCCAGCCTCGTGGAGGAGGCTGGAAACAGGCCAAGGGTGGAGAACCGAGCCCAGCACACCCAAAGTGCTACCTTAACGTTTGTCCCTAGTAGAAGGATCCCAATCTGTCATCCTAATGACCCAGTGACCGAGGGCCACCCAATGACGACCCCTCAGGAATGGAGAGAGGGACAAGGGGTGAAGACCTGTGCCGTGGGGAGGGTGGGAGGGGGAAGAGTGGGGAGAGAGGAGGGGTCTGGCCTACTCACTTGGCCCTTTGGGAATGGGTCTCTATTTGGGTCGTTGTCTTCTCCCGACAGCGCCATTGCTGCCACCAACTCCTGGGCTCGCCTAGCCACGGATTTCTTCCCAGCACCGGTGTGCTTGAACTCTTTGACTCCCGAAGGGACCAAGGCATCCTTCTTGGACCTCCCGAGCAGCGGGATGCCGGAGATTGGGGGGAAGGTGGCCGGTTCCAGGGGAGTGGCCGAGACTCCCTGCCCCCAGGAACGGAAGGTTCTCTCCACGGCAGGTTTGGAGATGCCCCCAAGGGATTTCTTCTCCTGGACCCCCTTCCTCCTAGGAGTGGGCCACGGCCCACTGCCTGTAGCGGCAGCTGCAGCAGCTGATACTACTGCCACTCCCGGGTAGCTGGACAGGCTGTTCCCCTTCCCCCAGAGCACGCTCTGCACTTTCTTAGGGGTAGAGATGTCCTCCTGCTCTGCACCGCCCTGCCTGCCCTGCTTTTCCACAACTGAAATTAATCCTTGCGGAGCCGAGGACAGGCAAGTGCCTGGCACGTTAAGGAGACTCTCCCTGCCTTGGACATTCAAGCGTCTGGGTGTGTTCCCAGGATCCTCGGGGCTCTTGAGCTTGGCCCGGCCTCCGTCTTTGGGAGAAATGCTCACCCTCATCAACTCTATCTCACTAAACTCCTCAGAGGACTCGGGGTCAGACAGCAGCCCGGCTGCATTTTCTGAGGGAGGCCACTGGTGATCCACAGCTACGTTCAACCTACTCTTAGTGCCTCTTTTAGGGTTCCCCCAGGCCCGGCCCGCCTTGGGCCCGCCGACCCCGTTAGGGCCAGCCTCAGCCTGTGCCGCTTCCCCACACTTATGGGTGGCACCGCCTCGATGGCAAGGACGTTCTTCGAGGTCCCACAAGTCAGACACCTCGCCGACCGCGTAGCTCTCCTGGGACAGGTATCTGCTGATGCCCAGCACGTTCAGGTAGGCCATCTGCTGCAGGATGGCCGCCACTGACTCGTCAGCCAGCTGCAGGGCATCGCCCTGGTCGTCGGCCGGGAAGCCAGACCGGCCTTCGCGGCCCCACAGCACCGGCCCTCCCGCTTCCAGCAGTTCCCGCTCTGACTCAAAGCCCTCAGGGTCTGGGAAGCCACCCCCGCCCTCACCCTCGCTGCTTCCAGTTGCCCCCGGCTCAGGGCCAGGGCTGTGGCCGGGGCCGGGGCCGGGTCCCCGAGGGGCTGTGGAGCCGGCCTCAAGGCCGCTGGTCCGCTCCCCGCAGTCTGAGCCGAAACCCGCTCCCGAAACAGACACCTCATCATCTGGGGAGCTCATGTCGTGAGATGGATTGCTGCCAGATCTGGGGCGGTGATGATTTATCTGGGTCGCGGTGGCGGCGGTTCGGGCAGGTAAGGCGGGCGGTGTCTGGAGTGCGCAGTCAAGCACCAGCCGCACCACACGCAGGAGATGGCCGCAAATAACGCGAGGCTTTCAGCGCGCCAGCCCTGCCGCCTCCTCATTGGTCGGCTTCCTGCCAACCAGCATGCGCCTTGTTTGGCCATCCCCGCGAGGTGTAACCAATGGGGTCGAGGGCCTCCGCTGGTTTGCTGCCCAGCCCAAGGGCCATCCCGGCAGTTTGCAGTTGGTGGGTGAAGGTGATCCTGCGAGTATACCTCTGTCAAGCCTCTCGTCCCACCTCCTCCTGTCCCACCTCCCCTTTATGGTTAGAGTCACATCCCTGAGCCCTGACTGTGTACAAAATGGGTGGAGCGGGAGGCAGGAGGATAATGAGTGCGCTGGTCTCTGGGAGGTGAGGATGAAACGTCAGGATGGAGGCGCTGGACGCCTAGCACGTGCTGAAAGCACTTGCCAGCCTCCCTTCCACCACAAGTCTTATGACCCAATGGGAGAGTGGGCAGAGGAATCCCGCACTCAGTGATGAGTGGTCGGTGTACTTCTCCCTAAGTGGCCAGAGGACAAAGGGATCGTAGTTTTGTTCTGTAACATCTCTGCCTCAACTGCTCCATCAAACGTTCTTGGCAGTCAGATTTGAGGGACAGACAGGGGTTGACCTTGCTCCCTCAGCTCTTTTTCCAATCTGAGGCAATTGAAAGAAGAGAGAATCTCAGTGTCCATTTACACTTGCAAAGGGGCTCACCACTGCTGATTCTTGAGATGTAAACTAAAACAGCTAATCAGGTTTCACACACTAGGAAGACAGCCTTCCAAGAGCTTAACCATTCTGAGAGTGGGAGAAGTTAGGAGCAAACCTCTGTGGGGTAGGTGCAAGAAATCTATTTGGGAGGTAATTTGGCAGAATCTCTTAAAATCAACTTATACAGCAGGACCCAGTGCCTGGCACTCTTCTAAGTGCCATACATAAGTAGTAATGCTTCCTTGTGACACTCCTAGGACTATAGTACCAGGGATTACCAGCCTCTTACGGGGGAGGAAACAGGTACTGAGAGGTTCAGTCACTGAACCAAGGTCATTTGGCCTGTGTGGATCAGTGGTAGCATTAAAACCAAGCAATCTCACTCCAGAGCCCTTGCTTTGATCCAAAGATCTTAAAACTTAAAAAAAAAAAAGGCCCCTTTTATTCTCTTCCAGCAAGTCTGCTACCTGGCACACACTCTATAAGTGAGGGTGTATTTCTAAAATCTCTATTTTACGCCATTGGTCTATTTGTTAAATGGCAGTGCCACACAGTTTTGATTACTGTAGCTTTGTAATATTTTGAAATCAGAAAGTGTGAGTTCTCTGCTTTTTTCTTTTTCCAAATTGCTTTGCCTATTAAAGATCTCTTTAGATTCTATTTAGATTTTAGGATGAAGTTTTCTTTTTCTGTAAAATATGCCACTGGGATTTTGATAGGGTTTGCAGTGTGTAGATCAGTCTGAGTAGTGTGTTAGAAGAACAGGTCCAATGGAGTGTGTGTGTGTTTGTGTGTGGAAAAGAATTGACTCATTCAATTATACAGGCTGGTAAGTCCCAAGATCTAGAGGGTGAGTTGGGTAGCTGGAGACCCAGAAGAGCCAGTGGTTTAGCTCTAGTCCAGGTTAGAAGGCCTAAGAACCAAACCAATAGAGCTGATATTTCATTTTGAGTCTAAAGTCAGTAAAAGTAGCTGATGTCCCAGTCCTAAGGCTTTCACACAGGAGGAATTCTCTTACATGAGGAAAGTTTGCCTTTTTTGCTTTATTGAGACTATCAACTGATTAGGTAAAGCCCACCCACATTATCAGCAGGGAGGGGGATTTGTTTTATCCAGTTTACCAATTTAGATGTTAATCTCATGGAAAAGCACCCTACAGAAGCACCCAGAATAATGTTTGACTAAATATCTAGGCACTCTGGACCAGTCAAGATGACACATAAAATTAACCATCTCAGATAGTGTGTACCTCATAACAATATTTAGTATTCCAGTCTGTGTAGACAGATGTCTTTCCATTTATTTGTGTTTCCATTTATTTGTATTTCTTTCAGCAATGATTTGTAGTTTGTAGTGTACAAGTCTTTTGACTCCTCGCTTGAGTTCATTCCTCAGTATTTTATTCTTTTTAATGTTAATGTCAGTGGAATTGTTCTCTTAATTTCCTTTTCAAATTGTTCTTTGTTAGTGTTTAGTGATAAAACTGAATTTTGTTTCTTGACTTTGTGTCCTGGAACTTTGTGCGTGTGTGTAATCTTTTGGGTGTTCCATGTACAAAATCATGCTATATGCAAATGGAGATAATTTTACTTCTTTCTGATTTGGATGCCTTTAATTTCTTCTTCTTTCTTAAGTGCTCTGGCTATGACTTCCAGTATGTTGAATAGTAATGGTGAGAGTAGGCTTCCTTGTCTTGTTCCTTACCTTAGAAGAAGAACTTTCAGTTTTGCACCACTGAGTATGATGTTCATTGTGGACTTTACTTATATGGCTTTTATTATGTTGAGGTAATTTCTTTCTACTCCTAGTTCTTTGAGTGTTTTTATCATGAAAGAGGGTTGAATTTTTATGCCTCTATAGAGATGATGATGGGATTTTTGTCCTTCATTCATGTTAATGTGTTTTATTGCATTGATTAATTTTTGCATGTTAAACT
Source organism: Muntiacus reevesi (assembly GCF_963930625.1). Taxonomy (NCBI): domain Eukaryota; kingdom Metazoa; phylum Chordata; class Mammalia; order Artiodactyla; family Cervidae; genus Muntiacus; species Muntiacus reevesi. The sequence continues at coordinate 63,119,794 of NC_089271.1, forward strand.
ATCCTTGCATCCAAGGGATAAATCCCATTTAACTGTGGCACATAGTCCTTCTAACGTGCTGTTGAGTTCGTTTTGCTAGTATTTTGTTGAAGATTTTTGCGTCTGCATTCATCTGGGAAACTGGCCTGTAATATTCTTTTCTTTTGGTGCCTTTGATATCAGGGAAAAATGAGTTTGATAGTGTTACCTTTCCTTCAACTTTTTTGGAACCATTTGAGAAAGATTGGTATTAATTCCTTAAATGTTTGATGGAATTCTCCATTGAAACTATCTGTTCCTGTTTTTTTGTGGGGGAGTTAGTGATTACTGTTTCAATCTCATTATTGTTCTATCAGGTTTTCTATTTCTCCTTGATTCAGTTCTGGTAGATTGTGTGTTTCTAGGAATTGATTCACTTCTTCTAGGTTGTCCAGTTACTTCCCAAACAATGGTTCATAATGTTCTCTTATAATCCTGTTTGTTTCTGGGACATTGGTTTAATATCCCATCTTTTATTTCTGATTTTAGTTATTTTCATCTTTTTCTCTTAATCTATCTAAGTATTTGTCAGTTTTCTTGATCTTTTAAAAAACCAAATACAGTTATGTTGATTTTTTTCTGTTGTCTTTTCTGTTCTTTATTTTTTATCTCTGCTTTAATCTTTATTATTTCCTTCCTCTGCTGGCTTTGGTTTTCATTTGTTCTTTCTCTAGCTCCTTGAGGTGTAAAATTATATAGTTGATTTGTGATCTTTCTTCCTTTTTAATGTACATATTTATAGTTATAAACTCCCAGCATTGCTTTTGTTGTACCCCCAAAATTTTGTCATGTTGTGTTTTCATTTCTTCTGTCTCAAGATGTTTTCTAATTTCCCCTGTGCCTTCTTTTCTGACCCATTGATTGCTTAAGTATATGTTGTTAAACTTTGGTACATTTGTGGATTTTCCCATCTTCCTTGTGCTGTTGCCTTCTGGTTTCATTTACTGTGATCAGAAAAGATACTGTGTCTAGTTTCAGTTTTCTTGAAGTTGCTAAGGCTTGTTCTGTGGTTTAACATGTAGTTTATGCTGGAGAATGTTCCATTTATATAGGGGGATGTGTATTTCACTGTTGTTGGATGGATTGTTCTGCATATGTGGTTAAGTTCAATTGGTCTGTAGCCTTGTTAGGTCCTCTATTTGCTTGTTGATCTACTGTTTGGTTGTTTTTATCCATTATTGAAAGTGGGATATCAAAGTGTCTTAGTGTTATTGTGCGGCAATCTATTTCTCCCTTCAAATATGTCAACATTTGCTTTCTATAGTTAAGAGCTCTGAGGTTTGGTGCCTAAATTTGTGTAATTGTTATATTATGTTGATGAATTGACCCTTTTAGCATTATATAATGTCCTTTGTCACTTACTACCGTTTTTTATTTAAAATCCATCTTACCTGATATTAGTATAGCCATTCCTGCTCTCATTTGCATGGAAAATCTATTTCCATTCTTTAATTTTCAGCCTCTGTGTGTTCTCAGACCTAAAGCAAATCTCCTGTAGACAGTGTATATGGATTCTGTTTTTTCCCTAATCATTCAGCAAATCTATGTATCTTGGGAAGTTTAATCCATTGACATTTAAGGTAATTATTGATAGGATGGACTTTACTACCAGTTTGTTAATTATTTTCCATATGTCTTGTAGCTTTTTTTGTCCCTCCTTTCATCTCTTATTGCTTTCCCTCCAATTTCGTTGATTTTCTTTTTTGTAGTGATATGTATTGATCCCCTTCTTATTTCCTTTTTTATATATTCTACAGATATTCTCCATGTGGTTACCTTTGGAGTTATATAAAACCTCTTTAAGTTATGCACTATTTTAAATGGCTGAAACCAGCTGCAGTTACATATAAAAACTGAATTCTTTCCCAGCTCGCTCCCTTTTTATGGTATTAATAACATATATCTTTATATATTGTATACCCATTAATATAGGTTTTTAATTATTTTTATGTCTTTCTTATTTAATTCTATTCACCAAAACTCTCATAGTATTTGGTCCATGTATTTGTCTTTACCAGAGAACCTTATATTTTGACATGACTTCAGAGTGCTGTTTACCTTCCCTTTGTATCAATTGGAAGGACTTCCTTTAGCCTATCTTGTGGAGCAGGTCTAGTGGTAAAGAACTCCATCAGCTTTTGCTCATCTGGGAACGTTTCCAGTCTTGTGGAAGTGGGGCCCAGTATCTGAGACGGCTGTGCAAGTGCAGTATTGGACAGTTGTGTGGGTGAGGTTATCTTCCTTTCATCCCTCTCTGCCTGTGCCTCTCTTCCTGTATTCTCTTGCATGATAAGACTTTCTATGTAGAAAGAGTAAAATGCACATACGAACTTAAAAATAACCTAACTGCCCTAAACTACATTTTTGGTTGGCACAGAACTCACTTTCTGAAGAACCACATACAACTGTTTGACCAAATGTTTCATCACCACATACCTAAGAGTGACAACTTTTCAACCTGCCATAGCTTTACCATTATGGCTCCAAGTCCAATCCTTCCTATTCAGCCAATTCTAAAACTTTAGATTCTGTAACTTACAGCTTGCACTTTGAGGTACCAAATTCTAAATCAATTAGAATCTGAATTTAGCTCCAGTAACAGGGACTCCTAAAACAGTAGCTTAAACAAATTAAGTAATTTTTTTTTCTATTTGAGGAAGAGTCTGAAGATGGGCAGTCAAAGGCTGAAATAGTACTTATGATGTTTTCAGAAATTCAGACTCCTTTTGTATTTCTGCTCAGTGTGAGAATGATCATATATTTAGCCTTCACGAGATGGCTGCCTGAGCTTCATCTTTCACATCTGTCTTCAAGGCAGCAGAGAGGAAGAGAAGGTAAAGAACAAAAGGAGACTGGTCAACTGATTCAGCTCTCCCACTCAGGTTTCTTTGCCATAAAATATGTTTGTATCAGCATTTAGGTACTTTTATTTCATTGCTAGTTTTAGCAGAGTATACCGTCAAAGAATGATATATCCAGTGTGGATTTGGAAGTGGTACATCAAAACAGATGTTAACAAAGAGCACGCAATCTGCAAAGAGATTTATAATAATAATTTAAAGCTTCATGATCTAGGATCATTCCATTTTAAAACACTATGAAATGAAATCAACTTCTGATGGTAAGAAAAGAAATATAAGGCAGGAAGAAAACTAGCATTTGTTGAGTTAATAGTATGAGCTTTCCATAAGATAGATATTATTCTTCAGTGGGAAACCTTGCAGATACAAAATAAAATCCAAATATTTGGTCATGTAATACCAATTTTACCTGAAATAAAGCCAAAGCCATAGATTCTGGTTCTGGCTTGTCAGCTATTCCTGGCACTAACATATCTGCAGAAGCATCTGGCCAATTTGTACCTAGTGACCCTTTATGCATGCTAATGGGGTTCAGGTAAAATGAACCTGTGCACAGAGCATTCTCCACCCTGGGGGAGTTATCAGTATACAATAGGAGTTCATATTTTTGTTTCCTTATAGTAATTCAAATGTACCTCCTGCTGGGATTTTTATTTTGCAAAATGAATCTGTGTCCTCTACTTACACTTAACAACAACAACAATAATAATAGTAAAAACTCTAGCTTTAAAGAGTTGACATTCACCACTCAAGATGTGGGACATACTGAGGTCACATTGCTTTCTGAGGAATCTACCCCACAGCTCTATGTACTCACTTCTAATTATGTCTCACTGGCCAGAATTTAGTCCTGTGGTTATACCTCTCTGAGGAAGCCTGGGAAATGTAACTTTTTAGCCTGCACATATTGCTGCCCTCAACAAAATCAGTTTGTTGACAAGGAAGAAGGAAAGAAAAGATCTCATGGGGGCAACTCTAACTACTTGGGACAGAAGGGAATTTATCCCTTGCAGAATTGTTAGAAGGGCTATAGAAGAAACTTTGGGCAAAGCTCTCAGAAACATTGTTGCTTAATTGGTCTGAGTAACCTCAGAAACACTGCCTCTATTGCCATCAGTGCCAAGGAAACCATGACCTCTGCCCAGCAGTTTCTTCATGTTACAAATCAAAGCCTTCTGCAGAAATGCCCTAATGGTGAGAACCACATCACAGGCATGCAACGGGTATTGGGAAATGTAGAATAAGAAAATTATCTGAAGAAGATGGGATTCATAGTAGTGGTGAGTGAGCATATTTCATTGATTCTAAGACAGGCCTTTTGTTTGTTTGTTTTGTTTACATTTTCATGTTTCTAAAGTGAGCATACATTTGACAGTGCCAGCTGTTGGTGATCTGCCAGTTTTATGATGTAGTTTTCGTTATTTATATGTACATGAAACACTGGGAAGACCCAGAGGGATTGTGTAGAGAGGGAGGTGGGAGGGGGGATCGGGATGGGGAATACATGTAAATCCATGGCTGATTCATGTCAATGTATGACAAAAACCACTGCAATGTTGTGGGGTAATTGGCCTCCAACTAATAAAAATAAAAAAAAAAAAAGAAAGCATCTCCACTGACAGGGTGCAGATGGGGGTCTCAGTAGTTCGGAAGGAAATCCTGGACCCAACAGTGAAGCACTCTTTACAGATGTTGCATGTGGTGCAAAACTAGCAACACTGATAATTCTGAGTTGAAAGGGACTAATAAAATTCTATACTAAATAGAAAGAACTCGTGGAAATGTTATAAAATTTTTTTGATTTTTTGTGTATTTCTAAGAGATTTACAAAATAAATGTAAATGATATGCTTCAATAAGAACAAGATAAGAACATCTAACTGATAAGGGATTGACTCGGTTGTACCATGGTCAGGAATTGAGCCTGAGGAAATCATTTAAAAGAAAAAAGAATTCTCTGTGTATAAAGAAGTTTGCTCACAGCAGTGTAGTTTATAAGGGCAAAAAGCCCTGATAGATACTTACATTTTCATCACAAAAGCTACTAATTGAAAGTTTACTATGTGCCAAGCCCTCCCTCTGTCATTTCATTCTCACAACAGCCATGTGAAGTAGACACTAATCTTATCCCTATTTCATATATGAGACACAAGCCTGTGATAACTTCTCCAAAGTCAAACAGCTAGTAGGTGGTGGAATCGGGATTTAAACTCTGGTCCAGGGGTTACAAATCTGTGTTATGCAGCTGTTAGAGAAAAGAAGTATGTTGCAATAAAAATAATATACTGCACTGTTCTAAGCAAGAACTCACGAAATCTGAAAGTATCTAAAAATGTATTAAAACATGAATTTACAGAATGTGTTTCAGGCAACCAGTAGGTCCAATGGCTCTGGATCTTTCTTGGCTTATGGAACTTGTGTTAGTCTCTTCAAGCTGCCCAAACCAAATACCACAGGCTGGATGGCTTAAACAAAGAACATTTAGTTTCTCACAGTTCGGGATACTAGAAATCCAAGATCAAGGTGCCAGCAAGTTCAACTCATGGTGAAAGCACTCCCTTGTATTGTAGTTCACCACCTTCTCTCTGTTTCTTCACATAACATTTCCTCTGGGTATGTATGGGGAAAGAGAGAGAGAGAGATCTCTGGAATCTCTTTCTCTTATAAGGATATCAGATCCTATGGGATTAGGGCTCCACTCTTACAACCTCTGTGTGTGCTGTGCTTGGTTGCCCAGTCGTGTGTGACACTTGGCACCCCATGAACGATGGCCCACCAGGCTGCTCTGTCCATGGGAATTCTCCAGGCAAGAATACTGGAGTGGGTTGCCATGCCCTCCTCCAGGGGATCTTCCCATCACAGGGGTCGAACCCAGGTGTCCTGCATTGCAGGCGGATTCTTTACCATCTGGACACAATGGAAGTCCTACCTAGGGTAGGTAGCCTATCCCTCCTCCAGGGGAACTTCCCGACCCAGGAATCTAACTGGGGTCTTCTGCATTGCAGGCAGACTCTTTACCAGCTCCCTTAATTAACCCTAATTACCTCTCTAAAGGCTCCATCTCCAAATTCAGTCACATTGAGGGTTAAGGCTTTAAGATAGGAATTTGGGGGCAACACAATTCAGCCCATAATAGGACTCCTTTGAGAATCTAATGAGCTCCTTACACCCTCCAAGAAGACTGTATACATGCCTCCCACAACTTTGCACACAATTTCAGGACGTTCTTGGACCCCAGGTTGAGAGCCACTGACCTAGGTCACCTTCCTCTTCCCAGATGGAGAAACAGAGGTTCAGAATGTGGAAGTGCTTTTCAGCATGTTAGGAGAGAGGTAGGTCTCCTGATTCCTCATCAAGTGCTTGCCCTACCTTACTCTGCCTTGTGTTAGGCCTGTTAGGTCAGCAATCCACAGTGACCACAAAACACTAGAGATTCTGTGGATGCAGTGAAGGAGAGTGCTTCACCTGGGGTGCTCAAGTGAGTGAACAAGACTCTAGCTATAACTGACGGTAAATGGGGCAGATTTCATTGTTTCAAGTAATTGTGAGTTTGGGAAATACCAAATGCAACACACATCCACAAGAGGTCTGATTGTGAAGAGATGGAGGTGCTTCTGTTCTAACTGATGACAAAGTGGGAACTGAAGGGGTATAGTTGAATTGTCTTCTGGCCTTGACATGGCACTGTCCCTCTACTCTCAGATTCCTCCTTTGTACACCTCTCAGGAGGAGACATATGAGATTTCTGCGTCAGATTAACTAGCCCTAATATTTTGTATGTCTGTGATTCTGGGGCAGGAACCATGTGGGAAATATCCGTTGAGGCGTTTGGGTCCTAGAATTATGGGCAAATATTTTTTTTCCAAATGTCTTCTGATGGTGTCCTAGAATTAGCAATAAAGCAAATGTCATTTAAAGAGATGAAAAATCCATAAGAAGAATCCGAGAAGATCCTTTAGATACTCAGTCATTTAAAGTAAAGTCTCAACATAAATGTTTACTCAATTCAGGCCCATCCTTATAAAGGGAGGTGAATTATGATAGCTGGAATTTAAAACAACAAGGTTAGAAGATGGAACAGTATTTTTAATAGGAGATGTTATTTTATTTTTAGGCAGAGAGGTGGCCCCAGAGAATGATTTTGTTTCATTTCATCAATCAAAGAGATTTGAAAAAATGACATTCTTCCTATTGGCCTTATCAATGCCACAATCCAGTGTGGAGCCTTCACTTGGACTACAAGTCTAGAAACAAAAGGAGGCGTACCCAATGTGGGGTGGAGGCTATCATTTCAGGAAAATTCTTCCAGTTTTCCTCCCTACAAAGAACAAGGGAAGGGCTTGAAGTGATGTGCACACCCACCTACCGCTTCTGTGCCAGTGGAAGGTGAGAGCACACCCAGTCTAGGACATCAATGGTCTCAGTTTCTGTCTGAGGAGAAAGAGGAAGAAAAGAGCTGCTGCTGCGGGGAGCAGGGGTGAAGGCTGGTGTTAAGATAGCAGTGTCAAACGGGCAAGGGAGATGCAGCCCATCCAACCACCAGCACCAGCACCATTACCATCACCACCATTTTGGCTCAAATAAGCCCCTCAGTCTCAGGGGTTAATAAGCTAATGACAAAGAACAGGAAGAACTCCGAAGGCATGGCATCTGGCCCTTCCCAACAAACAGCCTTAAACTATACTGCCCTCAGCTGGTCAAATAGGTATGTTACAACGCAGGCACATTACTCTGCATTTTTGGCCTTCATTTCTTTTTCATAGGTTCTTGGTGCTCCACCTCTGAGAGGAAGTGCATGGGAAGGGAAAAGTCTCTGAGAAATTGTAACCAAATACAACACTTCTGTGGGTTTCAGCACAAATTCACAATTAAATTCTGAGTTAAAATGTACTACCCAAATATGGAATATTTATTAATAATTGAGATTGATATTATAATTACGTAAGCATCACTTTCTTATTTTTAGCAAACAGCTATGAGTTCTTGAAAACAAAGCTATTAATATAAATGATAGAAAATTACTAATCTCAATTAGATATGTTAGAAACAAAGAAAGTAACTTTGGTTCTACTTCTGGTTAGAACATAATTACAACATGCTTATACTGGGATGTTATTACCTTAGCATTAGCTTTTTCTCCAATCATACTGAAATGTAACATGGACAGAGAAGAAGTTGCAATATATACGTGGAGAGTAATAATTGATTATCAGTTATATACCCCCAAGTCACAGAAGAGGATAGTGTTGGCTTTCCCTAAGACTTCTGAAGTTTCCCTGTCTTATATTAGCCCCATTCCTTCTTCAAGGAGAATATCCACACACTTACTTTTGTGCCATCCTTTCTTCCCTTTCCCTCAAAGTTTTGTATTGTATATATATCTTTAAATGATATGAGTTAGCGATGAGAGCTACTTACAGCTATATGAGTGAAATTATTAAATGTATCTGTTTACTTTCTTACTTTTTCAATGTTAAATTTGTAAGCTCCATGCTTATTCTGTATAGTTCTACTTTGCATATTTTTGCTGATGGAATTATATTTATTCATATGAAGATGATCTCCCAGAATATTGGGCTTTGATGGTCAGCACGAGTTACTTTTGGGAGGGCCAGGGGCCGTAGGAAATAGACACCACTCTTAAAGGGCACATACAACATCTCACATGCTCCAGGACCCAGGGCGGAAGCAATAATTTGAAAGGAGCCTGGGCCAGAGGCAGCTGCTGATCTTGGAGAGCCTCCCAGAGAGGCACGAGGCAGCTGGACTCGCCCTGGGGACATAGACACCGGAAGCAGCCATTTTGCAGAGCTCCTTCTACCACACGGTCACTGGTGCTAACAAGTGCCGTTTTGGAATCCTCCCTTAGCTTATTAGCACCAGTGCTCAGACCTGCCCATCAGCCTGTAGGCAGTAGTACGAGGGCAGGCCAAGCCACTAGCCAGGCAGAGACACAGCCCCACCCACAAGCAAGCCTGCTGTCTTAAGAGTCCCTGGAGCTGGCCCTGTCAATCAGAGGCCCCGACACACCACATGGCCCTCTACACCAGTAAGAAGGCATTAAGCCAGGACTCCAGGGTCCTGCAGTCAGAGACCCTGGGACCTAGTTCCTGCCCACAGCAGGTCATCGCTAGCCCCAGGACCAGTTTTACCCATCAGTGGGTAGGCAACAGCCCTAGTACATGCTGGACCACAGCCCCAACCAAAAGTGGCCCAAAACGCCAACTCCTGGACCACTCCAGGGCCCTGAAGCCAGCAAAGCCAAGAACCAGCTCCACCCACCAGCAGGCAGACACCAGCAACCACAGTAACTCCCACCTTTCAGTCTGCCATACCAGGAAAAAGGCCACCCACCGGCAGGGCCACACCAGCACCAGGAGCCACTGAGTTCCAGCACAGTGTACCAGAAAGTAGACACCAGGTCTGGGACACTTTGGAGCTCTCAGCCAGCAGCTCTGGAATCTGGCCCCACATAGCAGCGTGTGGACACCCCCATGGGACATCTAGGGCCCCACCGCCAGCCATGTTAGGAACTGTCCCCACCCAACAGTGAACTGTGACCAGCTCTGGGACCCCAGGGCCCTGCAGCTAGAGACCCAGGAACAGAAACAGATCTCTACACACTATTGAGCTGGCACTAGCCCCAGGACACCCTGGATCCCAAACTCAGTCAACGGCAGGACAAACCAGCCTCACGATACCTTGGCCTCTCAGTCAGCTGCCTTCAGAAATAGCCACACTCACCAGCGGGACAAGCAAAGGTTTGGGATACCTAGGACCCCGTAGCTGGCAATGCAGGAACTAGCCCTACGAAACAATTGGCCTATGCTAGATCTGGGATTCCCAAGCTTGCAGCTATTCACAAGAGAAACAGGCTCAGAAATCCCTCAGGGACACAGAGCCAGCAGTACCATGATCCCACCGCACTCATAAGTGACTGGCAGACTCCACACAAAGCAGCGCCTGGCAAGCAGTCAGACCGGAGGCTAGCTAGCCCTATGAGACCATGCGTCACATACGGGGCATCCCTAGAGCATATAGCTCTGGTGACCAGAGGGGCGTGCACTGCAGAGACGCATGGGATGTCTCCTACAGAAAGCCATTCTTCCAGGACTGGTAGATGTAATCAACCCCCTAAACACATAGGATTAAAAATGCAAATTAGACAAAAAGAGGAGACAGAGGAATATGTTCAAACCAAAGGAGCAAGGTAAAACCCCAAAGAAGCACTAAGTGAAGTGGAGGTAGGCACTCTACTTGAGAAAGTATTCAGAGTAGGGATCATAAACCAGATCAAAAAACTCAGGGCAAGATTGGATGGACAGGGAAAGGAGTTACAAGTTTTTAACTTAGAATTGAAACTCTAAGACAAGAAACTCAAAAGTTCTTAGAGGACAACAAGCAGAGTATTCTATGACATAAATCACAGCAAGATTCTCTATGACACACCACCTAGAATAATGGAAATAAAAATAAACAGTGGGATATAACTAAACTTAAAATCTTTAGCACAGTAAAGGAATGATAGACAAGATGAAAATACAACCCTCAAAATGGGAGAAAATAACAATATATTGAACAACTGACAAAGAAGTAATCTTCAAAAGATACAAGCAGCTCATGAAGCTCATCACCAGAAAAACAGAAAACTCAATCAAAGACTTGGCAAAATATCTAAATAGACATTTATGCAAAGAAGACACAGAAGGTTAATAAACAGATGAAAGATGCTCAACATCACTCATTATTAGAGACAAGTAAATCAAAACTATAATGAGGTATCACCTCACACCAGTCAGAGTGGTCATCATCAAAAAGTTATAAACAATAAATGCTGGAGGGGATGTGGAGAAAAGGGAACCCTCTTGCACTGTTGGTGGGAATTTACATTGATACAGTCCGTATGGAGGACAGTATGGAGAGTCCTTAAAAAAAAAAAAAAAAAAAACCAGGAAGAAAACTACCAAAAGACCCAGCAATCCAACTACTGGGCATATACCATAAGGGAACGTAATGGAAAAAGATACATGAATGGATAAAGAAGTTGTGGTATATATATACAATTGAATGTTACTCAGCCAGAAAAGGGAATGCATTTGAGTCAGTTCTATTGAGGTGGATTAGCCTAGAGCCTAGTATACAGAATGAAGTAAGTCAGAAACAGAAAAACAAATATCGGATATTAAAGTATACACATGGAATCTTGAAAGGTGGTACTGATGAACTTATTTGTAGGGATGAAATGGAGACACAGACATAGAGAAGAGATTTGTGGACACAGTGGGGGAAGGAGTGGGTGGAACAAATGGAGAGAGTAGCATTGAAACTTACATTACATTATATAAAACAGATAGCCAGTGGGAATTTGTTGTCTGACACAGGGAGCTCAAACCTGGTGCTCTGTGACAACCTAGATGGGTGGCATGGGGTGGGAGCTGGGATGGAGGCTCAAGAGGAGGGTACAAAAGACAGAGGAAAGGCACATATATATACCTATGGCTGATTCCTGTTGATATATGTCAGAAACCAACATAATATCTTAAAGCACTTATGCTCCAGTTTAAAATAATCAATAAAATATTTTAAAAAAAGAAAACAAAAGCAAAAAATCCATAGAAGAACCAATCAGAGCTGAAGAGTACAATAAGTGAAATGAAAAATACACTTCAATGGTAGGTGAGGTGATACAGAGTGATGGATAAATAACCTGGGAGACAGAATAGTGGAGATTACTGAAGCTGAACAGAAGAAAGAAAGAATAAACAGAAATGAGGACGGTATCAGAGACCTTTGGGACCACATCAAGCGTAGAAACATTTGAATTCTAGTGGTCCCAGGCGGAGAAGAAAGAGAGAAAGGGGCAGAGAATACATTTCAAGACATACTAGCTGAACACTTTGCTAACCTGGGAAAAGAAATGGGCATCCTGGAACACAGAGTCCCAAGCAAAAAGAAGACCGCACCAAGACACATTGTAATTGATGAGGATGAACAAGGAGAGTGGAAAAAGCCAGCTTAAAACTAAATATTGAAAAGAAAAAGATCATGGCATCCCACCCCATTCCATCATGGCAATTAGAGGTGGGGAAGGTGGAAATGGTGACAGCTTTCCTCTTCTTGGGCTCTAAAATCACTGCGGATGTTGACTGCAGCCATGAAATCAGAAGACGTTTGCTTCTTGGCAGGAAAGCTATGACAAACCTAGACAGTGTGTTGACAATCAGACACATTACTCTGCTGACAAAGATCCATATAGTCAAGTCTATGGTCTTCCCAGTGGGCATGTATGGTTTGAGAGTTGGAGCATAAATAAGGCGGAGCACCAAAGAATCGATGCCTTCAAAGTGTGGTGCTGGAGAAGACTCCTGCGAGTCTCTTTGACAGCAAGGAAATCAAAACCAGTCAATCTTAAGCGGAATCAACCCTGAAATCCTCATTGGGAAGGAACGATGCTGAGCTGAAATTCCATTATTTTGTTCATTAATGTGAACAATTGACTCATTGGAAAAGTCCCTGATGGTGGGAAAGACTGAGAGCAGAAGGAGAAGAGGGCATCAGAGGATGGGATGGCTGGATGGCATCACCGATGCAATGGACATGAACTTAGGCAAACTTCGGGAGAAGGTGAGGGACATGGAGGCCTGGCAAGCTGCAGCCCATGGGGTCGCCAAGAGTCAGACATGACTGGGCGACTGAACATCAAAAACAAACCCATATTCTTGAACAGTGATAAAAAGTAGAGATCATCTGCAGCAAAAAAGAAAACAAAACTGTAGAAAAAAACAAACACGTGGAGGCGAAGTCACTGAAGAAATCAAAGAGTAAATCATAATATACCTATAGGGAAATGAAAGGGAAAACACAAACCCTATGGAAGGCAGTAAAAGCAGTTCTAAGAGGGAATTTTGTAGCAATAAAATCTTACCTCAGGAAACAAGAAAAATCTCAAATAAACAACCTAATCTTACACCTAAAGCAATGAGAGGAAAAGGAACAAATAAAATGGAAAGTTAGCAGAAGGAAAGAAATCAAAGATCACAGCAGAGATATAAGCAATAGACATTAAGAAAGCAATAGTTGAGATCAATGAAACTACTTTGGTCACCTGATGTGAAGAACTGACTCATTGGGAAAGACCATGATGCTGGGAAAGATTGAAGGTGAGAGGAGAAGGGGAAGACAGAGGATGAGATGATTGGAGAGCATCACTGACGTGATGGACAGGAGTTTGAGTAAGCTCCAGGAGTTGGTGATGGACAGGGAAACCTGGCGTGCTGTAGTCCATGGGGTTGCAAATAGTCGGACACAACTGAGTGACTGAACTGAAGTGAATAAAACTAAAAGCTGGTTCTTTGAGAGGATAAGCAAAATTGATAGACCTTTTGCCAGACCCATCAAGAATAAAAGGGAGAGTGTTAATATCAATAAAACTAGACATGGAGAAGTAAGTTGCAACTGACATCACAGAAATACACAGGATTGTAAGAGAATACAGGAAGCAAGTATTTGCCAATGAAATGGACAACTTAGAAGAAATGGACCAATTATTAGAGTGGTAAATTTTCCAAGTATGAACCAGAGAGAAATAGAAAATACAAAGAAACGCATCATATGTACTAAAATTGAAACCCTGATTTAAAATTTTCCAGAAAACAGAAGGCCAGGACCAGATGACTTCAGAGGCAAATTCCGTCAGGCATTTGGTGAAGAGTCAATACCTATCCTTCGGAAACTATTCCAAAAACTTGCAGAGGAGAGAACACTCCTCAAACTCATCCTATGAGGCCACCATCACCCTGATACCACACGCAGACAAATGTACCACCAAAAAAGAAAGTTACAGGGCAATATCAGTGATGAACATAGGCACAAAATTCTCAACCAAACAGTAGCAAACCAAATCCAGCAAGACCTTAAGTGGGATTCATCCAAGTGATGGAATAATTTTTCAATATCCACAAATCCATAGATCTCAATAGATGCAGAGAAAGCTTTAGAAAAAAGTCCAACATCCATTTGTGATAATAACTCTCCAGAAAGTGGGCATAGAGGGACCTTATCTAAACACTTAAAAGGCCACATTTCACAAACCTACCGATAGCATCATACTCAATGGTAAAAAGAAGAAAGCATTTCTTCTAAGATCAGGAAGAAGAGAAGGATGCCCACTCACCACTTTTATTCAATATAGTTACAGAAGATCTAACCACAGTAATCAGAGAAAAAGAAATAAAAGGATCCAAGTTGGAAAGGAAATAAAGCTGTCACTGCTTGCAGTTTGCATGATACTGTGCCTAGAAAATCTTAAAGATGCTGGCAGAAAACTATTAGAGCTCATCGATGAATTCAGTAAAGCTGCAGGATACAAAATGAATGCACAGAAGTCTCTTGCAGTTTTACATGCTAACAATGAAATTTCAGAAAGAGAAATTAAATAAACAATCCCCCTTACCATCACATCAAAAAGAATAAAATGCCAAGGAATAAACCTAAGGAGACTAAAGAGCTGTACTCACAAATCTATAAGATGCGTGCACCCCAATGCTGATTGCAGCACTATTTACAACTGCCAAGACACGGTAGCTACCTAAATATCCATCGACAGAGGAATGGATATAAAGAATATGTGGTACACATATACAGCAGAATATTACTTAACCATAAAAAGAATGAAATAATGCCACTTGGGTCAACATGGATGGATGTAGTGATTGCCATACTGAGTGCAGAAAGTCAGAAAGAGAAAGACAAATGTCCCTTACATGTGGAACCTAAAAAGTTGTACAAATGAACTTATTAAATAAATGGAAACAGACTTTGAAAACATGATTACCAAAAGGGAAAGGCAGAGGTAGGAAAGGGATAAAGATCCTAATCTATAACATCCTAATGAGAGATGTTGATGATGACGTAAACAGATGAAAAGAAATATCATATTCTTGTGAGGCCAAGCATTTACAACTAGCCTCTGCTTTACACTTCCTAAGGAAGGAGGCAAGTGGGCTTGAGTCCAGGTATTTACAGTCAGTCTCCAGCTTGCACTTTGAAATAGAAGGAGTAAGAGTAACTGGGTAAATAGTCAGGCTTTGTCTCCTGAGGACACTTTAAGATAACAGCTCTGGCAGAGACAGAGGGGCTACTCTCTGTTTGAGTAAAAGATCAAGAGGTCACATATGTCCCGTTCTCAGGGCAGGAGAGACACTGCACATGGGAAGAAAGGCTCCTTGGGGGTCAAAAACAAAGGGGCCCGACACCATAATGTGTGATGCCACGTCTCCCCCATAGGTCTCCGGGCTGGCATGCATCTGGGAATAGAGATGCTCATGCATGTTGGGGAGGGTCCTAGGACAGGTCAGGTGTGAGAAAAGAAACAAGATAACTGGTCAAACGTAAACAAAGACCCCAAAGGACTGTCCTATAAAAATGACTTAACTTCCTCTTACTGCACTTCTCCTCAGTAGGACAGATGCCCACACCTTTTCTCTTCAAGTGGGTATCATTGCCTTCTCTGTCTTAAATAAACAAACTGTTTCTCTGTGTGCTCTCCTACTTGTTGTGCTGTGTCTCTAACAATAAACTCTGTACCTCTCTTTTTTTTTTTTAAACAGATTTTGCCTCCTTGAGAAATGCATTTTTCAAAGGGGCAAACTTAAAGCCACAGCTCACTGCTGCCTCTCTGACATCACTTGGATTGGAAAAATCAATATTGGCAGAATGGCTATACAACCCAATGCAACCTACTGATGCTATTGAATCCCTATCAAATTACCAATGTTATTTTTCACAGAACTAGATCAAACATTCCCAAAGATTGTATGCAGACACAAAAGACCATGAATAGCCAGAGCAATCCTGAGTGAGAAAAATGGAGCTGGAGGAATCAGGCTCCTGGATTTCAGACAGTACTACAAAGGTACAGTCATCAAAACAGTATGCTACTGGCACAAAAACAGAAATGCTGATCAAACGAACAGGATAGAAAGCCCAGAAATAAACCCAGGTGCCTACGGTCAATTAATCTCTGACAAATGAGGCAAGAATATAGCAATGAGAAAAGACAGTCTCTGCAGTAAGTGGTGCTGGGAAAACAGCTGCACAGAAAAGAATGAAATTAGAACATTCTCCAACATCATACACAAAAATAAATTCAAAAGGGATTAGAACCTAAATGTAACACAAGACACTATGAAACTCTTAGAGGAAAACACATGCAGAAACTCTGTGACATAAACCACAGCAATGTGATTTTGCATCCACCTCCTAGAGTAAAGAAAATAAAAACGAAAATAAACAAGTGGGGCCTAATTAAACTTAAAAGCTTTTGTACAGTAAATGCAGTGGGGCAGGGGGCTGGGGGAGACTATAGACAAGATGAAAAGACAGCCCTCAGGATGGGAGAATATATTTGAAAATGACGTGACAGACAAGGGATTACTTTCCAATATACAAGGTCTATGAAGCTCATCTCATAAATATATATATATACATATATAAATATATATATATATATATATATATATATATAAATGCCCAATATATTTTATAAAAAGGGATAGAAGTTCTGTTTCTCCAAGAAGACATATAGATTGCCAAAAGTCACATGAAAAGATGCTCAACATCATTAATTATTAGAGAAATGCAAATCAAAACTACAATGAGGTATCACCTCACACCTATCAGAATGGCCATCATCATAAATCTACAAATGGCAAATGCTGGAGAAAGTGTGGAGAAAAGAGAATCCTCATTCACTGTTGGTGGAAATATAAATTGGTACAACCACTAAGGAGAAAAGTATGAAGTTTCCTTAGAAACTGAAAGTAGAACTACCAAAAGATCCAGCAATCCCACTCCTGGGCATATATCCGGAGCAAACCATAATTCAAAAAGATGCATGCACTCCGATGTTGATTGCAGCACTCTTTACAACAGCCAGGACACGGTAGCTACCTAAATATCCATCGACGGAGGAATGGATAAGGAATATGTGGTACATATATACAATGGAATATTACTTAACCTTAAAAAGAATGAAATACTGCCACTTGCCACTACATGGATGGATGTAGTGATTGTCATACTGAGTGAAGAAAGTCAGAAAGAGAAAGACAAATGTCCCTTATGTGTGGCACCTACAAAACTGTACAAATGAACTTATTTACAAAACAGAAACAGACTTTGAAAACTTATGATTACCAAAAGGGAAAGGCAGAGCAAAGGTAGGGGAGAGATAAATTAGAAGTTCGGGATTAACAGATACGCCCTACTATATGTGAAATAGATAATCAACAAGGGCCTTCTGTATAGCACAGGGAACTCTACTCAACACTCTGTAATACCCTTTATGGATAAAGAATCTGAGAAGACATGGATAGATGTAAATGTATAACTGAATCAATCTGCTGTACACCTGAACCTAACACAACGTTGTAAATCAACCATACTCCAATTAAAAATCAAAATAAAACAAATATTATCAAAAGTACATTATGAGCAGATATTGACACCACTTACTTCTTCTGAACATGATTTTCTCCCATAGTCTGATAAGGTGGAATGTTATATCACCTTAAATTAAATCAAGTTTGTATGCCTGGGGTGAATCTGTGTGCTGTGCTGTGCTTAGTCGCTCAGTCGCTCGGTCCTGTCTGGCTCTCTGCGACCCATGGATTGTAGACCAGCGGCTCTTCTGTCCATGGGGATCCTCCAGGCAAGAATACTGGAGCGGGTCGCCATGCCCCCCTCCCGGGGATCTTCCCAACCCAGGGATCGAACCCAGGTCTCCCGCATTGCAGGTGGATTCTTTACCGTCTGAGCCACCAGGGAAGCCCTGGGATGAACCTACTCATGGCACACTATGTGTCTCCCCTTTTCATATCCTGTAGGATTCAGTTTGCTAATATTCTGTTTCTGGTTCTTGCTTTTATGCCCTGAGCGTGTGACTGACCTGAGAGTTTCCTTTCTCAAACTGTCCTTGACAGGATTTAGTATCAAGGTTATTTCATCCTCAGGAAAATGACTTTGGGAGTATCGCACCTTTTCTATTTTTCCTAAGACTTTGTGTGAAATTGAAAATATTTATGCCTAGGATGTTTGTCAGAATTCAGTGGGGGAAGCCTGGAGGATTTTTGCAAAAGTTGCTTTGACTACTGATATATTTCTTTACGGTTACCTGGAGCAATTCAGGTTGGCTATTCTTTCTGGAGTCAGCGTTGGGAAGGTTTTTTCTTGTTTGTTTTTCTAAAAATTGGTCATATTTTCCTAAGTTTTCAAGCAGATTGGAATAAAGTGGCCCATGATGCCCTCTTTGCCCCCAAATTCTATTTTTGGAAATATCTCTCTTACAGGTAGTTGTTGATGTTGTTCAGTCACTAAGTCGTGTCCAACTCTTTCTGACCCCAGGAACTGCAACACACCAGGCTGCCCTGTCCTCCACTATCTCCTGGAGATTGCTCAAACTCATGCCCATTGACTCGGTGATGTCATCCAACCATCTCCTCCTCTGTCCCCGCCACCTTCTCCTCCTGCCCTCACTCTCTCCCAGCATCGGGGTCTTTTCCAATGAGTCCTAACCACTGGACCCCAAGGGTATTCCTCCTACAGATAGCAGTTGCAAGAGAATAGCACAGAACACCCAAAGATCCTTCACCTGGACTGACACACTATTAATATTTTGCCACATTTGCCATATTCTCTCTCTTTTTTGTTGAATCATTGGAGTTTCTTTAAGACGTTGTGGTGTACCTTCTCTCAATATTCCAGTATGTATCTCTAAAGGAAAAGATTAGCCTGCCTCAAAGTCTTAATGCAATTATCATACTCAGGAAATTTAATTTTGAGACAGTACAATTACCTACTATATGATCCTCACTCAAAATGTCTGATTGTCCCAATATTGTTTTCTTACCTGATTTCTAAAATAAGCTTTGCTTCCAAATAAAGGCCATATGATGCATTTAGTTGTCAAGCGTCTTTAGTGTCCCGTAAACGATAACATTTCCCTAGATTCTTTTTGGCTTTCCATGACATTAACATTTTTAAAGATCCAATCCAGGTGGTTTTCAGAAATCTTCTCCAGTTGAATTTGTCTGATTGCTGCTTCCTGATCCATTCAGGTTAAACGTTTTGGCAGGAATACTGCAAAGTTGATGTCCTGTCCGTCTCCGTGCATGGCATCAGGATATTCTTTAGAGTCTTCCAATTCTATTCAGATATATTTGACATACAGCACTGTGTAAATTTAAAGTGTACAGCATAATGATTTGACTTATATACATCATGAAATGATTATCACAGTAAGTTTAGTAAACACTCATCTCATATAGATACAAAATTAAAGAGAAAGAAAATATTTTTCTTGTGACAAGATCTCTTAGGACTTGCTCTCTTAACAACTTTCATATATAACATACAGCAGTGCTGATTATAGCTATCATGTTGTATGTTACAGCCCTCGTACTTATTTATCTAATAACTGGACGTGTGTCCGTTTGGCCCACTTTTGTCCAATTCCCCTCCCCCACACCTACCCTCTGGTAAGTGCAAAGCTTATCTCTTTTCCTCCACATCCTTGATGTTTGCTTGTTTGTCTGTTTTGAAGCATAATTGACCTACAACACTATGTTAGCTCCTGGTATACAACATCGTGATTTATTATTTCTATCCATTTCAAAATGTTCAACACCGTAATTCCGGTTATGATATGCCACCAAACAAGGATAGGGCATAGTTATTGACTCTGTTCCCTACACTATGCCTGTCTCTTTTTCTATCTGATTGCTTTAATCTGCTGACCTCTTAAGGTTAAATGCATGTTAACCACCCCCCATTTTTACTCCTCTCCTCGCGTTTACTGTATCTGACATCATATTTTTCATCTTTTTCTTCTGTGTATCCCTTAACTAAGGGGCTTCCCTGGTGGCTCAGTGGCCAAGAATTTGCCTGCCAATGCAGGAGACATGGGTTTAACCCCTGGGTCGGGGAGGTCCCCTGGAGAAAGAAATGGCAACCAAATCCAATATACTTGCCTGGAGAATCCCATGGACAGAGGAGCCTGGCGGGCTACGTCCATGGGGTTTTCAAAGACTCGGACATGACTTAGCAACTAAACAATAGCAATGCTCCCTTAACTACTCACTGCGGATACAGATGATTTTACTACTTTTGTCTTTTAACCTTCCCATTAGCTTTGTAAGTGAGTGATGTGCTACCTTTACTGCATATTTGCCTTTACCAGTGAGCTTTCTCCTCTCATCATTTTCATGTTTCTAGTTGCGTCTTTTCTTTTTTGCTGGGAGAAGTCCTCTTGACATTTCCTGTAAAGCTGGTTTGGTGATGCTGGACTCTTGTAGCTTTCTCCTGTCTGTCAAACTTTGACCTCTCCTTCAAATCTGAGTGACAGTCTTCCCAGTAGTGTCTTCTTGGTTGTAGGCTTTTCTCTTTACCGTTTCACATATATCATGCCACTCCCTTCTGGCCTGCAGTGTTTCTGCTGAAAAATCCCTTGTTTGTAACGTGTTGCTTTTCCCTTGCTGCTTTTAATACCCCTCTGTAGCTTTACTTTTTGCCATTCTGATTACAATGTGTTTTGGTGTGGTTTTCTTTCTGTGTAGGGCTCTCTGTGTTCCAGTACCTGGATACCCATGTCTTTTGCCAGGTTAGCAAAGTGTTCGGCTAGTGTGTCTCCACATATGCTCGCTGCCCCTTTCTCTCTTTCTTCTCCTGCTGGGACCCCTAGAATTCAAATGTTTCTATGCTTGACCTGGTCCCAGAGGTCTCTGAAACTGTCCTCATCTCTGTTTATTCTTCCTTTTTTTCTGTTCCGCTTCAGTGATTTCCACTATTCTGTCTTCCAGCTTCATGATCCGTTCCTCTGTGTCTTCTCACCTACCATTGAAGTATATTTTTATTTCACTTATTGTACTCTTCATCTCCGTTCGGTTCTCCTTTAGATTCTCTGTTCTTGGTTCTTTTCAAACTTTTTTTAATTGTAGGATAATTGCATTAAAATGTTATGTTGGCTTCTGACATACATCAACATGAATCAGCCATAGGTATACATATATCCCCTCCCCGTTGAACCTCCTTCCCAGCTCCCACTCCACCCCACCCCATCCATCTAGGTGGTCACAGAGCACGAGGTTTGAGTTCCCTGCATCATACAGCAAATTCCCAATGGCTACTGGTTTTTCATATGGTAATGTATGTGTTTCCATGCTACTCTCTCCATTTGTCCCACCCACTCCTTCCCCCACTGCATTCACAAGTCTGTTCTCTATGTCTGTGTCTCCACTGCAGCCCTGCCAATAGGTTCGTCAGTACCACCTTTCTAGATTCCATACATATGTGTTAATATACGATAATTGTTTCTCTCTTTCTGAGTTACTTAACTCTGCATAATAGGCTCTAGGTTCATCCACCTCAATAGAATGGACCCAAATGTGTTTCTTTTCATGGCTGAGTGTAGTTCCACTGTATATATGTACCACAACTTCTTTATCCATTCATCTGTCAATGGTCATCTGAGTTGCTTGCATTTCCTCACTGTTATGAATAGTGCTGCAGTGAACACTGGCATACATGTGTCGTTTTCCATTATGGAATCATCAGGGTACGTGCCCACTGGTGGGATTGTCGGCCCTTAGGGTTGTTTATTCCTAGTTTTTTCAAGGACTCTCCATACTGTTCTCCAGTGGCTGTATCATTTACATTCCCACCAACAGTGCAAGAGGGTTCGATTTTCTCCACATCATTTCTAGCGTGTATTGTTTGCAGATATCCTGATGACGGCCACTCTGACCGGTGTGAGGTGATACCTCGTCATAGTTTTGATTTACATTTTCTAATAATGAGTGCGGGGAGAAACAGCAATAACCCCAGGTACCCAGACGACACCACCCTTATGGCACACAGTGAAGAGGAACTAAAGAGCCTCTTGATGAAGGTGAAAGAGAAGAGTGAAATAACTGGTTTAAAACTCAACATTCGAGAAATGAAGATCATGGCATCTGGTCCCATCACTTCATGGCAAATAGATGAGGAAACAACGGAAACAGTGACAGACTTTATTTTCTTGGGCTCCAAACTCACTGTGAACGGTGACTGCAGCCAAAAAAGATACTTGCTCCTTGGAAGAAAAGCAAAGACAAACCTAGACAGCAGAGCATATTAAAAAGCAGAGACATTACTTTGCCTACAAAAGTCCTTGTAATCAAAGCTATGGTTTCTCCAGCAGTCATGTAGGGACGTGAGAGCTGGACAAGAAAAAAGGCTGAGTGCCGAAGAATTGATGCCTTTGAAGGGTGGTGCTGGAGAAGACTCTTGAGAGTCCCTTGGACAGCAAGGAGATCAAACCAGTCAAGCCAAAGGAAAATCAACCCTGCACATTCACTGGAAGGACTGATGCTGAAGCTGAAGCTCCAATACTCTGGCCAGCTGATGGGAAGATCCGACTCATTGGAAAAGACCCTGATGCTGGGAAAGATTGAAGGCAGGAGGAGAAGGCGAAGACAGAGGATCAGGTGTTTGGATGGCATCACTGACTCAATGGACATGACTCTGAGCACCCTCTGGGAGACGGTGAAGGACAGGGAAGCCTGGCGTGCTGCAGTCCATGGGTGGCAAAGAGTGGGACACGACTGAGCTACTAAACAACAGTAAATTCTATTGCATATAATCCTGCAAGCCTAAAACATTCTTGTCTCCCCACTATGAATCAACATCAAATGAATAAGCATAGCCTTCTGCTGACGTAGCTAGCGCTCGCTCCTACATTGCTGGCTAGGGGGTCCTAGGTGTCCCAAAGTTCGCCTTGTCTTGCTGGTGAGTGTGGCTGTTGCTGGGGGCAGCTGGCTGACATGCCAGGGTGACTTGAGGCTGGTTTGTCCTGCCGTTGACTGGGTTTGGGGCCCAGGGTGTCCTGGGGCTAGTGCCAGCTCACTGGTGGGTGGAGCTCTGTTTCTGTTCCTGGCTCTCTAGCTGCAGGGCCCTGGGGGCCCCAGGGCTGGTCTCAGTTCACTGTTGGGTGGGGCCAGTTCCCCACATCGCTGGCTGTGGGATCCTAGATGTCCCAAAGGGGGCTTCCACACACTGCAGTGTGGGGACAGATTCCAGAGCTGCTGGCTGAGAGCTCCAAAGTGTCCCAGACCTGGTGTCGACTTGCTGGTACACTGTGCTGGGACTCAGTGGCTCTCGGGGCTGGGGTGGGCCTGCTGGTGGGTGACCTATTTCCTGTAGTGCAGGCTGCAGGGTTGGAGTTACTCCGCTTGCTGTTGTCTGCCTGCTGGTGTGTGGAGCTGGTTCTTGGGTTCTCTGGCTTCAGGGCTCTGGAGGGGTCCAGGAGTTGGTGTTTTGGGCCATTGGTGGCTGGGGCTGGGTCCAGGGCATCCTAGGGCTGGGGCCTAACCACTGATGGGTATAACTGGTCCTGGGGCTAGTGATGACCTACTGTGGGCAGGAACTAGGTCCCAGGGTCTCTGACTGCAGGACCCTGGAGTCCTGGCTTAATGCCTTCTTCTTGGTGTATAGGGCCAGTGTGGTATGTCAGGGCCTCTGATTGACAGGTCCAGCTCCAGGGACTCTTAAGACAGCAGGCTTGCTTGTGGGTGGGGCTGCACCTCTGCCTGGCTAGTAGCTTGTCCTGCCCCAGTATTATTGCCTACAGGCTGATGGGTAGGTCTGGGCACTGGTGCTAGTAAGTAGAGGGAGGATTCCAAACGGCAGTGGCTAGTGCCAGTGTCCACGTGGTGGAAGGAGCTCCACAGAATGGCTGCTTCCAGGGTCGATGCCCCCAGGGTGAGTCCAGCTGCCTCTTGCCTCTCTGGGAGGCTCGCCGAGATCAGCAGCTGCCTCTGACCCAGGCTCCCTTCAAATTATTGCTTCAGCCCTGGGTCCTGGAGCATGTGAGATTTTGTGTGCCCCCTTTAAGAGTGAAGTCTATTACCCACGGCTCTCTGGCTCTCCCAAAATTAAGTCCTGCCGGCTTGAAATCCAAAAGCTCTGGGAGATCCTCTTCAAGTGAATAAATACAATTTCATTAGGAAAAATATACAAAGTACTACTACACAGAATAGGCATGTATCTCACAAATTTAACATTGATTGAAAACCCAAGAAGGAACATAGATATATTTAACACTTCCATTCATATAACTGTAAGTAGCTGTCAGCACTATCTCACAACATTATATATGTGTGTGTGTGTGTGTGTGTGTGTGTGTGTGTATATTTGTATGTATATATTGTAAAATCTTTGAGGAAAAGGGAAGAAAGGATGACACAAAAGGAGGAGTGTACCTATTCTCCTTGAAGAAGGAATGGGGCTAAGATAAGACAGGGCAACTCTAGGAGTGTTGGGGTTAGCCGACACTATCCCTTTCTGTGACTTGGGGATATACACTTCATAATCAATTATTAAACTCAACGCATATATTGTGACTTTTTCTCTATCTATCTTACGTTTCACTATAATTGGAGAAAAATATAATGCCTAAGGAAATAACATCCCAGTGTAAGATATTGTAACTATGTTCTAAGCAGAAGTACAACCAAAGTTACTTTCTTTGTTTATAACATCTCTAACTGAGCTTAGTAATCTTATGTCATCTACATTAATAGCTATAATTTTGAGAACTCATACCTTTTTAATAATAAAGTGATGCTTACATAATGATAATATCAATCTCACTTTTTAATAAATAGTTCATATTTGGGTAGTACATTATCATTCAGAATTTAATTGTGAACTTGTGCTGAAACTCACAGAAGTGATGTACTTGGATACAATTTCTCAGAGACTTCTCCCCTCCCCATCCACTTCCTCTCAGAGGGGGAGCACCAAGAACCTGAGAAAAAGAAATGAAGGCAAAAAACCCAGAGCGCTGTGTCTGCATTGTAATACACTGATTTGACCAGCCGAGGGCAGTATGGTTTAAGGCTGTTTGTGGGAAGGGCCAGATGCCATGCCTTTGGAGTCCCTCCTGTTCTTTGTGATTAGTCTATGAAGCCCTGAGACTGAAGAGCTTATTTGTACCAACATGGTGGTGATGGTGCTGGTGCTGGTGGTTGGATGGGCGGCATCTCCCTTGCCCGTTTGGCACTTCTATCTTAACACCAGCCTTCACCCCTGCTCCCTGCAGCAGCAGCTCTTTTCTCCCTCTTTCTCCTCAGACAGAAACTGAGACCTTTGATGTGCTAGACTGGGTGAGCTCCCACCTTCCACTGGCACAGAAGCAGTAGGTGGGTGTGCACAACCCTTCAAGCCCTTCCTTAGTACTTTGTAGGGGGCAAACCTGAAAGAATTTTCCTTAAGTGTTAGCCGCCACTCCACAGTGAGTGCCCCTGCTTTTGTCTCTAGTCTTGTGGCCCAAGTGAAGGCTCCACACTGGTTTGTGGCATTGATAGGGTCAACAGGAAGAATGTCATGTTCTTTTAAAATCTCATTGATTGATGAAGTGAAACAAGAGTCATTTTCTGGGGCCACCCCTCTGCCTAAAGATAACATAACTTTTCCCATTATAAATCCATCTTCTAACCTGGTTGTTCGGAATTCTAGCTATTATAATTCGCCTCCCTTTATAAGGATGGACTTGAAACAGAAATTGAGGGAACATTTCTCTTGGGACTTTACCGTAAATGACTGAGTATGTAAAGGGTCTTCTCGTGCTTATCAGGGATTTTTCATCTCTTTTAACTACATGTGCTTTATTGCTAATTCTTTGACGCCATCACAAGACTTTTTTAAAAAAAATTTTTTGTTTTGCCCATGATTCAAGGACCCAGATGCCTCAACTGATTTTTCCTGCATGGTTCCTGCCCCAGAATCACAGATGTACAAAATATTAGAGCTAGATAATCTCATGTAGAAATCTAACAGGTCTACTCCTGAGGGGTGTACAAATGAGGAATCTGAGAGTAGAGGGACAGCCCCATGTCAAGGCCAGCAGACAGTTCAACTATACCTCTTCAGTCCCCACTTTGCTGTTTGGTAGGACAGAAGCACCTCCATCGCCTCACACTCAGAACTCTTGTGTGTGTATGTTGAACTTGGTGCAGCTTCTCCCCAACCTCCTGACTGATTTGAAACAATGAAATCTGCCCCATTTGCTGTCAGTTGTAGCTAGAGCCTTGTTCACTCACTTGAGCACCCCAGGTGAAGCAATCCCCTTCACTGCATCCACAGAATCCCTAGTGTTTTGGGGTCACTGTGGATTGCTGACTTAACAGGCCTAACACAAGGCAGAGTAAGGTAGGGCAAGCACTTGATGAGGAATCAGGAGACCTACCTCTCTCCTAATCTGCTGAAAAGCCCTTCCCCTTTCTGAACCTCTTGTTTTCCCATCTGGGAAAAGAGGAAGGTGACCTAGAACAGTGGCTCTCAACCTGGGTTCCAAGAAGTTCCTGAAATTGTGTGCAAAGTTGTGGGAGGCATGTATACAGTCTTCTTAGGAGGGTGTGTAGAGCTTCCAATAGATTCTCAAAGGAGTCCTATTATGGGCTGAATTGTGTTGCCCCCAATTTCCTTTCTTAAAACCCTAACCCTCAATGTGACTGAATTTGGAGATGGAGCCTTTAGAGAGGTAATTAGGGTTAATTGAGGGAGCTGGTAAAGAATCTGCCCGCAATACAGGTTTTAATTCCTGTGTTGGGAAGTACCCCTGGAGAAGGGATATGCTACCCACTCTAATATTCTTGGGCTTCCCTGGTGGCTAGACGGTAACGAACCTACCTGCAGTGTGGCACACCTGGGTTCCATCCCTGTGTTGGGAAGCTCCCCTGGAGGAGGGCATGGCAACCCACTCCAGTGTCCTTGCCTGGAGAATTCCCAAGGACAGAGGAGCCTGGTGTGCCTCAGTTCATGGGGTCACCAAGAGTCGGACACAACTGAGTGATCAAGCACAACACACACAGAGGTTGTAAGAGTGGGGCCCTAATCCCAAAGGACCTGGCATCCTTATAAAAGGAGGACTTACCAGGTCTCTCGCTCTCTCTCTCTCTGTCTCCATACACACAGAGAGGAAATGTCATGTGAGGAAACAGAGAGAAGGTTCCCAACTGCAATATAGCAGGAGTGCCTACACCAGGAACTGAACTTGCTGGCACCTTGATCTTGGACTTCTAGTATGCCAAACTATGAGAAACTAAGCGCCTTTTGTTTAAGCCATCCAGCCTGTGGTATTTGGTTTCGTAACTGGAATAGACTAACATAGGTCCCACAACCAAAAAAAGGTTCAGAGCCATTGGACCCACTGGTTGCCAGAAACCCATCCTGGACATACATGTTTCAATACAACGTTTTTAGGTACTTGCAGATTTCTTGAGTTCTTCCTTGGAAGAGTGCAGTATATCTTTTATTGCAACATACTTCCTTTGCTAATAGTTGCATAACACGGATTTGTATCTATATAAACCCAAAGACCAGAGTTTAAATCCTGATTCCACCACCTACTAGATGTTTGACTTTGGACAAGTTATCACATGTTTGTGCCTCGTATATAAATTAGGGGTAAGATTCGTGTCTACCTCACATGGCTGTTGTGAGAATTAAATGACATAATGCATGTATGAGGGCCTAGCACATAGTAAAGTTTCAACAGATATTAGTAGCTTTTGCGATGAAAATATAAGTAGCAGTCAGGGCTTTTTGCCCTTATAAACAGCACTGTTGTGAGCGAACTTCGTTATACATAGAGAATTTTATTTTAAAAATACTTATCTAGATTAACTAAGAGAAAAAGAGCAAAATAACTAAAATCATAAAAAAAAAGAGGGGATATTACAACCAATGTGACAATAACAAACAGGATCATACAAGAATATTATGAACAATTGTGGAAAACTGGTCAATCACTTGTAAAGGAATGAAACTAGAACACTTCCTAACATGACACACAAAAATAAATTCAAAATGGATTAAAGATCTAAATTTAAGACCAGAAACTATAAAACTCCTAGAGGAGAACATAGGCAAAACACACTCCAACAGAAATCACAGCAAGATCCTCTATGACCCACCTCCCAGAATATTGGAAATAAAAGCAAAAATAAACAAATGGGACCTAGTTAAACTTAAAAGCTTTTGCACAACAAAGGAAACTATAAGCAAGGTGAAAAGAAAGTCTTCAGAATGGGAGAAAATAATAGCAAATGAAGAAACAGACAAAGGATTAATCTCAAAAATATACAAGCAACTCCTGCCGCTCAATTCCAGAAAAATCAATGACCCAATCAAAAAATGGACCAGATTTAAACAGCCATTTCTCCAAAGAAGACATACAGATGGCTAAAAACACATGAAAAGATGCTCAACAGCACTCATTGTCAGAGAAATGCCAATCAAAACCACAGTGAGGTACCATTACATGCCAGTCAGGATGGCTGCTATCCCAAAGTGTACAAGCAATAAATGCTGGAGAGGGTGTGGAGAAGAGGGGACCTTCTTACACTGTTGGTGGAAATGCAAACTAGTACAGCCGCTATGGAGAACAGTGTGGAGATTTCTTTAAAAACTGGAAACAGAACTGCCATATGACCCAGCAATCCCACTTCTGGGCATAAACACTGAGGAAACCAGACCTGAAAGAGATACATGCACCCCAATGTTCACCGCAGCACTGTTTATAATAGCCAGGACATGGAAGCAACCTAGATGCCCATCAGCAGACAAATGGATAAGGAAGCTGTGGTACATATACACTATGGAATATAACTCAGACATTAAAAAGAATTCATCTTAATCAGTTCTAATGAGATGGATGAAACTGGAGCCCATTATACAGAGTGAAGTAAGCCAGAAAGATAAAGACCAATACAGTTTACTAATGCATATATATGGAATTTAGAAAGATGGTAACGATAACCCTATATGCAAAACAGAAAAAGAGACACAGATGTACAGAACAGACTTTTAGACTCTGTGGGAGAAAGAGAGGGTGGGACGTTCTGAGAGAACAGCACTGAAACAAGTATACTATCAAGGGTGAAACAGATCACCAGTGCAGCTTGGATGCATGAGACAAGTGCTCAGGGCTGGTGAACTGGGAAGACCCAGAGGGATGGGATGGAGAGGGAGGCGGGAGGGGGGATCGGGAAGGGGAACACATGTGAATCCATGGCTGATGCATGTCAATGTATGGCAAAATCCACTACAATATTGTAACGTAATTAGCCTCCAACTAATAAAAATAAATGGGAAAAAAAGAATACTATGAACAATTGTGGCAAGAAATTGGACAACCTGGAAGAAATGAATAAGTTCCTAGAAACACACAATCTACCAGAACTGAATCAAGGAGAAACAGAAAACCCAACAGACCAGTAATGAGATTGAATCGGTAATGAGAAACCTCCCCTCTGCGCCGCCCCCCGCCAAAATCAGGAACTGATAGCTTCACTGGAGAATTCCACCAAACATTCAAGGAATTCATACCAACCTTCCTCAAATGCTGCCAAAAAACTGAAGAAGAGGGAACACTTCCAAACTCATTTTATGAGGCCAGCACTATCCTGATATCAAAGGCACCAAAAGAAAAGAACACTACAGGCCGCTTTGCCGGATGAATGCAGATGCAAAACTCCTCAACAAAATACTAGCAAAACAATTCAATGGCATATTAGACGGACTATGTGCCATGGTCAAAAGGGATTTATCCCTTGGGTGCAAGGATAGTTTAACATACAAAAATCAATCAATGTAAGAAAACACATTAACAGAATGAAGGACAAAAATCACATGATCATCTCCATAGATCCATAAAAAATTCAACACTGCTTCACGAGAAAAAAACAGTCAAAGAACTAGGAGTGGAAAGAAATGACCTCGACATAAAAAAGGCCACAACTAACATCATACTCAGTGGTGAAAAACTGAAATCTCTTCTTCTAAGGTAAGGAACAAGGCAAGGACGCCTGCTCTCACTATTATGTTAGTACTCAACAACTGAAAGTAATACCCAGAGCTGTTAGGAAAGCAAAAGGAATAAAAGGCATCCACATCAGAAAGAAGTAAAGTTATCTCTGTTGAAGATAGCATCACGTTTTACATGCAAAACTCAAAAGATTACACACCTCCATACACACACACACACACGCGCACACAAAACTGGTAGAACTGATAAACAAATTCAACAAAGTTGTAGGACAGAAAATCCAAAAACAATTCAGTTGTGTTACTATACACTAACAAAGAACAATTTGAAAAGGACATTAAGAATACAATTCAAGGGAGGCGGTCCTAAGAAGGCGGAGGAATAGGACGGGGAGACCACCTTCTCCCCCACAAATTCATCCAAAGAACATTTGAACGCCGAGCAAATTCCACAGAACGACTTCTGATTGCTGGCAGAGGACATCTGGCACCCAGAAAGGCAGCCCATTGTCTTCGAAAGGAGGAAGGACAAAATAGAAAAGATAAAAAGAGAGACAAAAGAGGTAGGGACGGAGATCCGTCCTGGGAAGGGAGTCTTAAAAAAGAGAGAAGTTTCCAAACACCAGGAAACACGCTCTCAGGCGGGTCTGTGGTGAGCCTTGGAATCTCAGAGGACAAAATAAGGGGGAGGAAAAATAAATAAATAAATAATTAAAACCCACAGATTACGTGCCTAACAGCCACTTCCAGTGGAGCAGCAGCCCGGACACTCGCATCCCCCACTAGCAAGCAGGGGAGGGACAGGGAGGAGCGGGCTGCATTGCTTAGGGTAAGATCCAGGCCTGAATGCCCTGAGGGCAATCTGAGGGGATTAGCTTGAGATAGCAACCCAGACTGTGGGGTAGCTATCCTGTGATCACGCGAAAAGCCCTAACCTAAGACATCGCCAGGCACGCTCACAGAACAAAGCACTGAGCAGAGCTAGCCGGCTGCAGACCGGCCCATCCCCCGCCGGAGACAGGCAGGCGAGGGCAGCCAGAGTCGGAAGCGGGCATTCGACCCCAGAGAGGCACCCTATACCAAATGCAAGCAGATTTCTCTGCTAACCAAGACTTCTTGGGACTCTGGACGATCGACTAGCTAGGAGGGTCGCAGCCAGAGACCAGCTCCCCAGAATAGACACACGGCACACCTAAGAAGGCGCACTTGTTGCACACCCAGAAAACCAAGCGGCTGGAACGGGAGAGGGGGTAAGCCGCAGCCTCCAACTGGGGGTGGATACGCGCGCCAAGCCCCTGGTCACCTGAGCTGCTCGGGCCTGGGTCGGGCGCAAAACCAGGTCCAACCAAGTCTGCGCCTTTGTGCAGTACCTGAGAACCTGAACCTGAGCAGCTTAGGCCTCAGAAGTGCATGTAAACCAGAGTCTGCATCAGACAGTTCCCGGCAGAGCAACCTAGAGTCTGGGCAGTGTAGACTGGGGAAGCACACACGGCGTGAGCGGGGGCAAACCCTGTGTGGCTGAATCACTGTGAGCACACGCCAGTGATATTTGTTCACAGTGTTCCTCCCTCCCCAAAGCACGACTAAACAAGCGAGCCTAAAAAAAAAAAAAAAAAAGGAAATAAAAGGGAACACCACCGCGCCCCTTGGAGCAGGGCAGAAATTAGACACTGAAGAGACCAGCAAACAGAAGCTAAAATAAACAGAGGGAACCGCTTTGGAAGTGACAGGTGCAATAGATTAAAACCCTGGAGTTAGCACCGGCTACATAGGAAGGGGCCTATAGACCTTGGGAAATACAAGCCGGACCAAGGAGCTCTCTGAAGATGAACTGACCCCACACTGTCCGCAACAGATCCAGAGAAAGTCTCAGATATATTTTTACTATTATCATTTTTTAAATTTAAAAAAAAATTAAAATAAAAAATTTTATTTTTTAATTTGTTGTCTTTTTTATTTTATTTTATCTTTTTATTTTTAAGTTCCCATTATTCGTTTAATTTTCATTTTTATAACCTAACATTACCTTGCCAAAAAAAGACCCTGTTTTTAAAACAAACTTCACATATACATATTTTATAATTTCTCTTACTTTGTCTTTTTTGTTTGTTCACTGGTTTGATTTTTTGCTTTTTTTCCCCTTTTTTTGCATTTTTCCTTTTTCTTTTTAAAAAAAATTACTGTATTTTTGGTAATTTAACCTCTACCCAGGATTTTTAATCTTTGCTTTTTGGTATTGGTTATCAACTTTGTACCTTTAAGAACCCAATCTTCAGTACCCATTTTTACCTGGGAGCAGGATCACTGGCCTGATTGCTCTCTCCCCGTTTCTACTCTCCTTTTACTCCACCAGGTCGCCTCTATCTCCCCCACCCCCTTTTCTTGTCTACCCAACTTGGTGAATCTCTTTGTATGTTCCAGGCTGTGGAGAACACTTAGGGACCTGACTACTGGCTGGATCTGTCTCTCTCCTTTTGACTCCCCCTTTGATCCTCCTGGCTGCCTCTGTCTCCTTCCTCCCTCTTCTCCTCTCTGTGTAACTCAGTGAAACTCTCCGAGGGGTCCAGACTGTGGAGAGCACATAGGGAAGCGATGACTGGCTAGCTTGCTCTCTCCCCTTTTGATACCCCTTCTGCTCCTCCGGGTCAGCCTTTTAACTCCCTCTTCTCTCTTCTCTTCTCCACGTAACTCTGTGTACCTCTCCGGGTGTCCCTCACTGTGGAGAAACTTTCCATCATTACCCTAGATGTTTTATCATTGGCGCTGTATAGATGAAGAAGTCTTCAGGCTACTGTACGAATAAGACTGAAAACCAGTGGCAGGAGACTTAAGTCCAAATCCTGAGACTACCGGAGAACTCCTAAATCCAGGGAACATTAAACGATAGGAGCTCATCAAACGCCTCCATACCTACACTGAAACCTAGCACCACCCAAGGGCCAACAAGCTCCAGAGCAAGACGTACCATGCAAATTCTCCAGCAACACAGGAACAAATCCCGAGCCTCAATATACAGGTTGACCAAAGCTACGCCAAACCCAATGACATCTCCAAACTTATTACCGGACACTTCATTGCACTCCAGAGAGAAGAAATCCAGCTCCACCCACCAGAACACTGACACAAGCTTCCCTAGCCAGAAAACCTTGACAAGCCACCTGTCCAACGCCACCCACAGCAAGGAACCTCCACAATAAAGAGGAAACACCAATTGCCAGAATACAGAAAGGCCACCCCAAACACAGCAATATACACAAGACGAAAAGGCAGAGAAATACGCAGCAGGTAAAGGAACGGGATAAATGCCCACCAAAACAAACAACAGAGGAAGAGATAGGGAATCTACCCGATAAAGAATTCCGAATAATGATAGTGAAAATGATCCAAAATCTTGAAAGCAAATTGGAGTTAGAGATAAATAGCCTGGAGACAAGGATCGAGAAGATGCAAGAAAGGTTTAACAAAGACCTAGATGAAATAAAAAAGAGTCAATATATACTGAATAATGCAGTAAATGAGATCAAAAACACTCTGCAGGGAACCAGCAGTAGAAAAACGGAGACAGAAGATAGGATAAGTGAGGTAGAAGATAGAATGGTAGAAATAAATGAAACAGAGAGGAGAAAAGAGAAGAATTAAAAGAAATGAGGAGAATCTCAGAGACCTCTGGGACAACGTGAAACGCCCCAACATTCGAATCATAGGAGTCCCAGAAGAAGAGGACAAAAAGGAAGACAATGAGAAAATACTTGAGGAGATAATAGTTGAAAACTTCCCTAAAGTGGGGAAGGAAATAATCACCCAAGTCCAAGAAACCCAGAGAGTCCCAAACAGGATAAACCCAAGACGAAACACCCCAAGACACATATTAAACAAATTAAAAAAGATCAAACACAAAGAACAAATATTAAAAGCAGCAAGGGAAAAACAACAAATAACTCACAAGAGGATTCCCATAAGGATAACAGCTGATCTTTCAACAGAAACTCTTCAGGCCAGAAGGGAATGGCAGGACATACTTAAAGTGATGAAAGAACATAACCTACAGCCCAGATTACTGTGCCCAGCAAGGATCTCATTCAAATATGAAGGAGAAATCAAAAGCTTTACAGACAAGCAAAAGCTGAGAGAACTCAGCACTACCAAACCAGCTCCCCAACAAATGCTAAAGGATCTTCTCGAGACAGGAAACACAGAAAAGATGTATAAACTCGAACCCAAAACAATAAACGGGATCATACTTATCAATGATTACCTGAAATGTAAATGGGTTGAATGCCCCAACCAAGAGAGAAAGACTGACTGAATGGATACCAAAGCAAGACCCCTATATATGTTGTCTACAAGCGACCCACCTCAAAACAAGGGACACATACAGACTGAAAGTGAAGGGCTAGAAAAAGATATTCCATACAAATAGAGACCAAAAGAAAGCAGGAGTCGAAATACTCATATCAGATAAAATAGACTTTAAAACAAAGGCTGTACAAAGAGATAGAGATGGACACTACATAATGATCAAAGGATCAATCCAAGAAGAAGATACAACAATCATAAATATATAGGCGCCCAACACAGGAGCACCACAATATGTAAGACAAATGTTAACAAGTATGAGAGTGGAAATTAACAATAACACAATAATAGTGGGAGACTTGTTGTGGAGTAAATAGCCTCCAACTAATAAAAATAAAAAAAAATATAGTGGGAGACTTTAACACCCCACTCACGCCTATGGATAGATCAACTAAACAGAAAATTAACAAGGAAACAGAAACTTTAAATGATACAATAGACCAGTTAGACTTAATTGATAGTTATAGGACATTTCACCCCAAAACACTGAATTTCACCTTTTTCTCAAGCGCACACGGAAACTTCTCCAGGATAGATCACATCCTGGGCCATAAATCTGGCCTTGGTCAATTCAAAAAAAAATGAAATCATTCCAAGCATCTTTTCTGACCTCAATGCGGTAAGATTAGATGTCCATTACAGGAGAAAAACTATTCAAAATTCCAACACATGGAGGCTGAACAACACATTGCTGAACAACCAACAAATCACGGAAGAAATCAAAACAGAAATCAAAGGATGCATAGAAATGAATGAAAATGAAAACACAACAACCCAAAACCTATGGGACACTGTAAAAGCAGTGCTAAGGGGAAGGTTCACAGCAATACAGGCATACCTCAAGAAGCAAGAAAGAAGCCAAATAAATAACCTAACTTTACACCTAAAGCAACTTGAAAAGGAAGAAATTATGAACCCCAGGGTTAGTAGAAGGAAAGAAATCTTAAAAATTAGGGCAGAAATGAATGCACAAGAAGCAAAAGAGACCATAGCAAAAATCAACAAAACCAAAAGCTGGTTCTTTGAGAAGGTATATAAAATTGACAAACCATTAGCCAGACTCATCAAGAAACAAAGGGAGAAAAATCAAATCAACAAAATTAGAAATGAAAATGGAGAGATCACAACAGACAGCACAAAAATTCAAAGAATCATAAGACACTATTATCAGGATCTATATGCAAATAAAATGGACAACTTGGAAGAAATGGACAAATTCTTAGAAAAGTATAACTTTCCAAAATCGAACCAGGAAGAAATACAAACTCTCAAGAGACACATCACAAGCACGGAAAATGAAACTATAATCAGAAATCTTCCAACAAACAAAAGCCCAGGACCAGACGGCTTCACAGCTGAATTCTACCAAAAATTTAGAGAAGAGCTAATACCTATCCTACTCAAACTCTTCCAGAAAATTGCAGAGGAAGGTAAACTTCCAAACTCATTCTATGAGGCCACCATCACCCTAATTCCAAAACCAGAGAAAGACGCCAGAAAAAAAGAAAACTACAGGCCAATATCACTGATGAACATAGATGCAAAAATCCTTAACAAAATTCTAGCAAACAGAATCCAACAACATATTAAGAAGATCATACATCATGACCAAGTGGGCTTTACCCCAGGAATGCAAGGATTCTTTAATATCTGCAAATCAATCAATGTAATCCACCACATTAACAAATTGAAAAATAAAAACCATATGATTATCTCAATAGATGCAGAAAAATCCTTTGACAAAATTCAACATCCATTTATGATAAAAACTCTCCAGAAAGTAGGCATAGAAGGAACATACCTCAACATAATAAAAGCTATATATGACAAACCCTCAGCAAACAGTATCCTCAATGGTGAAAAATTGAAAGCATTTCCCCTAAAATCAGGAACAAGACAAGGGTGCCCACTCTCACCACTACTATTCAACATAGTTTTGGAAGTGTTGGCCACAGCAATCAGAGCAGAAAAAGAAATAAAAGGAATCCAGATAGGAAAAGAAGTGAAACTCTCACTGTTTGCAGATGACATGATCCTCTACATAGAAAACCCTAAAGACGCTACCAGAAAATTACTAGAGCTAATCAATGAATAGAGTAAAGGTAGAGGATGTAAAATTAACACACAGAAATCCCTTGCATTCCTATGAACTAACAAACAGAAACCAGGAGGAGATATTAAGGAAGCAATGCCATTCACCATTGCAACACAAAGAATAAAATACTTAGGAGTATATCTACTTAACGAAACAAAAGGCCTATACATAGAAAATTATAAAACACTGATGAAAGAAATCGAAGAGGACACAACTAGATGGAGAAAGTCCAGGGTATCTGAGGTGGTTAATTTTATGTGTCAGCTTGACTGGTACACAGAGTGCCTAGATATTTAGTCAAATATTATTCTGGATGTTTCCGTAGTGTGCTTTTCCATATTAACATTTAAATCAGTCAAATGGATAAGACAGATTTCCCCCTGATAAAGTGGGTGGGTTTTACCTAATCAGTTGATAGTCTGATTAAACAAAAAAGCAAACTTTCCTCATGCAAGAGAAGTCCTCCTGCCTGAAAGCCTTTGGACCTGGGACATCAGCTTCTTTTCCTGCCTTTAGACCCAAACTGAAATATCAACTCTATTGGTTTGGTTCTTAGGCCTTCTAACCTGGACTAGAGCTAAACCACTGGCTCTTCTCAGTCTCCAGCTAGCCACCTCACCCCCTAGATTTTGGGACTTACCAGCCGCTATAATTGAATGAGTCAATTCTTTTACACACACACACACACAGACACACACACTCCACTGAATCTGTTCTTCTAACACACTACCCAGAGTGATCTACAGATCCAATGCAAACTCTGTCATAATCCCAATAGCATGCTTTACAGAAATAGAAAAACTCATCCTAAAATTTAAGTAGAATCTAAAGAGATCCTTAATAGGGAAAACAACTTGGACAAAGAAAAAGTAGAGAACTCCAACTTCCTGATTTCAAAACATTACAAAGCTACACTAATGAAAACTGTGTGTTACTGCCATATTAACAAATAGATCAATGGAGTAAAATAGAGATCTTAGCAATAAACCCTCACTTTTAGAAGATATGCCAGGCAGTGGACTTCCTGATAGAGGGGAAAACATACCTTTTTTAGATCTTTGAATCAAAGCAGGGACTCTGGAGTCAGATTGCTTGGCTTCAATTCTACCACTGATCCCCATGGGCCAAATGACCGTGGGTCAGTGGCTGAACCTTAGGCTGCTAATCATTAGTACTAGAGTCCTGGGAGCGTCACAAAGAACCACTACTACTTACATACAGCACTTAGAAGAGTGCCGGGCACGGGGTCTCTGCTGTATAAGTTGCTTTTCACAGATTCTGCGAAATTACCTCCCAAATGGATTTCTTGCACCACCGCCACAGAGGTTTGCCGCTAAACTCTCCCACTCTCGGAATCGTTAAGCACTTGGAGGAGGTGGGACGAGAGGCTTGACAGAGGTATACTCGCAGCGTCACATTCACCCGCCAACTCGCCAACTGCCCGGACGGCCCTTGGACTTGGCAGCAAGCCAGAGGAGGCCCTCGACCCCATTGGTTACACCTCGAGGGGACGGCCAAACAAGGCGCGTGCTGGTTGGCAGGAACCGGACCAATGAGGAGGCGGCAGGGCTGGCGCGCTGAAAACCTCGCGTCATTTGCGGCCATCTCCAGCATGCTTGACGGCGAGCTCCAGACGCCGCCCGCCACACCTGCCCTGACCGCCGCCACCGCGACCCGGTTGATAAATGGTCGCCGCCCCTGATCCGGCGGCCACCCAGATCGCGACATGAGCTCCCCAGATGATGAGGTGTCTGTTTCGGGAGCGGGTTTTGGCTCAGAGTGCGGGGAGCAGACCAGCGGCCTTGAGGCCGGCTCCATAGCCCCGCGGGGACCCGGCCCCAGCCCAGAGCCTGGGGCACCACGAAGCGGCGAAGGTGAGGGCGGGAATGGCTTCCCAGACCCTGAGGGCTTCGAGTCAGAGCGGGAGGTGCTGGAAGCGGGAGCGCCGGTGCTGCAGGGCCGCGAACGCCGGCCTGGCTCCCTGGCCGACGACCAGGGGGACGCCCTGCAGCTGGCTGACGAGTCAGTGGCGGCCATCCTGCAGCAGCTGGCCGACCTGAACGACGTGCTGGGCACCCGCAGATACCTGTCCCAGGAGAGCTACGCGGTCGGCGAAGTGTCTGCCTTGCGGGACCTCGAGGCGCGACCCCGCAGTCGAGGCGGTGCCGCCCAGAGGTGTGGGGAGGCCGCACAGGCTGAGGCTGGCCCTCTCCGGGTCGGCGGGCCCAAGGCAGGCCGGGCCTGGGGGAACCCTAAGAAAGGCACTAAGAGTAGGTTGAACGTGGCTGTGAATTGCCAGTGGCCTCCGTCAGAAAGCACAGCCGGGCTGCTGTCCGACCCCGAGTCCTCCGATGAATTCAGTAAGATAGAGCGGATGAGGGTGAGCATTTATCCCAAAGACGGAGGCCAGGCCAAGCTCAACAGCCCCGAAGATCCTGGGAACACACCCAGACGCTTGCATGTCCAAGGCAGGGAGAATCTCCTTAATGTGCCAGACTCTTGCCTATCCTCGATTCCGCGAGGATTAATTTCGGTTGTGGAAAGGCAGGGCAGGCAGGGCGATGCAGAGCAGGAGGACACCTCTCCCCCTAGAAAAATGCAGAGCGTGCTCTGGGGGAAGGGGGGCAGCCTGTCCAGCTACCCGGGAGTGGCAGTAGCATCAGCTCCTGCAGCTGCCACTACAGGCAGCCTGCCGCGGCCCACTCCTAGAAGGAAGGGGGTCCAGGAGAAGAAGTCCCTTGGGGGCGTCTCCAAACCTGCCGTGGGGAGAATCTTCCCTTCCTGGGGGCAAAGAATCTCGGCCACTCCCCTGCAACCGGCCACCTTCTCCCCAATTTCTGGCATCCCGCTGCTCCGGAGGTCCAAGAAGGAGGCCTTGGTCCCTTGGGGAGCTGAAGAGTCCAAGCACACCCGTGCTGGGAAGAAACCCGTGGCTAGGCGGGCCCGGGAGTCGGTGGCAGCAATGGCGGTGTCGGGAGAAGACAACGATCCAAATAGAGACCCATTCCCAAAGGGCCAAGTGAGTAGGCCAGGCCCCTCCTCTCTCCTCACTCTTCCCCCTCCCACCCTCCCCACAACACAGGTCTTCACCCCTTGCTCCTTCTCTCCATCCCTCAGGGGTTGTCATTGGGTGACCCTCAGTCACTGGGTCATCAGGATGCCAGATTGGGGTCCTTTTACTAGGGACAAACGTTAAGGTAGCACTTTGGGTGTGCTGGGCTCGGTTTTCCACCCTTGGCCTGTTTCCAGCCTCCTCCACGAGGCTGGGGCTGGAGTGGACGGGAGAGCTGGTAGCTGAATGGATTTGAGGGGACCCCTTAAAAGCTTCACAGAGCTTCAGTGTTTAGTCGCATCACTTTGCTGAATCCTACTTGCTAGGTCTTCCCCAAACCTTCCTTGCAGGGACCCCAGGTTTCTCAGTGACACAATGCTGTCCCCAGCTCAGCTCTACCTGCTGACCTGGGGCTGACAGACAGAGAATGTGCTAAAGAGCTCGGCCTTTCAATTCTCTTTCCAATTCCCTGCCTCAGCTCCGTCTTGAATCACATGAGCTCTCCCACACACAGGCATAGACATATAAATGCACTGGTACACACACGCGTGCACGTGCACACACACACTTCAGATCAGTGAGAAATCTGTCTTTCTAGCTGACCACTGACAGGCCATGGTCATCTTGTCCATGGGTGCATCATGGAGAACCCAGTAGCACCAATCTCATCATCAGAGGCACACAGTATTCAGGAAACTCAGAGCCCGTGGCCATGAACAAGGGAGAAGTCATGCCCAGAGGGCCTGGCCCCTCAGGTGAGTGTCCTGGGTTTTGATATGGGGGGAGGTGGCCAGGGGTGAGGGCAGAAACCTCTGTCTCTGACTCTCTCTCTCTCTCTCTCTTCTGGGGGCTCAGCCTTGCTCTCAGGACGCTTCACCCATGGGAAAAAGGGTGTCAACTCTGGGCGTAGGCTGTAGGCTATTAGCCTTTTCTGTGAAGTGCTGTTCGCCCACATTGCTCTCCCAGGTGCTGGCTGTGGCTGCCACTCTGGGAGGTTCGAACCCAGAACAACAGCCTTTGGCAACCATTGAGGTGAAATGGCTGTCCCTGAGGTGTAGGAGGGGCAGGTCCAGAGAGAAGGTTTGTGCTGCCTGCCGGGCGGAGCAGGGGACGCTTGCTGCTAGCAGAGGGTGGTACTGCCTCACCTCACGTTAGACCTGGCTTGGCACTTTGCACCTCACTGGGAACCTGGGAAGCTGGATTGTGTGTCCTTTCCCTCTCAGGTGACCGGGAACCAACTGACCATCCCCCAAGACGGAAAAGGCAGCAGCAGCCACCCGGAAGGCAGGGCTGTCCTCGGGTAATGCTTCTTCTGGCTCCTGGAAATGCACACCCAAACCCCATGGTGGGATCTGAGTCCAAGTGCAACTGATATTTGTGGGCCCCCCACCCCCATCCCATCCCCGTCCTACACCCCAGGGAGGGAGCCCACCTCCTTTCCCCTGAGGAAAGTCTTTCCCTTGCCAGTCTAGACACCTGGTTTGGGATGGAGGGCCCGGGGGAGAGGAGAGGAGGAGGAGAGGGGAGGCGGGTGTATACTAACCATTTCTCTTCCTCCTGTGTCTGCTGGCCTAGTGTCTGGTGCTACAGAGAGAAATAGACGACCTTAAGGATCAACTTGGTATGAGGAACCAGGGACAGAGAGCAGCGGGTTCTTAGTGCAGAATCGGGGTGGTCCCTTGGGGTGGGGTGGGCTGCAGGTGCCGAGGGCCTCGTAGGGATCAGCGTTCCTGTGGGGAGGAGAACCTATCAAGCCTGTCGCTGGAGCGTGCGGTGCATATTCAGCTGCGGATGTGGACAAGTAGCAAAGTACTGCGTGGACTGTGTGCACACTCTGCCAGCCAGGAAGTCCTAGAGACCTCCTTCTGATAGGACTTTAGAGATGCCTTGTTGATTTGGTGTGGCCTCTAAGAGTCTTGCTGGATTGTTTACGAGACAGTTTTTGAATGGTTTGCGCGTGGCCCCAAGCTTGAGAGCTACTGGCACATTTTGTTTCCTTTTAGGAAATGGCTCCACATTAAATTCCGTTGGCGGGGAGTGATCAGGCCCAGAGCTCCTTGCATTGGGGCTGGGGGTATGTGCGTTTCAGTTTGCAGGGCTAGGTGGTTCCCCACTGGGACAGGGGCACAGGCTTCTATGTCCGTCTGTCTGGAGCACCTGTTTATGCCTCTCCCTGTTGCAGCCTCCATGCGGTACCTGGCTGACAAGTTCCAGATCGTTTGAAGTGAGTGTTACACACTGCATACCCCTTCCCACTATGCTGGCTGTTGAGCAGGGCTGTGGGCTGCCCTGGCTTGAGGCTCTTCCCTGACTCTGCTGTCTTACAGGTTGAGTCCAGTATCTTCCTGCAAGAGGAGCAGCTGTTACCTCCGGGGCTGGCGAGCTGTGGCCAAGCTTGCTGCCTCTCGTTCTGCCTCCACCAGGGCATCCTCTGCCCCTTGTTTTGTCCCCTCTCAGCCCAGTGTCACAGCAGTTTTTGATTAAAGGACTTCTGATGTTCTTTGTACTGCCGTTTCTCTGGGGGGTAGGGGTTGGGGGAGTGGTGGGGCAAGGCCTGGTGAGGAGCAACTCCGTATCATAGCCTGTTGCAGAGCAGTACCTCTGGCATCCTGTGGTGGGGTCTCTCGGTCAGCCTCTTCTACCATCCAGGCCATCAGGGCAACGGAGTGCCCCCAGTCTGGGTTTACTGAGGGCCTTGACTGGCCACATTGGCACATCCTCCCATTCCCCTAAAGGCCCTCTTCTAGTTCGCTAACCACCCTCCTCTGCGATTTGCCAGTTCCCATCCATTGTTGACATTCTGCCTCCCCGTTGGAAGGAACTCATGATCCCCTTACAGAGCTCCAACCCATCCTCCTGCCTCACTGGACTCATGGTCCTACTTACCCTGACCACTCTCTTTTCCTGTTGGAGCACCCTCGATCCCTTCCCTGACTTGCCATTGATGACTTTGCCTGCACGTGTAGTTCAGCAGGTGGAAACAGGCAGAGGTGCCCTCATCTCGCCCTTCCCAGGCTCTGCCCTCTCATTGGAGTCCCTACTGTGCGTACCATCCCCACCCCTGCCCCAGTCCCACCTTGCACGCTGGAACCTGCACACAGTCCTCCTCTCCTCTTTAGCCCTCACCCCTGAGACACAAGCGCCAATAGTTTCACTTCTCCTTCTTTGGATTCAATAAGGGGCTTGGGCATAAAGCCTGGACCCAGTGACCTGGGGAGCAGGAGAGAAGGTACAGGGAACACAGGAGACAGGCTAGGCTCTGGACTAGAGGTCAGGAGATGCATCTGTTTGGTGCCAACCTGGGTCAGACTGCACCCTGGCAGCTAGAGATGGATGGTGGAGTCCTCAGTGTTTTCACATCCTCCCTGCCCTAGCCAGCTGACCACCCTCGCCGCCAGCCTGAGCCTCTCTATACCCTTGAGTGGAAATGGGCCCATCATGCTCTATGGCAAGTGTGGTTAGTAAGTCTCTGTTCTTGCAGGGTCCCTATCAAATACCGTTTCACCAGACCCATGACACAGATCTTCCAACAAATGATATTTCCCAGAGTATCCCAGCTCAGTATCCTGGACTACATCTTTAGGGCACATGACAATGAGTCTGAACTCTGTGTTCAATTCCCCCC
The DNA here is from genome assembly GCF_963930625.1 of Muntiacus reevesi. Taxonomy (NCBI): domain Eukaryota; kingdom Metazoa; phylum Chordata; class Mammalia; order Artiodactyla; family Cervidae; genus Muntiacus; species Muntiacus reevesi. The sequence goes on from NC_089271.1 coordinate 63,162,662, forward strand.
TCGCTGGAATTTGGGGAGCACTTGGGTTTCCTCAGCCAGCACTCCAGGACTGGGCCAGTCTGAGACTCAGAGAGACAGATATGTGTTTAAGTGAACTGAGGGTAGGGTCGGCCTGACACCATTTCTGAAAGACCAGGGTTTTATTACACAAAAGTGGGTATGATGGTAGGTAGCACATTCAGAGTTGGTGCCTGGACATCTCTCTATGTGAATAAAAGTCAGCTAGGATAAGGCCCTTGAGGCAGAAAATGTAGAGACTTGTCCAGATTCTGTAAGGCACTGAGTGAGCTGAAGCAAGTGTTGGATCCCCGATATTCAAGGGGTATTGTTACATTCCCAAAATGTAGGAGGGGGATGATGCAGGGGTCACCAAACCTCAGGACAGGGTGTTGGGACTCTGACAGAGTTGGAGTGGCTGGAGGAGGCCCTGGATCCTACCTTGCCATTCTATTATATCTGCCAACTTCTGAGGGTGTGGATGACTGAAAATGGGAAGAGTGGCTCTGGAGAGTACCAGGGATATCGCTGCTCATCTTAGAAACAGGAGACCGCCCAACATGAGTTACTCGAGGCAGGGGCAAGAAGGGTGCCACGAGGAAGCGAATTTAGGAGTGACTGCACCTGGACAATGGGGAGCACTTCGCCCATATTCTCACGTGGATTCCTTTCCAGGCCTCTTGGCATGAGGCCAGGTGGACAGACTACGTGTGGGTGGAACAGTCAGAGACCTCATGGTAAGAAAAGAACATGCGCGGGACTTACTCCTTCCACTCAGACCCCTCCCTGGAAGTTGGTCTTGATCACTTAGTTTAGAGCTGATCCAGTGGTGATTGCCTGGTAGTGTAGCCCATCTCGCTGTTGTCTGAGTGAGTAAATTTGGCAGAGACCGTCTAGCTGAGGTCTCTGCCGACCGAGACATGTAGGTAAGTTGTGCCCAGGGAGAAGACCAGCACCAGCATCAGCAACACACTTGGGCAGAGAGGGGCCTGGGACTTTGGTCACCAGGGTGAGGAAGTGGAGAAGCTCATGGAAGTGGAGGTGCGAGGGTGTGAACACAATCCCTCGTTCACTTTTTACCAGGCTCCCTTCCCTCCTCTGAGCACACAGCTCAGACCAACTACCTCACTATAATGTTGCTGGAAACCTAGATATCACAGGCCTTGGCTCAGCCCCAAGCCTTCCACTTCCAGTGGGAAATCCGTGGCAGGGCCTGAGGCATAGGTTAAAGAAATCCATCTGGGCGCCAGGGGGTAGGAGGAATGCAGAATCCCGGCCTCATTCAGTGCACCTTGTTGCCTTTCCCCCTTATGCCCCTTCTCCATCCTGGGTGACAGTGACAGCTGCTTTGGAGAGCCCTAGGCCCCATCCTGCCTGATTCTGCTACCTGTCCAACACCTGGGAAGATGCTCCCTCCCCATCACATCCACACCCCACCAGCACCAGCCCCAGGTCTACCTCTTTCTCTGGACTCTTGAAGGAGATTGGCACAAACAAAGAAGGTAGAGTAGGTTAGTCCTGAAGAGGGAATCTCGGGTGGTGAGCACAGTAATTTTGCCACAAAATGTCCAAGTCCTAATCCTTGCAGTTGGCTTTTATTTTCCTTTGTGCGGTAACAGTGGGTTATGCTTGCAGATGCAGTAAAGGCTGCTACTCAGCTGACTTAATGTGAGGTGAGTCTCACCTGCATTGGCCAGATTTGCCCGGGCACACTGGGGCTGCCAGATTTTCCACCTTGACTATCCCTGGGTAACTATCCCAGTCCCTGGCCTGTCCTAGTGTTTGAATGACTGTGTTGTTCTTGGTGCCCTTGTGCTTGTGCACAAGGCCTGGTAAGTACTGCTCAGATGCAGATGAAGAACAGACCTGTAGTTTTGAACCCCCCTTTTGTTCCAATCCAATCACTTCTTCCTCCCTAGTCCTCTTGAGTTATCTGCCAGCTTGACTTTTACAATGATGATTCACCTTTGTTTAAATTAATTGATTAGTCAATTTTCCTTTACAACATTGTATTGGTTTGCCATACATTGACTGAATCCGCCACGGGTGTGCATGTGTTCCCCATCATGATCCCCCCTCCCACCTCCCTCCCCATCCCAGTACACCAGCCCCGAGCATCCTGTATCATGCATCAAACCTGGACTGGCGATTCGTTTCACATTGATAATTTACATGTTTCAGTGCCATTCTCCCATAGCATCCCACCCTCGCCCTCTCCCATAGAGTCCAAAAGACTGTTCAATGCATCTGTGTGTCATTTGCTGTCTCGCATACAGGGTTACTGTTTCTTCTTTCTAAATTCCCTATATATGCATTAGTGTACTGTATTGGTGTTTTTCTTTCTGGCTTTCTTCACTCTGTATAATGGGCTCCAGTTTCATCCACCTCATTAGAACCGATTCAAATGTATTCTTTCTAATAGTTGAGTACTATTCCATGGTGTATATGTACCACAGCTTTCTTATCCATTCGTCTGCTGATGGACATCTAGGTTGTTTCCATGTCCTGGCCACTATAAACAGTGCTGTGATGAACATTGGGGTGCATGTGTCTCTTTCAGGTCTGGTTTCCTCAGTGTGTATGCCCAGCAGTGGGATTGCTGTGTCATATGGCAGTTCTATTTCCTGTTTTTTAAGGAATCTCCACACTGTTCTCCATAGTGGTTGCACTAGTTTGCATTCCCACCAACAGTGTAAGAGGGTTCCCCTTTCTCCACACCCTCTCCAGCATTTATAGCTTGTACACTTTAGATAGCTGCCGTTCTGATTGGTGTGAAATGGGACCTCCTTGTGGTTTTGATTTGCATTTCTCTGATAATGAGTGCTGTTGAGCATCTTTGCATGTGTTTGTTAGCCATCTGTATGTCTTCTTTGGAGAAATGGCTGTTTAAATCTTTGGCCCACTTTTTGATTGGGTCGTTTATTTTTCTGGAATCGAGCTGCAGGAGTTGCTTGTATATTTTTGAGATTCATCCTTTGTCCGTTGCTTCATGTGCTGTTATTTTTTCTCATTCTGAAGGCTGTCTTTTCACCTTGTTTATAGTTTTCTGAGTTGTGCAGAAGCTTTTAATTTTAGTTAGGTCCCCACAGGGACAGGGGCATTAAGTATTAAAACGTTATGTTTCGATAATTACTCTAAATGTAACTGGATTTAGTTCTCCAGCAAAAGGAATAGAGTGGATGGATGGATTTAGAAAAAACACCGAAAAACAGTGCTCAACTGCACTGTTACCTACAAGAGACTCACTTCAGGTTTAAGGTCATACATATGCTCAAAACGAAGGCATGGTGAAAGGTATTCCATGAAAGTGGTAAACAAAAGAGAGCAGGAGTAGCCATACCGATATCAGACAAAATAGGCTTTAAGCCAAAAATGGTAATTTGAGACCAAAAAAAGTCATTATATAATGACAAAGGGTGTCAGTTCATCGAGATGGTACAAGGATTGTGAATATTAATATATACCCACCCACCATTGGAACACCTGTGTATATTGAGCAAATACTGACAGATCTGAACAGCTAAATAGGTAACAACACGACAATAATAGGGGATTTGAATATTCCACTTCCACAATGGATAGATTACCCACATGAGATCAACAAAAGGAAAGAGGAAATGGGCTTGAACCATACTGTAGCCCAGATGGACTTAACAGAATTATACAACATTCCATCTCACAGCAGCAGAACAAATTCTTCTCAAGGGCAAATGGAACCTCTTCCAGGATGGATCATATGATAGCTCCTGAAATATCTCTAATTAAATTTAAGAAGATTGAAACCACACCAAGTATCTTTTGTGAGTACAATGGCATGAAACGAGAAATCAGTAACAGGAACAAAGCTGGAAAATTCACAAATATCTGGATATTAAATAGCACACTCCTGAGCAACTAACGGGTCAAAGAAGAAGTAAACTGGTATATTTAAGAATATCTCGAAACAAATGAAAACGGAACCACAATGTACTACAAAAGCAGGTCTAAGAAAGAAGTTTATAATGATAAATGAATACATTAAGAAACAAGAAAGAGGGATTCTCCGTTGGCTCAGGGGAAAAGAATCTGCTTGCCAATGCAGGATACACAGGTTCATGCCCTGATCTGGGAGAATCCCACAAGCCACAGAGCAACCAAGCCTGTGCACTACAACTATGAGCCTGTGCTCCACAACAAGAGAAGCCACTGCAACCGGGGGCCTGCACACCACAACTAGAGAGGAGCCCCCACTTGCTGCTACTGGAGAAAAGCCTGCACATCAACGGAGACCAAGCTTGGCCAAAAATAAATACATGGGAATGAAATTATATTTTTTTAAAAAAAGAAACAAGAAAGCTACCAAATAAACAACCTTGTGGAATAAGGGAAAAAAAGAAAAAGCTAAGTGCAAAGTTCGAGATAGAAGGAAACAACAAAGATCAGAGAAGAAAAAAAATTGAAATGGAGACCAGAGAATGAATAGAAAAGATCAATGTAAGTAAGAGCTGGCTTTTTGAAATGATAAACAAAATTGACAAACTTATTACTAGATTAACTCAGAAGAAAGAGTTCAAACAAAATCAGAGATGAAATAGGAGACATTACAATGACACCACAGAAATACAAAGATTGTGAGAGACAATTATGAACAGTCATACACCATCAAACTAGAAATCTAGGAATGGATAAATTTCTAGAAACATGCACTTTACCAAGACTGAATCATGTAGAAATAGAAAATACGAACAGACCAATTATGAGCAAGGAGATCAAATCAGTGAAGGCAAGAAAAACACCTCTCAGCAAAGAAAAGGCCAAGACCAGGTGGTTTCAATTGTGAATTCTACCGATCATTTAAGGAAAAATTAATGCCAGTCTTTCTCAAACTCTTCCAGAAAACTAAGAAGGGTGGAATACTTCTGAACTCATTTCACAAGGCCAGTGTTATCTGATACCAAGGTCAGAGAAAGACACTACAAGAAAACTATAGACTAATGTCACTGATGTCACTGAAATTCTTAACAAAATAGCAGGCCAAACTCAACAGCACATGAAAAGAAGTATATACCATGACCAAGTGAGAATTATCCCTGAGAGGCGAGGGTGGTTCAACCTATTTAAATCAGTAAGTGTGATATACCACATTAAAAAGTGAAAACTTAGAATCATATGATCACTTTGATATATGAAGAGAAAGCATTTGGCAAAATACATCACTTCAGGATAAAAATGCTGAACAAGCTGGGTATAGAAGGAACATACTTCAACATATTAAAGGCCATATATGACAAGCCCACCATCAGTATCATACTAAACAGTGAAAGGTGATGTCACACATGACCAAAAAATGTCTGGGAAATTGTTCTAGTTTAAAGGACACTAAAGAGACACGAAAACTGAATGCAATGCATGTTCTTTGATTGGAAGCAGAATTAAAAATATAGGGACAAAGAACAGTTTGGGGACACGTGGATTTTGAATGAGTGACTTCAGTAGATAATTGTATTGCTTCAAAGTTAAATTTTCTAAGTTTGAAAACTGCTTAAGATGTTGTAGCGATCAACATGTAAAAGAATGAAAGTAGAACACTTCCTAAACACCATACACAAAGATAAATTCAAGATGGATTAAAGACCTAAATGTAAAGCCAGAAACTATAAAACTCTTAGAGGAAAACATAGGCAGAACACTCAATGACATAAGTCAAAGCAAGATTCTCCATGACCACCTCCTAGACTAATGGAAATAAAAACAAAAATAAACAAATGGGACCTAATTAAACTTAAAAGCTTTTGCACAGCAAAGGAAACTATAAACAAGGTGAAAAGACAATACTCAGAATGGGAAAACATAATAGCAAATGAAACAACTGACAAAGGATTAATTTCCAAAATATACAACCAGCTCATACAAGTCAATACCAGAGAAACAAACAACCCAATCAAAAAGTGGGGCAAAGACCTAAACGGGCATTTCTCCAAAGAAGACATACAGATGGCTGACAAACACATGAAAAGATGCTCAGCATCACTCATTATTAGAGAAATGCAAATCAAAACTACAATGAGATATCACCTCACACCAGTCAGAATGGCCATCATCAAAAAGTCTACAAACAATAAATGCTGGAGAGGGTGTGGAGAAAAGGGACACCTCTTGCACTGTTGGTAGGAATGTAAATTGACACAGCCACCAGGGAAGATGTTATGGAGACTCCTTAAAGAAGTAGGAGTAAAACCACCATGTGACCCAGCAATCCCACTCCTAGGCATATACCCTGAGGACACCAAAATTGAAAAAGACACATGTACCCCAATGTCCATTGCAGCACTGTTCACAATAGCTAGGACACGGAAGCAACCTAGATGTCCATCGACTGATGCATGGGTAACGAAGCTGTAGTACATATACACAATGAAATATTACTCAGCCACAAAAAGGAACGCATTTGAATCAGTTCTAATGTGGTGGAAGAACCTAGAGCCTATTATACAGAGAGAAATAAGTCAGAAAGAGAAAAATAAATATTGTATACACTGATGCATATATATGGAATTAGAAAGATGATACCAATGAATTTATTTGCAGGGCCGCAATGGAGAAACAGATATAGAGAAGAGAGTTATGGACATGGGGAGAGGGGAGGAGAGTTTGAGATGTATGGAGAGAGTAACATGGAAACTTACATTACCATATGTAAAATAGATGGCCAATGGGAATTTGCTGTATGTCTCAGGGAACTCAAACAGGGGCTCTGTATCAACCTAGAGGGTCAGGGTAGAGAGGGAGATGGGAGGGAGGTTCAAGAGGGAGGGGCATATGTATACCTATGGCTGATTCATGTTGATGTTTGACAGAAAACAAAACTCTATAAAGAACGATCATCTCTAGGTCCGTCCATGTTGATGCAGATGGCATGATTTATTTTTTATGGCTAATATTCCATTGTATGCATATATATATATATATATATACATATATATATACACACATCTTCTTTGCCCATTCTATTCCACGTGTGTATGTTATGTGTGTATAGATATAGATATATAGACATATGTATGTGTGTGTATGTATATGTATATTTATATCACATCTTCTTTATTCATTCCTCTGTTGATGGACATTTAGGTTACTTCCATGTCTTGGCTATTTTGAATAGTTTTCCCACACCACCTTCTGAAGAGACTCTATTTTCTCCATTGTATATTCTTGCCTCCTTTGTCACAGAGTAATTGACCATAAGTGCATGGGTTTATTTCTGGACTTTCTACAACACTGATCTTTGTGTCTGTTTTTGTGCTGGTACCATGCTGTTTTGATTACTGTATCTTTGTAGCACAGTCTAAGGTCAGGGAGCATAATTTCTACAACTACATTCTTCTTTCTCAAGATTGTTTCCACAATTCAGGGTTGTTTGTGTTTCCATGCCATTTTGAAAATTATTTGTTCCAGTTGTGTGAAAAATGCCATTGGTAACTGAATAGGGATTGCACTGAAATCTGTAGATTGCCGTGGGTACCGTGGCCATGTTACAATATTGATTCTTCCAATCCAAGTTCATTTCAGTTCAGTTTAGTCGTGCAGTCGTGTCTGACTCTTTATGATCCCATGGACTGCAGAACGCCAGGCTTCCCTGTCCATCACCAACTCCCGGAACTTACTCAAACTCATGTCCATCCAGCCGGTGATGCCATCCAAATACCTCATCCTCTGTCGTCCCCTTTTTCTCCCACCTTCAATCGTTCCCAGTATCAGGGTCTTTTCCAATGAGTCAGTTCTTCGCATCAGGTGGCCAAAGTATTGGGGTTTCAGCTTCAGCATCAGTCCTTCCAATGAATATTCAGACTGATTTCCTTTCGGATGGACTGGTTGGATCTCCTTGCAGTTCAAGGGACTCGCAAGAGTCTTCTCCAACAGGAGAGTTCAAAAGTGTCATTCTTCAGCACTCAGCACTTTTATAATCCAAGACTCACATCCATGCGTGACTACTGGAAAAACCATACCTTTAACTAGACAGACATTTGTCAGCAAAGTAATGTCTCTTCCTTTTATTATGCTGTCTAGGTTGGTCATAGCTTTTCTTCCAAGGAGCAAACATCTTTTAATTTCATGGCTGCAGTCACCATCTGCAGTGATTTGGGGGCTCCCCAAAATAAAGTCTGTCAGTGTTTCCACTGTTTCCCCATCTATTTGCCAGGAAGTGATGGGACCGGATGCCATGATCTTCATTTATTGAATGTTGAGTTTTAAGCTAGCTTTTCCACTCTCCTCTTTCACCTTCATCAAGAGGCTCTTTAGTTTCTCTCCGTTTTCTGCCACTAGAGTGGTATCCCCTGCCTATCTGAGGTTATTGCTATTTCTCCTGGCAATCTTGATTTCGGCCTGTGACTCATCCAGCCCAGCATTTCGCATGATGTATTCTGATTATTTAATCAGGGTGACAAAATACAGCCTTGATGTACTCCTTTCCCAATTTTGAACCAGTCCATTGTTCCATGTTTGGTTCTAACTGTTGCTTCTTGACCCACATACAGGTTTCTCAGGAGACAGGTAAATTGGTCTGGTACTCCCATCTCAGATGATAGAGAATCTGACTGCAATGTAGGAAACATGAGTTCTGGTCCCTGGGTCAGGAAGATCCCCTGGAGAAGGGGAATGGCTTCTCACTCCAGTATTCTTGCCTGGAGAAACCCATAAACAGAGGCGCCTGGTGGGTTACAGTCCATGGGTTTGCCAAGAGTCACACACGACTGAGCAACGAATACTTTCACTTTCACTTATTAGCATGTGAAATGAGCACAATTGTATTGTAATTTGAACGTTCTTTGGCATTACCCTTCTTTGGGATTGGACCCCATGAGCAGGATAGAAATGTAACAGATTTCTATATAATGCTTTTGTACTCTGCAACTTTACTGAATTGACTTATGAATTCTGGTAGATTTCAGGTGGCATCCTTAGGATTTCCAGTGTATAGTAACATGTCATCTGCAAACAGTGACAGTTTTAATTTTCCTTTTCCATTTTGGATTCCCTTTGTTTCTTTTTCTTCTCTGATTGCCATCTCATAAAGTACTTTCTACAATTTATTAAATAATATGGGTTTATTGAAATTAATTTACACACAAAATCTAAGTGCCTGCAAACATTCTATTATGGAACCACCACTACAATCAACATAAAAAATATTTTCATCAGCTACAAAATTGTTTCATGCTCTTTGGTAGTTTAACCCCTCATCTCAAGCCCGAGACCCTGGCCATCCCCAGTCTGTTTTCTTATGTCTATAGTTTGGCCTCCTCAAGACTGTGAAGTAAATGGAATCGGGCAGTATGGAGATTTATTCATTTGGATTCCTCAGAGAAAAGAACATATAGGTGACTTCTGGATGTGCAATGTACACCTGGATGTGCAATATACACCTGAGTATAGTTACATGGGTTGATTGGTTCATAATTATTTGTGATACTGAGGGCTTACACTCTCCACAACGTGTATATGTATAGTCTGTTTAATTCATATTTAATTCAATGTAATTAACCTTTCATGTTTGGGAGGGCTATTTTATGAAAAAGCAATAGTAAATCCTTTTTAAAAAGTGAATCATCATTGTAAAAGTCAGGCTGGCAGTTACCTCAAGAGGACTAGGGAGGAAGAAGTGATTGGCTTGGAACAAAAGAGGGGTTCAAAACTACAGGGCTGTTCTTCATCTGCATCTGAGCAGTACTTACCAGACCTTCAATATTGCACAAGCACAATGGCACCAAGAACAACACAGTCATTGAAACACTCGGAGGGCCCAGGGACTGGGATAGCTACCCAGGGATAGTCAAGCTGGAAAATCTGGCAGCCCCAATGTGCCCGGCTGGATCTGGGCAATGCAGGTGAGAGTTACCCCACATTAAATCAGCTGAGTAGCAGCTTTTATTGAATCTGCAAGCATAACCAACTGTTACCACGCAAAGGAAAATACAAGCCACCTGTGGGGATTAGGACTTGGACATCTTTGGGAAAGATTACAGTGCTCACCACCCCAGGCCCCTCTTCAGGACTCACCTACTCTACCTTCTTTGTTTGTGCCAATCTCCCTCAAGAGTCCAGAGAAAGAGGCAGACCTGGGACTGGGGCTGGTGGGGTGGGGGTGTGATGGGGAGGGAGCATTTTCCAGGGTGATGGACAGGAAGCAGAACCAGGCAGGATGGGGCCTAGGGCTCTCCAAAGCAGCTGTCATTGTCTTCCAGGCTGGAAAAGGGGCATGAAGGGGAAAAGCAAGAAGGGTGCATGGCATGAGGCCGGGCTTCTGCATTCATCCTACCCCTTGGGGCCTAGATGTATTTCTTTAACCTATGCCTCAGGCCCTGCCACGGATTTCCCACTGGAAGTGGAAGGTTTGGGGCTGAGCCAAGGTCTGTGATGTCTATGTTTCCAGCAACATTATAGTGAGTTAGTTGGTCTGAGCTGTGTGCTCAGAGGAAGGAAGGGAGCCTGGTAAAAAGTGAACGAGGGGTTGTGTTCACGCCCTTGCACCTCCACTTCCATGAGCTTCTCCACTTCCTCACCCTGGTGACCAAAGTCCCGGGTCCCTCTCTGCCAAAGGGTGGTGTTGATGCTGGTGCTGGACTTCTCCCTGAGAACAACTTACCTACATGTCTCGGTGGCCAGAGACCTCAGCTGGACGGTCTCTGCCAAATTTACTCACTCAGACAACAGCGAGATGGGCTACACTACCAGGCAATAACCACTGGATCAGCTCTAAACTAAGTGATCAAGCCCACCTGCTCCTGTGAGAGGTCTGAATGGAAGGAGTAAGTCCCACGCATGTTCTTTCCTTACCATGAGGTCTCTGACAGTTCCAGTGCACATGTAGTCTGTCCACCTGGCCTCATGCCAAGAGGCCTGGAAGTCAATCAACGTGAGAATATGGGTGAAGTGCTCCCCATTGTCCAGGTGCAGTCACTCCTAAATTCGCTTCCTCATGGCACCCTTCTTGCCCCTGCCTCGGGTAACTCATGTTGGACAGTCTCCTGTTTCTAAGATGAGCAGCAGTATCCCTAGTACTCTCCAGAGCCACCCTTCCCATTTTCAGTCATCCACACCCTCAGCAGTTGGCAGATATCATAGAATGGCAAGGTAGGATCCAGAGCCTCCTCCAGCGACTCCAAATCTGTCAGAGTCCCAACACCCTGTCCTGAGGTTTGGTGACCCCTGCATCATCCCCCTCCTACCTTGTGGGAATGTGACAACACCCCCTTGAATATTGGAGATCTGATGCTTGCTTCAGCTCACTCAATGCCTTACAGAATCTGGACCAGTCTCTACTTTCTCTACTCCCCGAATCACATCCTTCTGCCTCAAGGGCATTATCCTTGCTGACATTTATCCACACAGAGAGATGTCCAGGCACCAACTCTGAATGTGCTACCTTCCATCATACCCCCATTTGTGTAATAAAACCCTGGTCTGTCAGGAATGGTGTCAGGCCGACCCTACCTTCAGTTCACTTAAACACAGATCTGTCTCTCTGAGTCTCAGACTGGCACAGTCCTGGAATGCTGGCAGAGGGAAAGGAAGTGCCCCCCAAATTCCAGCGAGGGGAAATTGAACACAGAGTTCAGATTCATTGTCATGTGCCCTAAAGAAGTAGTCTGGGATACTGAGCTGGGATACTCTGGGAAATATCATTTGTTGGAAGATCTGTGTCATGGGTCTGGTAGAACAGTATTTGACAGGGACCCTGCAAGAACAGAGACTTACTAACCACACTTGCCATAGAGCATGATGGGCCCATTTCCACTCAATGGTATAGAGAGGCTCAGGCTGGAGTCAAGGGCGGTCAGCTGGCTAGGGCAGGGAGGATGTGAAAACAATGAGGACTCCACCATCCATCTCTAGCTGCCAGGGTGCAGTCTGACCCAGGTTGACACCAAACAGATGTGTCTCCTGACATCCAGCCCAGAGACTAGCCTGCCTCCTGTGTTCCCTGTACATTCCCTCCTGCTCCCCAGCTCACTGGATCCAGGCTTCATGCCCAAATCCTCTACTCAGTACAAAGAAGGAGAAGCAAAACTATTGGTGCCTGTCTAAGGGGTGAGGGCTAAAGAGGAGAGGAGGACTGTGTGCAGGTTCCAGCGTGCAAGGTGGGACCTGGGCGGGAGTGGGGATGGTACCGGCAATAGGGACTCCAACGAGAGGGCAGAGCCTGGGAAGGGAGAGATGAGGGCACCTCTGCCTGTTTCCACCTGCTGAACTACACATGCAGGCAAGCTGACCAATGGCAAGTCAAGGGAGGGATCAAGGGTGCTCCAACAGGAAAAGAGAGTGGTCAGGGTAAATAGAACAATGCGTCCAGTGCGGCAAGGAGGATGGGTTGGAGCTCTGTATCGGGGTCATGATTTCCTTCCAAGGGGGAGGCAGAATGTCAGCAATGGATGGGAACCTGCAAATCCCAGGAGGGTGTTTAAGAACTAGAAGAGAGATTTTAGGGGAATGGGAGGATGTGTCAATGTGGCCAGACAGAACCCTCAGTGAACCCAGACCGGGGGCACTCTGTTGCCCTGCTAGCATGGATAGTAGTAGAGACTGACCCAGAGTCCCCACCATAGGATTCCAGAGGTACTGTTCTGCAACAGGCTCTAATATGGAGTGACTCCCCACCAGGCCTTGCCCCACTCCCCCAACCCCTACCACCCAGAGAGAGGGCAGAACACAGAATATGAGAATTGCTTTACTCAAAAACTGCTGTGAGACTGGGGCAGAGAGGGGGAAAACAAGGGGCAGAGGATACTCTGATGGAGGCAAAATGAGAGGCAACAAACTTGGCCACAGCTCGCCAGCCCTGGAAGTAACAGCTGCTCATCTTCCAGGAAGATACTGCGCTCAACCTGTAAAACAGCAGAGTCAGGGAAGAGCCTCAAGCCACGGCCAGCCCACAGCCCTGCTCAACAGCCAACGTTGTGGGAAGGGGTATTTTGTGTGTAACACTCACTTCAGAGGATCTGGAACTTGTCAGCCAGGTACTGCATGGAGGCTGCAAATTGGAGAGGAATAAACAGGTGCTCCAGACAGACGGACATAGAAGCCTGTGCCCCTGTCCCGGTGGGGAACCACCTAGCCCTGCAACCTGAAACCCACATACCCCCAGCCCCAATGCAAGGAGCTCTGGGCCTGATCACTCCCCACTACCGGAATTAAATGTGGAGCCATTTCCTAAAAGGAAACATAATGTGCCAGCAGCTCTCAAGCTCGGGCCACGTCCGAACGTTTCAAAAATTGTCTCGCAAACAATCCAACAAGACCCTTAGAGACCACAAAAGATCAACAAGGCATCTCTACAAGTCCTATCAGAAGGAGCTGTCTAGGACTCGTGTGGCTGGCAGAGTGTGCATGCAGTCCACACAGTACTTTGCTACTTGTCTGCACGCCCAGCTGGACATGCACCACACGCTCCAGGGACAGGCTTGATAGGTTCTCCTCCCCACAGGAATGCTGATCCCTATAAGGCCCCCTGCACCTGCAGTCCACCTCACCCCAAGGTCCCATTCCAATTCTGCACTAAGAACCCGCTGCTCTCTGTTCCTGGTTCCTCATACCAAGTTGCTCCTTAAGGTCATCTATTTCTCTCTGTAGCACCAGACACTAGGCCAGCAGACACAGGAGGAAGAGAAATGGTTAGTATACACCCGCCTCCCCTCTCCTCCTCCTCTCCTCTCCCCCGGGCCCTCCATCCCAAAGCCAGGTGTCTAGACTGGCAAGGGAAAAACTTTCCTCAGTGGAAAGGAGGTGGGCTCCCTCCCTGCGGTGCGGGATGGGATGGGGGTGGGGGACCACACATGTCAGGTGCACGTGGACCCAGATCCCACCATGGGGTTTGGGTGTGTATTTCCAGGAACCAGAAGAAGCATTACCCGAGGACAGCCCTGCCTTCCAGGTGGCTGCTGCTGCCTTTTCCGTCTTGGGGGATGGTCAGTTGGTTCCCGGTCACCTGACAGGGAAAGGACACACAATCCAGCTTCCCAGGTTCCTAGTGAGATGCAAAGGGTCAAGCCGGGTCTAAGGTGAGCTGAGGCAGTATCGCCCTCTGCTAGCATCAAGTCTCCCCAGCTCTGCCCGGCAGGCAGCCCAAACTGTCTCTCTGGGTCTGCCCCTCCTATTCCGTAGGGGCGGCCATTTCACCCCAATTGTCGCCAAAGACTATGGTTCTGTGTTCGAGCTTCCCAGAGCAGCAGCCACAGCCAGCACCTGGGAGAGCAATGTGAGCAAACAGCACTTCACAGAAAAGACTATTATCCTGCAGGTCTACGCCCAGACTAGCTGTTGGGGCACTGCCACCCATCACCCCTACGGAACAAATTCCACACAGAAGGTGATGGGGCCAGGGCTAGCCCTGTTGACACCCTCTTTCTCAGGGGAGAAGCGCCCTGAGAGCAAGGCTGAGCCCCCAGATGAGTGAGAGAGAGAGAGAGAGAGAGAGAGTCAGAGACAGAGGTTTCTGCCCTCACCCCTGGCCTCCTCCCCCCATATCAAAACCCAGGACACTCACCTGAGGGGCCAGGCCTCTGTTCATGACTTCTCCCTTGTTCATGGCCATGGGCTCTGAGTTTCCTGAATCTTCTGCACCTCTGAAGTTGATGTTGGCGCCCCTGGGTTCTCCATGATGCACCCATGGAGAAGATGGCCATGGCCTGTCAGTGGTCAGCTAAAAACAAAGATTTCTCACTGATCTGGAGTAAGGATGTGTGTGCGTGCACGTGTGTGTGTACCAGTGCATTTATATGTCTATTCCTGTGTGTGTGAGAGCTCATGTGATTCAAGATGGAACTGAGGCAGGGAATTGGAAAAAGAATTGAAAGGCCGATCTCTTTAGCACATTCTCTGTCAGTCAGCCCTAGGCCAGCAGGCAGAGCTGAGCTGGGGACTATAGTGTGGCACTTAGAAAGCCTGGGTCCCATCCCTGGAAGGTTTGGGGAGCAACTAGGAAGTAGGATTCAGGAAAGTGATGCGTCTAAACACCGAAGCTCTGTGAAGATTTCAAGGGGTCCCCTCAAAACCATTCAGCTACCAGCTCTCCCGTCCACTCCAGCCCCAGCTTCGTGGAGGAGGCTGGAAACAGGCCAAGGGTGGAGAGCCGAGCCCAGCACACCCAAAGTGCTACCTTAACGTTTGTCCCTAGTAAAAGGACCCCAATCTGGCATCCTGATGACCCAGTGACCAAGGGCCACCCAATGACGACCCCTGAGGGATGGAGAGAAGGAGCAAGGGGTGAAGACCTGTGCCGAGGGGAGGGTGGGAGGTGGAAGAGTGGGGAGAGAGGAGGGGCCTGGCCTACTCACTTGGCCCTTTGGGAATGGATCTCTATTTGGGTCGTTTTCTTCTCCCGACAGCGCCATTGCTGCCACCGATTCCCGGGCCCTCCTAGTCACGGATTTCTTCGCCATTGCTGCCACCGTCTCCCGGGCCCGCCTAGCCACGGATTTCTTCCCAGCACCGGTGTGCTTGGACTCTTGGGCTACCCAAGGGACCAAGGCATACTTCTTGGACCTACCAAGCAGCTGGATGTCGGAGATTGGAGGAAAGGTGGCTGGTTCCAGGGGAGTGGCCGAGATTCCCTGCCCCCAGGAACGGAAGGTTTTCCCCACGGCAGGTTTGGAGACACCCCCAAGGGATTTTTTCTCCTGGACCCCCTTCCTCCTAGGAGTGGGCTGCAGCCTGCTGCCTGTAGGGGCAGCTGCAGTAACTGATACTACTGTCACTCCCGGGTAGCTGGGCAAGCTGCCCCCCTTCCCCCAGAGCACGCTCTGCCTTTTCTTAGGGGGAGAGGTGTCCTCCTGCTCTGCATCGCCCTGCCTGCCCTGCCTTTCCACAACCGAAATTAATCCTTGTGGAGCCGAGGAAAGGCAAGTGCCTGGCACATTAAGGAGATTCTCTCTGCCTTGGACATTCGAGCATCTGGTTGTGTTCCCAGGATCCTCGGGGCCGTTGAGCTTGGCCTGGCCTCCATCTTTGGGGTAAATGCCCACCCTCATCAGCTCTATCTCACTGAACTCATCAGAGGACTCGGAGTTGGACAGCAGCCCGGCTGTGCTTTCTAAGGGAGGCCACTGGTGATCCACAGCCACGTTCAAGCTACTCTTAGTGCCTCTCATAGGGTTCCCCCAGGCCCGGCCCGCCTTGAGCCCGCCGACCACGAGAGGGACGGCCTCAGCCTGTGCAGTTTCCCCACACCTCTGTGTAGCACCGTCTCGACTGGTGGGATGCACCTCGAGGTCCCACAAGGCAGACACTTCACTGACTGCGTAGCTCTCCTGGAACAGGCATCTGCGGGTGCCCAGCATGCTTAGGTCGGCCAGCTGCTGCAGGATGGCTGCCACCGACTCATCAGCCAGCTGCAGGGTATCCCCCTGGTCGTTGGCAGGAGAGCCAGGCCGGCCTTCACGGCCCCACAGCACCCGCCCTCTCGCTTCCAGCAGTTCCCGCTCGGACTCGAAGCCCTCAGGGTCTGGGAAGCCATTCCCGCCCTCACCCTCGCCGCTTCGCGTTGTCCCTGGCTCGGGGCTGGGGCCCGGTCCCCGAGGGGCTGTGGAGCCGGCCTCAAGGCCCCTTATGTGCTCTCTGCACTCTGAGCCGAAACCCGCTCCCGAAACAGACACCATCATCTGCGGAGCTCATATTGCGATCTGGATGGCCGCTGGGCCTGGGGCGGTGACGATTTATCAACCAGGTCGTGGTGGCCGCGGTGGTGGCGGTCAGGGCAGGTGAGCTGTGCAGCGTCTGAAGTTCGCCGAAAAGCAACAGCGGCACCACACGCAGGAGATGGCCGCAAACAACGCGAGGTTTTCAGCGCGCCAGAGCTGCCGCCTCCTCATTGGTCCAGTTCTTGCCAACCAGCACACGCCTTGTTTGGCCGTCCCCTCGAGGTGTAACCAATGGGGTCGAGAGCCTCCTCTGGTTTGGTGCCAAGCCCAAGGGCCCTCCCGGCATTACGCGAGTTGGCGGGTGAAGGTGATCCTTCCAGTACACCTCTGTCAAGCCTCTCGTCCCACTTCCTCCATTCCGAGTGCGTAACCATTCCGAGAGTGGGAGAGTTTAGGGGCAAACCCCTGTGGCGGTGGTGCAAGAATCCCATTTGGGAGGTAATTTGGCAGAATCTGTGAAAAGCAACTTATACAGCAGAGACCCCGTGCCCGGCACTCTTCTAAGTACTGTACGTAAATAGTAGTGGTTACTTGTGACACTCCTAGGACTATGGTACTAGTGATTACCAGTCTCTTGCAGGTGAGGAAACAGGTACTGAGAGGTTCAGCCACTGGCCCACGGTCGTTTGGCCCATGGGGATCAGTGGTAGAATTGAAGCCACGCAATCAGACTCCAGAGTCCTTGCTTTGATCCAAAGATCTAAAAAAGCTATGTTTTCCCCTCTATCAGGAAGTCCACTGCCTGGCACATCTTCTAAATGTGAGGGTTTATTTCTAAGATCTCTATTTTACTCCACTGGTCTATTTGTTAATGTGGCAGTAACACACAGTTTTCATTAGTGTAGCTTTGTAATGTTTTGAAATCAGGAAGTTGGAGTTCTCTACTTTTTCTTTGTCCAAGTTGTTTTCCCTATTAAGGATCTCTTTAGATTCTACTTAAAGTTTAGGCTGAGTTTTTCTATTTCTGTAAAGCATGCTATTGGGATTTTGATAGGGTTTGCATTGGATCTGTAGATCACTCTGGGTAGTGTGTTAGAAGAACAGATTCAGTGGAGTGTGTGTGTCTGTGTGTGTGTGTAAAAGAATTGACTCATTCAATTAGAGCAACTGGTAAGTCCCAGGATCTAGAGGGTGAGTTGGCTAGCTGGAGACTCAGAAGAGCCAGTGGTTTAGCTCTAGTCCAGGTTAGAAGGCCTAAGAACCAAACCAATAGAGGTGATATTTCAGTTTGGGTCTAAAGGCAGGAAAAGAAGCTGATGTCCCAGGTCCAAAGGCTTTCACGCAGGAGGACTTCTCTTGCATGAGGAAAGGTTGCTTTTTTGTTGAATCAGACTATCAACTGATTAGGTAAAGCCCACCCACATTATTAGGGGGAAATCTGTTTTATCCAGTTGACTGATTTAAATGTTAATCTCATGGAAAAGCACTCTACAGAAACAACCAGAATAACGGTTGACTAAATATCTAGGCACTCTGTGTACCAGTCAAGCTGACACATAAAATTTACCACCTCAGATAGCATGGACTTCTTAACAATATTTAGTATTCTGATCTGTGCAGACAGATGCATTTCCATTTATTTGTGTCTTTTTAGTTTCTTTCAGCAATGTTTTGTAGTTTGCAGTGTACAAGTTTTTGACTGCTTCCTTGAGTTTATTCCTCAGTATTTTATCCTATTTTGCTGCTAATGTCAATGGAATTGTTTTCTTTTTTTAAAATTATTTATTTATTTTACTTTACAACATTGTATTGGTTTTGCTATACATTGACATGAATCTGCCATGGGTGTACATGTGTTCCCCATTCTGAACTCCCCCCCACAACTCCCTCCCCAGCTCATCCCTCTGGTGTATTGCAGTGCACTAGCCCCTAGCATCCTGTATCATGCATTGAACCTGCACTGGCGGTTCGTTTCCCGTATGATAATTTACATGTTTTAACGTCATTCTCCCATTTCATCCCGCAACTCGCCCTCACCCTCTCCCACAGAGTCCAAAAGACTGTTCCATACATCTTTGTCTCTCTTGCTGTCTCACATACAGAGTTATCGTTACCATCTTTCTAAATTCCATTTATATGCGTTAGTATACTGTATTGTTGTTTTACCTTCTGGCTTACTTCACTCTGTATAATAGGCTCCAGTTTCATCCACCTCATTAGAGCTGATTCAAATGTATTCTTTTTAATGGCTGAGTAGTATTTCATTGTGTATATGTATCACAGCTTTCTAATCCATTCGTCTGCTGATGGGCATCTAGGTTGCTTCCATGTCCTGGCTATTATAAACAGTGCTGTGGTGAACATTGGGGTGCACGTGTCTCTTTCAGGTCTGGTTTCCTCAGTGTGTATGCCCAGAAGTGGGATTGCTGGGTCATATGGCAGATGTGTTTCCAGTTTTTTAAAGGAATCTCCACACCGTTCTCCATAGCGGCTGTACTAGTTTGCATTCCCACCAGCAGTGTAAGAGGGTCCCCTTTTCTCCACACCCTCTCCAGCGTTTATTGCTTGTACACATTTGGATAGCTGCCATTCTGAGTGGCGTGTAAGGGTACCTCAATGTGCTTTTGATTTGCATTTCTCTTATAATGAGTGCTGTTGAGCATCTTTTCATGTGTTTGTTAGCCATCTGTATGTCTTCTTTGGAGAAATGTCTGTTTAGTTCTTTTGCCCAATTTTTGAGTGGATCTTTTATTTTTCTGGAATTGAGCTGCAGGAGTTGCTTGTATATTTTTGAGATTAATTCTTTGTCCGTTGTTTCATTTGCTATTATTTTCTCCCATTCTGAAGGTTGTCTCTTCACTTTGCTTATAGTTTCCTTTGTTGTGCAGAAGCTTTTAACTTTAACTAGGTCCCAATTGTTTCTTCTTGCTTTTATTTCCAATATTCTGGGAGGTGGGTCATAGAGGATCCTGCTGTGGTTTATGTCAGAGAGTGTTTTGCCTATGTTCTCCTCTAGGAGTTTTATAGTTTCTGGTCTTACATTTAGATCTTTAATCCATTTTGAGTTTATTTTTGTGTATGGTGTTAGATAGTGTTCTAGGTTCATTCTTTTACAAGTGATTGAGCAGTTTCCCAGCACCACTTGTTAAAGAGATTGTCTTTTCTCCATTGTATATTCTTGCCTCCTTTGTCAAAAATACGTTGTGCATCGATGTGTGGATTTATCTCTGGGCTTTCTATTTTATTCCATTGATCGATATTTCTGTCTTTGTGCCAGTACCACACTGTCTCGATGACTGTGGCTTTGTAGTAGAGACTGACGTCAGGCAGGTTGATTCCTCCAGTTCCATTCTTCTTTTGCAAGATTGCTTTGGCTATTCGTGGCTTTTTGTATTTCCATAAAAATTATGAAATTATTTGTTCTAGTTCTCTGAAAAATACCATTGGTGGCTTGATAGGGATTGCATTAAATCTGTAGATTGCTTTGGGTAGCATACTCATTATCACTATATTGATTCTTCCGATCCAGGAGCATGGTATATTTCTCAATCTGTTTGTGTCCTCTTTGATTTCCCTCATCAGTGTTTTATAATTTTCTATATATAGATATTTTGCTTCTTTAGGTAGATTTATTCCTAAGTATTTTATTCTTTTTGTTGCAACGGTGAATGGAATTGTTTCCTCAATACTGGGGCAGGACAAGCTACTAGCCAGGGAGAGGTGCAGTCCCACCCACAAGCAAGCCTGCTGTCTTAAGAGTCCCTGGAGCTGGACCTGTCAATCAGAGGCCCTGACATACCACACTGGCCCTATACACCAGGAAGAAGGCATTAAGCCAGGACTCCAGGGTCCTGCAGTCAGAGACCCTGGGACCTTGTTCCTGCCCACAGCAGGTCATCACTAGCCCCAGGACCAGTTATACCCATCAGTGGTTAGGCCCCAGCCCTAGGATGCCCTGGACCCAGCCCCAGCCACCAATGGCCCAAAACACCAACTCCTGGACCCCTCCAGAGCCCTGAAGCCAGAGAACCCAAGAACCAGCTCCACACACCAGCAGGCAGACAACAGCAAGTGGAGTAACTCCAGCCCTGCAGCCTGCACTACAGGAAATAGGTCACCCACCCGCAGGCCCACCCCAGCCCCGAGAGCCACTGAGTCCCAGCACAGTGTACCAGCAAGTCAACACCAGGTCTGGGACACTTTGGAGCTCTCAGTCAGCAGCTCTGCAATCTGTCCCCACACTGCAGTGTGTGGAAGCCCCCTTTGGGATATCTAGGATCCCACAGGCAGCCATGTGGGGAACTGGCCCCACCCAAGAGTGAACTGAGACCAGCCCTGGGGCCCCCAGGGCCCTGCAGCTAGAGAGCCAGGAACAGAAACAGAGCTCCACCCACCAGTGAGCTGGCACTAGCCCCAGGACACCCTGGGCCCCAAACCCAGTCAACGGCAGGACAAACCAGCCTCAAGACACCCTGGCATGTCAGCCAGCTGCCCCCAGAAACAGCCACACTCACCAGCGGGACAAGGCGAACTTTGAGACACCTAGGACCCCCTAGCCAGCAATGTAGGAGCGAGCGCTAGCTACGTCAGCAGGAGGCTATGCTTATTCATCTGATGTTGATTCATAGTGGGGAGACAAGAATGTTTTAGGCTTGCAGGATTATATGCAATAGAATTTATTGTTGTTTAGTAGCTCAGTCGTGTCCCACTCTTTGCCACCCATGGACAGCAGCACGCCAGGCTTCCCTGTCCTTCACCGTCTCCCAGAGGGTGCTCAGACTCATGTCCATTGAGTCAGTGATGCCATCCAAACACCTGATCCTCTGTCATCCCCTTCTCCTCCTGCCTTCAATCTTTCCCAGCGTCAGGGTCTTTTCCAATGAGTCGGCTCTTCCCATCAGCTGGCCAGAGTATTGGAGCTTCAGCTTCAGCATCAGTCCTTCCAGTGAATGTGCAGGGTTGATTTTCCTTTGGCTTGACTGGTTTGATCTCCTTGCTGTCCAAGTGACTCTCAAGAGTCTTCTCCAGCACCACACTTCAAAGGCATCAATTCTTCGGCACTCAGCCTTTTTTCTTGTCCAGCTCTCACGTCTCTACATGACTGCTGGAGAAACCATAGCTTTGATTACAAGGACTTTTGTAGGCAAAGTAATCTCTCTGCTTTTTAATATGCTCTGCTGTCTAGGTTTGTCATTGCTTTTCTTCCAAGGAGCAAGTATCTTTTTTGGCTGCAGTCACCGTTCACAGTGAGTTTGGAGCCCAAGAAAATAAAGTCTGTCACTGTTTCCGTTGTTTCCTCATCTATTTGCCATGAAGTGATGGGACCAGATGCCATGATCT
Organism: Muntiacus reevesi; assembly: GCF_963930625.1. Lineage (NCBI taxonomy): Eukaryota > Metazoa > Chordata > Mammalia > Artiodactyla > Cervidae > Muntiacus > Muntiacus reevesi. The sequence continues at coordinate 63,184,612 of NC_089271.1, forward strand.
TCATTTCTCGAATGTTGAGTTTTAAACCAGTTATTTCACTCTTCTCTTTCACCTTCATCAAGAGGCTCTTTAGTTCCTCTTCACTGTGTGCCATAAGGGTGGTGTCGTCTGGGTATCTGAGGTTATTGCTGTTTCTCCCCGCACTCATTATTAGAAAATGTAAATCAAAACTATGACGAGGTATCACCTCACACCGGTCAGAGTGGCCGTCATCAGGATATCTACAAACAATACACGCTAGAAATGATGTTGAGAAAATCGAACCCTCTTGCACTGTTGGTGGGTATGTAAATGATACAGCCACTGGAGAACAGTATGGAGAGTCCTTGAAAAAACTAGGAATAAACAACCCTAAGGGCCGACAATCCCACGAGTGGGCACGTACCCTGATGATTCCATAATGGAAAAGGACACATGTATGCCAGGGTTCACTGCAGCACTATTCATAACAGCGAGGAAATGCAAGCAACTCAGATGACCATTGACAGATGAATGGATAAAGAAGTTGTGGTACATATATACAGTGGAACAACACTCAGCCATAAAAAGAAACACATTTGGGTCCATTCTATTGAGGTGGATGAACCTAGAGCCTATTATGCAGAGTGAAGTAACTCAGAAAGAGAGAAACAATTATCGTATATTAACACATATGTATGGAATCTAGAAAGGTGGTACTGACGAACCTATTGGCAGGGCTGCAGTGGAGACACAGACATAGAGAACAGACATGTGAATGCAGTGGGGGAAGGAGTGGGTGGGACAAATGGAGAGAGTAGCATCCAAACACATACATTACCATATGAAAAATCAGTAGCCATTGGGAATTTGCTGTATGATGCAGGGAACTGAAACCTCGTGCTCTGTGACTACCTAGATGGATGGGGTGGGGTGGAGTGGGAGCTGGGAAGGAGGTTCAACGGGGAGGGGATATATGTATACCTATGGCTGATTCATGTTGGTGTATGTCAGAAGCCAACATAACATTTTAAAGCAATTATCCTACAATTAAAAAAAGTTTAAAAAGAACCAAGAACAGAGAATCTAAAGAGAATGAAACAGAGATGAAGAGTACAATAAGTGAAATAAAAAATATATACTTCAATGGTAGGTGAGATGACACAGAGCAACGGATCATGAAGCTGGAAGACAGAATAGTGGAAATCACTGAAGCGGAACAGAAAAAAAGGAAGAATAAACAGAGATGAGGACAGTTTCAGAGACCTCTGGGACCAGGTCAAGCATAGAAACATTTGAATTCTAAGGGTCCCAGCAGGAGGAGAAAGAGAGAAAGGGGCAGCGAGCATATGTGGAGACACACTAGCCGAACACTTTGCTAACGTGGCAAAAGACATGGGTATCCAGGTACTGGAACACAGAGAGCCCTACACAGAAAGAAAACCACACCAAAACACATTGTAATCAGAATGGCAAAAAGTAAAGCTACAGAGGGGTATTAAAAGCAGCAAGGGAAAAGCAACACGTTACAAACAAGGGATTTTTCAGCAGAAACACTGCAGGCCAGAAGGGAGTGGCATGATATATGTGAAACGGTAAAGAGAAAAGCCTACAACCAAGAAGACACTACTGGAAAGACTGTCACTCAGATTTGAAGGAGAGGCCAAAGTTTGACAGACAGGAGAAAGCTACAAGAGTCCAGCATCACCAAACCAGCTTTACAGGAAATGTCAAGAGGACTTCTCCCAGCAAAAAAGAAAAGACGCAACTAGAAACATGAAAATGATGAGAGGAGAAAGCTCACTAATAAAGGCAAATATGCAGTAAAGGCAGCACATCACTCACTTACAAAGCTAATGGGAAGGTTAAAAGACAAAAGTAGTAAAATCATCTGTATCCGCAGTGAGTAGTTAAGGGAGCATTGCTATTGTTTAGTTGCTAAGTCATGTCCGAGTCTTTGAAAACCCCATGGACGTAGCCCGCCAGGCTCCTCTGTCCATGGGATTCTCCAGGCAAGTATATTGGATTTGGTTGCCATTTCTTTCTCCAGGGGACCTCCCCGACCCAGGGGTTGAACCCATGTCTCCTGCATTGGCAGGCAAATTCTTGGCCACTGAGCCACCAGGGAAGCCCCTTAGTTAAGGGATACACAGAAGAAAAAGATGAAAAATATGATGTCAGATACAGTAAACTCGAGGAGAGGAGTAAAAATGGGGGTGGTTAATATGGATTTAACCTTAAGAGGTCAGCAGATTAAAGCAATCAGATAGAAAAAGAGACAGGCATAGTGTAGGGATCAGAGTCAATAACTATGCCCTATCCTTGTTTGGTGGCATATCATAACCGGAATTACAGTGTTGAACATTTTGAAATGGATAGAAATAATAACTCACGATGTTGTATACCAGGAGCTAACATAGTGTTGTAGGTCAATTACGCTTCAAAACAGACAAGCAAGCAAACAAACAAGGATGCGGAGGAAAAGAGATAAGCTTTGCACTTACCAGAGGGTAGGTGTGGGGGAGGGGAATTGGACAAAAGTGGGCCAAACGGACACACGTCCAGTTATTAGACAAATAAGTACGAGGGCTGTAACGTACAACATGATAACTACAGTTGACACTGGTGTATGTTATATATGAAAGATGTTAAGAGGGCAAGTCCTAAGAGTTCTCCCATCCTAAGGGTTGTCTTTTCATCTTGTCTATAGTCTCCCACAGCCCCTCGCCCCACCGCCTTTGCTGTACAAAAGCTTTTAAGTTTAATTAGGCCCCACTTGTTTATTTTCATTTTTATTTTCATTACTCTAGGAGGTGGATGCAGAATCATATTGCTGTAATTTATGTCAAAGTGTATTCTGCATGTGTTTTCCTCTAAGAGTTTCATAGTGTCTTGTGTTAGATTTAGATTTTAATCCATTTTTAATTTATTTTTGTGTATGATGTTAGAGAGTGTTCTAATTTCATTCTTTTCTGTGCAGCTGTTTTCCCAGCACCACTTACCGCAGAGACTGTCTTTTCTCATTGGTATGTTCTTGCCTCCTTTGTCAGAGATTAATTGACCGTAGGCACCTGGGTTTATTTCTGGGCTTTCTATCCTGTTCGTTTGATCAGCATTTCTGTTTTTGTGCCAGTAGCATACTGTTTTGATGACTGTACCTTTGTAGTATTGTCTGAAGTCCAGGAGCCTGATTCCCCCAGCTCCATTTTTCTCGCTCAGGATTGCTCTGGCGATTGATGGTCTTTTGTGTCTGCATACAATCTTTGGGAATTTTTGATCTAGTTCTGTGAAAAATACCATTGGTAATTTGATAGGGATTCAATAGCATCAGTAGGTTGCATTGGGTTGTATAGCCATTCTGCCAATATCGATTCTTCCAATCCAAGGGATGTCAGAGAGGCAGCAGTGAGCTGTGGCTTTAAGTTTGCCCCTTTGAAAAATGCATTTCTCAAGGAGGCGAAATCTGTTAAAAAAAAAAAAAAAAAAAAAAAAGAGGTACAGAGTTTATTGTTAGAGACACAGCACAACAAGTAGGAGAGCACACAGAGAAACAGTTTGTTTAGTTAAGACAGAGAAGGCAATGATACACACTTGGAGAGAAAAGGTGTGGGCATCTGTCCTACTGAGGAGAAGTGCAGTAAGAGGCAGTTAAGTCATTTTTATAGGACAGTCCTTTTGGGTCTTTGTTTAGGTTTGGCCAGTTATCTTGTTTCTTTTCTCACACCTGACCTGTACTAGGACCCTCCCCAACATGCATGAGCATCTCTATTCCCAGATGCATGCCAGCCCGGAGACCTATGGGGGAGACGTGGCATCACACATTATGGGGTGGGGCCCCTTTGCTTTTGACCCCCAAGGAGCGTTTCTTCCCATATGCAGTGTCTCTCCTGCCCTGAGAACGGGACATATGTGACCTCTTGATGTTGTACTCAAACAGAGAGTAGCCCCTCTGTCTCTGCCAGAGCTGTTATCTTACATTGTCCTCAGGAAACAAAGCCTGACTATTTACCCAGTTACTCTTATTCGTTCTATTTCAGAGTGCAAGCTGGAGACTGACTGTAAATACCTGGACTCAAGCCCACTTGCCTCCTTCCTTAGGAAGTGTAAAGCAGAGGCTAGTTGTAAATGCTTGGCCTCACAAGCATATAATATTTCTTTCCGTCTGTTTACATCATCTTGAACATCTCTCATTAGGATGTTATAGATTAGGATCTTTATCCCTTTCCTACCTCTGCCTTTCCCTTTTGGTAATCATGTTTTCAAAGTCTGTTTCCATTTATTTAATAAGTTCATTTGTACAACTTTTTAGGTTCCACATGTAAGGGACATTTGTCTTTCTCTTTCTGACTTTCTGCACTCAGTATGGCAATCACTACGTCCATCCATGTTGCCCCAAGTGGCATTATTTCATTCTTTTTATGGTTAAGTAATATTCCGCTGTATATGTGTACCACATATTCTTTATCCATTCCTCTGTCGATGGATATTTAGGTCGCTACCGTGTCTTGGCAGTTGTAAATAGTGCTGCAACCAACATTGGGGTGCATGCATCTTATAGATTTGTGAGTACAGCTGTTTGGTCTCCTTAGGTTTATTCCTTGGCATTGTATTCTTTTTGATGGGATGGTAAGGGGGATTGTTTATTTAATTTCTCTTTCTGAAATTTCATTGTTAGCATATGAAAATGCAAGAGATTTCTGTGCATTCATTTTGTATCCTGCAGCTTTACTGAATTCATCGATGAGCTCTAATAGTTTCTGGCAGCATCTTTAAGATTTTCTATGCACAGTATCATGCAAACTGCAAGCAGTGACACCTTTATTTCCTTTCCAACTTGGATTCTTTTATTTCTTTCTCTCTGATTGCTGTGGTTAGATCTTCCGTACTATATTGAATAAAAGTGGTGAGAGTGGCCATCCTTCTCTTCTTCCTGATCTTAGAAGAAATGCTTTCTTCTTTTTACTATTGAGTATGATGTTATCGGTAGGTTTGTGAAATGTGGCCTTTTTAATGTTCAGATAGGGCCCCTCTATGCCCACTTTCTGGAGAGTTATCACAAATGGATGTTGGACATTTTTCTAAAGCTTTCTCTGCATCTATTGAGATCTATGGATTTGTGGATATTGAAAAATTCTTGCATCAATTGGATGAATCCCACTTGATCATGCTACGTGGTCCTTTTAATGTCTTGCTGGATTTGGTTTGCTACTGTTTGGTTGAGAATTTTGTGCCTATGTTCATCATTGATATTGCCCTGTACCTTTCTTTTTTGGTGGTATATTTGTCTGCTTGTGGTATCAGGGTGATGGTGGCCTCATAGGATGAGTTTGAGGAGTGTTCTCTCCTCTGCAAGTTTTTGGAATAGTTTCTGAAGGATAGGTATTGACTCTTCACAAAATGCCTGACGGAATTTCCCTCTGAAGTCATCTGGTCCTGGCCTTCTGTTTTATGGAAAATTTTAAATCAGAGTTTCAATTTCAGTACATATGATGTCTTTCCTTATAGTTTCTATTTCTCTCTGGTTCGTACATGGAAAATTGTACCATTCTATATGCAGATCAAGAAGCAACAGTTAGAACTGGACATGGAATAACAGACTGGTTCTAAATAGAAAAAGGAGTACGTCAAGGCTGTATATTGTCACCCTGCTTATTTAACTTATAGGCAGAGTACATCATGTGAAATGCTGGGCTGGAAGAAGCGCAAGCTGGAATCAAGATTTCCGGGAGAAATATCAATAACCTCAGATATGCAGATGACACCACCCTTATGGCAGAAAGTGAAGAGCAACTAAAAAGCCTCTTGATGAACGTGAAAGTGGAGAGTGAGAAAGTTGGCTTAAAGCTCAACATTCAGAAAACTAAGATCATGCCATCTGGTCCCATCACTTCTTGGGAGATAGATGGGGAAACAGTGGAAACAGTGACAGACTATTTTTTGGGGCTCCAATATCACTGCAGATGGTGACTGCAGCCATGAAATTAAAAGACACATACTCCTTGGAAGGAAAGTTATGACCAACCTTGATAGCATATTGAAAAGCAGAGACATCACTTTGCCAAGAAAGGTCCATCTAGTCAAGGCTATGGTTTTTCCAGTGATCATGTATGGATGTGAGAGTTGGACTGTGAAGAAAGCTGAGCACCGAAAAATTGATGCTTTTGAACTGTAGTGTTGGAGGAGACTCTTGAGAGTCCCTTCGACTGCAAGGAGATCCAACCAGGCCATCCTAAAGGAGATCAGTCCTGGGTGTTCATGGAAGGACTGATGCTGAAGCTGAGGCTCTAGTACTTTGGTCACCCCATGCGAAGAGTTGACTTACTGGAAAAGACCCTGATGCTGGGAGGGATTGGGGGCAGGAGGAGAAGGGGACGACAGAAAATGAGATGGCATCACCGACTCGATGGACATGAGTTTGAGTCAACTCTGGGAGTTGGTGATGGACAGGGAGGACTGGTGTGCTGTGATTCACGGGGTTGCAAAGAGTCAGACACGACTGCGCGACTGAACTGAACTGAAATGAATAATTGGTCCATTACTTCTAAGTTGTCCATTTCATTGGCAAATATTTGCTTCCTGTATTCTCTTACAATCCTGTGTATTTCTGTGATATCACTTGCAACTTACTTCTCCATGTCTAATTTTATTGAATTTAACCCTCTCCCTTTATTCTTTTTTTTTTTTTCTTTTGGGTTTCACTGGCTCTGCTTTTAAATCATCATGGCTTTCTGTTCCATTCGGGAGGGGAGGGGTCCAGAGGGTCCAGTCAGCGGGACGACTTTGGTTCAGTCCCTGGTTTCTTGCTGCATAGAAGAGGCTGGGGTGCGAGGAGTGGACCTGGTCGCGTTTTCTGAGGTCCCTGGCTGGCGGGACCCGAGCCCTGGACAGTGTGCTACCTCATTCCACCACCAGGAGGCGATTGTTCCCTCTGGGATTTCTTCCTGTAGGGACGCTGACAGCGTGCGTGGGGGTGGAGGGGGGAGGGAGGAGAGTAGTGTAGGGTCACAGAAGGTAAAGCAAGACCTAGGCCTGAGACTGGCGTCGGTGGAGAGCACCACCTCTCCGCGGGGAGTCTGGGGCTGAAGGGGCGGGGGGAGGAATTTCAGGACCTGGGTCCCCCTGACAGAAGTCTAGGGGAAGGAAATCATGTGGCCCAAGGCAACAGTTAATGCAACACAGTGGGAGATGTTCCTTCTCTACCCTGCCAGGCAACCTCTTCCCCCAGTTGGGAAGGGGCAAGATATTTGGAAAACACTGCTGCCTGCTTGGGTCTGCGCACCACCCTGGTGGGGCCAAACTCTAGAATTCGCTTGCAGTGGAACTGGGGGAGACAGCCAAGCTGGGTTAACTGCATAGACGGGGACAGCTCCGAACTCTCTCCTCCAGCCCCCAAATGGACGAGCTCCGGATGCCCGAAATTCCTGGAGGGACCCACCAAAACGAAAGGGAAAGGGACTATTAAAACTAGGTTTGTCTTTCCCTGTCCCAAGCCCCCTGGCCCCCTTCCCGCTGGGCGCCCCCTGCAGGCCGCGTCCTCAGCACGTCTTCAGCACCAGTTGCAGATGGAGGCGCACTTCGGTGGCATTTTCCGAGGGTACCACGCTGGCGCGGAAGGAGCTGGGCTCAGCCTTCTGTGCCTCCTGGATAAGGCGGTGCATGGGGTAGCCACGGCGAGGGAAGGCCACATCGCCACCGGCCAGCAGCCCCATGGGACAGAAGTCGTTGGCGCCGTCGCCCACGTAGGAAAGGCGCTCGAAGTGCACGCTGTCGTGGGCCCGCTCGCGCAGGTAGTCGCTGAGCACCTTGTGCTTGCACGTGTTGGCCGGGCAGCGCGCGCAGCTGTGTGAGTGGAAGGGCTGCAGCGCCAGCAGCCCCTGAGTGTTGGGCCCAGAAGGGTTGCTGAAGATGCGGCGGAACAGGCCTTGGTGGCCGGCGGCGCGCAGCGCGCTCTCCACGCCAAAGGTGTTGGCATCTGAGATGAGAATAACCTCAAAGCAGGAATCCTGCTTGGCCACAAACTGCAGCATTTTGCCCATGCCGGGCGACAGCGGGATGGACTCGTAGAGCACGCGCAGGTCTCGCGGCCGCACGCCCTGGTCACCCAGGTACTGGAAGACGCGCTGCATGTACTCATTGTAGAAGCCTTCGCGGTAGGTGGCACGCAGGCTCTCTGGGAACTGTTTTCGTCCACGATAGTCTCATCAAAGTCGAAGGTCAGGAGGAAGCGCGGTGAGCTCTGCGCAGCCATCCCGCTGTCCCTAGACAGGCATCGGAGGCCAGCAACTGGAAAACACCCGCTCACTGTCAGTACATCACCCTGAGCACCACCTGTAGGGATTGTTGGCCTCCAGCTGTCGGTCCAGAGCTCCTGACCACCATACAAGGTCCATGTGAGGGTGCCCAGCCAGGTGGCTTTGTTTCCACCACTAACATCCACCTGATCCTATCCCCTCTCCTGAGACCCAGGAACCACTCAGTAAAAACAGCCGATCAAATACGCTAAGGACCACAAGGCCCTTGCTAGTCATCCTCTTAACAATCCCTCATGATGCTGGAAAGGTTACAGATATTATTGAAGACCTAGAAAGGGTAACCAACTTGTGCAAACATCACCCACTATATATGGCAGAGACAGACCTCAAAACCAGATCTCAGAGTCTGAGACCAGTGTTTTTTTTTCTCTATATGTTCATTGCCCCTTTCTTGTGTATGGTACATCATGGCTTACAAATCAGCTTCACTCATATTCTGTCCTTGCTCAACACAATTCCATGGATCCAGCAGATGAAAAGGACTCGAGAGATTAAATAACTTGCCCAAGGCTACCATGTTTCTATTGGGCAAAGCCTGGTTCATGAACACTTGGTCACAGCCTTGCCTGCCCTCTGTCCTCAAAAGGGAAGAGGCAGATGCCCAGGGCTGGGCATCCACTGCAGCTGAAGGGCTAGGACCCCTGGGTACCACAGGTGATCTAGGACTGTCTCACTCAGTGGTGCTTCTAGAGACTGGCAGTCCGCCAAGAGTCAGGTTGATATTTCTGCCAGATTTTGCTATGTGACTTTGGGGACAGGATTTGGCTTCCTGGGGCCTTCACCAATGCTGCTTCAAACCTACAACTCCCAGTTGCTCCCCTCCACCCTGGGTTTAAATGAGAAACTAGATGCAGCTGGGACACATCTGGACCACTACTGCGAGCCAGACTAGACAGGGGCAGGAGCAAACGTCTGGCTGGCTGCTGCCCTCTGGTGGTGAGAGTGGGTTGACACTGGGTACCCCTCTGACTTTGTCAAGGTGACTCTCCCCAGACCATCCCAGGACAGCAAGGAAAATCAACAGCTTCTCAAGAGAGAGACTGGGACTTTGCAGGAGCAGGGCACCAGTCAGAGGAAGGGCTCCCTCCATCTTGAGGTACCCCATCTGTCCCCACTCCCTGGCTACACATGGAATGTGGGTTTCAGCCTTTTCCCTAAGCATTTGTAGTCTAGGAATCTAGTTGTGGCCAAAGCTCTGGAAGCTTTCTCCTGAGTGACTGAATCCTCTTGTGGTCAGCAAATAGTGTCTCTCAGAGGAAAGGGGGACAGGACCTCTGAGCTTTTCCAGCCGGGTGGGAAGCGGCGGCGGCAGAGGTCTGTCCCGGCTGAGTTTGGAGTGTGAAGAGTAGGGGTACACGGGCTAGCTGAGGTGTTTGGGCTCAGGATGGAGCAAGGGGTGCTTACGGGAATTGGAGGGGATGCGGTGTCTTATCCACCCCCGGATTTCTGGGCTTCGGCTCTCACGAGTCCCTCCAGTCCGGAGGGGCCGTGGATGACGTGCGTCTGGGCCGTCCCCTCCACTTGCCCCCCATCCCCCCTCCCTTTTATTCTTGATGGATCTGGCAAAAGGTCTATCAATTTTGCTTATCCTTTCAAAGAACCAGCTTTTAGTTTTATTCACTTCAGTTCAGTCACTCAGTTGTGTCTGACTATTTGCAACCCCATGGACTGCAGCACGCCAGGCTTCCCTGTCCGTCACCAACTCCTGGAGCTTACTCAAGCTCCTGTCCATCGAGTCAGGGATGTTCTCCAATCATCTCATCCTCTGTTGTCCCCTTCTCCTCTCACCTTCAATCTTTCCCAGCATCATGGTCTTTTGCAATGAGTCAGTTCTTCACATCAGGTGGTCAAAATAGTTTCATTGATCTCATCTGTTGCTTTCTTAATCTCTATTGCTTATATCTCTGCTCTGATCTTTGATTTCTACCCTTCTGCTAACTTTCCATTTTCTTTGTTCCTTTTTCTCTCATTGCTTTAAGTGTAAGGTTAGGTTGTTTATTTGAGGTTTTTCTTGTTTCCTGAGGTAAGATTGTATTGGTACAAAATTCCCTCTTAGAACTGCTTTTGCTGCCTTCCATAGGGTTTGTGTTTTCCCTTTCACTTCCCTATAGGTATATTATCATTTACTCTTTGATTTCTTCACTGACTTCGCCTCCACATGTTTGCTTTTTTCTACAGTTTTGTTTTTTGCTGCAGATGATTTCTACTTTTTATCACTGTTCAAGAATATGGGTTTGTTGTTGATGTTCAGCCGCACAGTCGTGTCTGACTCTTGGCGACCCCATGGGCTGCAGCTTGCCAGGCCTCCGTGTCCCTCACCATCTCCCGAAGTTTGCCTAAGTTCATGTCCATTGCATCGGTGATGCCATCCAGTCATCCCATGCTCTGATGCCCTCTTCTCCTTCTGCCCTCAGTCCTTCCCACCATCAGGGACTTTTCCAATGAGTCAGCTGTACATATCAAATGACCAAAATAATGGAGTTTCAGCTCAGCATCATTCCTTCCCAATGAGGATTGTTGATTCCGCTTAAGATTGACTGGTTTGAATTCCTTGCTGTCAAAGAGACTTGCAGGAGTCTTCTCCAGCACCACACTTTGAAGGCATCGATTCTTTGGTGCTCCACCTTCTTTACACTCCAACACTCACAACCATATGTGCCCACTGGGAAGACCATAGCCTTGACTATATGGATCTTTGTCAGCAGAGTAATGTGTCTGATTGTCAACACACTGTCTAGGTTTGTCATAGCTTTCCTGCCAAGAAGCAAACATCTTCTGATTTCATGGCTGCAGTCACCATCCGCAGTGATTTTAGAGCCCAAGAAGAGGAAAGCTGTCACCATTTCCACCTCCCCCCCCCCTCTAATTGTCATGATGGAATGGGGTGGGATGCCATGATCTTTTTCTTTTCAATATTTAGTTTTAAGCTGGCTTTTTCCACTCTCCTTCTTCACCCTCATCAAGAGGCTCTTTAGTTCCTCTTCCTTTTCTGCCATTAGAGTGGTATCATCCCCATATCTGAGGTTGTTGAGGTTTCTCCTGCCTATCTTGATTCCAGCTTGTAAATCTTCCAGCCCGGCACTTCTCATGATGTGCTCATCATATAGATTAAACAAACAGGGTGACAGCAGACAGCCCTGTCATACTCATTTCTCAATCCTGACCAATCAGTTGTTCCATACAGTGTGTGTTTCTTCTGGACCCACATACAGGTTCCTCAGGAGACAGGTAAGATGGTCTGGTATTCCCATCTCTCTAAGAGCTTTCCACAGCTTATCATGATCCACACAGACAAAGACTTTGGTCAAGTTGACGAAACAGAGGTAGATGTTTTCCTGGAATTCCCTTGGTTTCTCTATGATCCAGCGAATGTTGGCAACTTGATCTCTGGTTTCTCCTCCTTTTCTAAACCCAACTTGGACATCTAGATATTCTTGGTTTGCATAATGCTGAAGCCTAGCATGCAAGATATTAAGCATTTCCTTACTAGCATGGCAGACGAGTGCAATTGTCTGATGGTTAGCACATTCTTTGGTACTACTCTTTTTGGGAATTGGGATGTGGATTGACTTTTTCCAGTCCTGTGGCCACTGGTAGGTCTTCCACGTTTGCTGGCATATTGAATGCAACACTTTGATGGCATCATCCTTTATGGTTTTGAGAAGTTCTACTGGAATTCTGTCACATCCTCTAGCTTTATTAAGAGCAGTGCCCTTTAAGGCCCACTTGCCTTCACTCTCCAGAATAGGTTGCTCTGGGTGGTGACCACACCATCGCAGTAATCCAGTACATTAAGATCTTTCTTGTACAGTTCTTCTGTATATTCTTTCCGTATCTTCTTGATCTTTTCAGCATCTACTAGGTCTCTTCTGCTTCTGTCCTTTATTGTGCACATCTTTGGGAAAAATATTCCCTTAATATCTCCAATTTTCCTAAAGAGATCTCTAGTAGTTCCTCTTCTGTTTTTTCTTCTAGTTTTATACACTGTTCATTAAAGAAGGCCTTCTTGTCTCTCCATGCTTTTCTTTGGAAATCTGCATTTAGTTTGATACCTGTCCCTTTCTCCCTTGATCTTTGCTTCTCTTCTTTCTTTAGCTATTTGTAAGGCCTCCTACCACTTTGGTTTCTTGCTTTTCTTTTTCATTTGGATGGTTTTGTTCACAGCCTCCTGTACAGTATTACAGACCTCAGTTCATCTTCTTCAGACACACTGTTTACAAGTTCTAATCCCTTGAATCCATTTGTCGCTTCTGCTGCATCATCATAGTGGATTTGCCTTAGGTCGTACCTGACTGGTCTAGAAGTTTTCACCACATTTTTAGGTTAAGCCTGAATTTTGCTATGTGAATCTGATGATCCGAGCCACAGTTAACTCCAGGTCTTGTTTTTTCTGACTCTATACAGATTCTCCATCTTCAGCTACAAAGACTGTAGTCAATTTCATGTTGGCATTGACCATGAGGTGATGACCATGCATAAAGCTGTCTCTTGTGCTGTTGAGAAAGGGTATTAGTATCTCAGTAATATGGAATTACTTACAACGTCTCTGGCCGCTATAAGCACATCCTCTTATGGTACCACCACCACAATCGAAACAAAACCGTTTTCATCACCTGCAAAATTGCTTCTGGGTTTTTGTCAGTTAAGCCCTTATGTCAATCCCCAGAGGCAGGCAACACCCCATCTGTCTTCTCTATATATATTTTGACCCCCTCAAGAATGTCGAGTAAATGGAATAGGCAGTAGGTCGACTTACCCACGAGGATTCTGTGAGGGAAAAGGATATACAGGTGACTCCTGGATGTGCAATGTACATGTCACCTGAGTATAGTGAAATGGGTTGATTGTTACCTACCTATTCGTCAGACTGAAGGCTTACCCTGTCTATAATGTGTATATGTGTTGTCTGTTTAACTCATATTTAATTCAATGCAATTTCTCTTCTATGTTTGGAAGGGTTGTTTTATGAATTAGAAATGGTAAATCTTTTGAAAGAAAGTGAATCTTCTTTGTAAAAGTCCTCCATCTGCATCTGAGCAGTACTTACCAGGATGTCAACATTGATTGCACAAGCACAGGTACAACAAGCACACTGTAGTCACTCAAACGCTGCTCCCTGGGTCACACAGGGACAGTCCACCTGGCAACCCTGGCAGGCCCAGAGTACCTGGCCGGACCTGCCCATTGGAGGTGAGAGTGTCCCCACCTTAAGTCAGCTGAGTAGCAGCCTTTATTGCATCTGCAAGCTTAACCAACTGCTATCATGCAAAGGAACATATAAGCCAACTGCAGGGATTAGGACTTGGACATTTTGGGGCATGATTACTGTGCCCACTGCAGCTAGCGCTCTCTTCAGGGCTCACCTACTGTAAATTCTTTGTTTGTGCCAGTGTCCCTCAATAGTCCAGAGAAAGCGGTAGACCTGGGGCTGGTGCTGGTGGGCTGGGGGTGTGATAGGGAGGGAGTGTCTTCCCTGAAGTTGGACAGGCAGCAGAACCAGGCAGGATGGGGCCTAGGGCTCTCCAAGGCTGAAGGGGAAAGGCAACAGGGATGCCCTGAATGAGGCCGGGCTTCTGCATTCCTCCTACCCCCTGGGGCCCAGATGGATTTCTTTAACCTGTGCCTCAGGCCCTGCCACAGATTTCCCACTGGAAGTGGAAGGCTTGGGGCTGAGCCAAGGCCTGTGATGTCTATGTTTCCAGCAACATTATAGTGAGGTAGTTGGTCTGAACTGTGTGCTCAGAGGAGGGAAGGAAGCCTAGTAAAAAGTGAACGAGGGGTTGTGTTCATGCCCTTGCACCTCCACTTCCATGAGCTTCTCCACTTCCTCACCCTGGTGACCACACTCCCGGGCCCCTCTGTGCCCAAGGGTGGGGCTGATGCTGGTGCTGGACTCCCCGGGCACAACTTACCTACATGTCTCAGTGGCCGGAGACCTCAGCTGGACGGTCTCTGCCAAATTTACTCACTCGGACAATAGCTAGAAGTGCTCCACCATCAGGCAATAACCACTGGATCAGCTCTGAACTAAGTGATCAAGCCCACCTGCTCCAGGGAGGAGTCTGAGAGTGGAAGGAGTAAGTCCCACCCATGTTCTTTTCTGACCCTGAGGTGTCTACTATTCCAACCCACATGTAGGCTGTCCACCTCACCTCATTCCAAGAGGCCTGGAAGGGAATCAACGTGAGAATATGGGCGCAGTGTTCCCCATTGTCCAGGTGCAGTCACTCCTAAATTCGCTTCCTCATGGCACCCTTCTTGTGCCTGCCTCGGTTAATTCATCTTGGGCGGTCTCCTATTTCTAAGATGAGCAGCAGTATCCCTGGTGCTCTCCAGAGCCACCCTTCCCATTTTCATTCATCCACACCCTCAGCAGTTGGCAGATATCATAGAATGGCAAGGTAGGATCCAGGGCCTCGTCCAGCGACTCCAACTCTGTGAGAGTCCCAACACCCTGTCCTGAGGTGTGCTGACTCCTGCATCATCCCTGTCCTACATTTTGGGAACATGACAACACCCCTTGAATATTGGGGGTCCGACCCTGGCTTCTGCTCACTCAATGCCTTACAGAATCTGGACCAGTCTCTACTTTCTTTTCTCCCCGAATCACATCCTTATGCCTCAAGGGCATTATCCTTGCTGACATTTATTCACACAGAGAGATATCCGGGCACCAACTCTGAATGTGCTACCTTCTATCATACCCCCTTTTGTGTAATAAAACCCTGGTCTTTCAGGAATGGTGTCAGGCAGAACCTACCCTCAGTTCACTCAAACACAGATCTGTTCTTTCAAAACATCCCACCCTCGCCTTCTCCCACATATTATCAAGCGTGAAGCAGATCACCAGCCCAGGTTGGAGGCATGAGACAAGTGCTTGGGGCTGGTGCACTGGGAACACCCAGAGGGATCAAATGGAAAGAGAAGAGGGAGGAGGCATCAGGATGGGGAATACATGTAAATCCATGGCTGATTCATGTCAATGTATGGCAAAAACCACTACAATATCGTAAAATTATTAGCCTCCAACTAATAAAAATAAATGGAAAAAAAACACAGATCTGTCTCTCTGAGTCTCAGGCTGGCACAGTCCTGGAGTGCTGGCTGAGAGAAAGGAAGTGCTCCCCAAATTCCAGCAATGAGGAAATTGAACAGAGAGTTCAGACTCATTGTCATGTGCCCTAAACAAGTAGTCTGGCATTTCTCCAAAGAAGACATACAGTTGGCTAACAAACACATGAAAAGATGCTCAACATCACTCGTTATCAGAGAAATGCAAATCAAAACCTCAATGAGGCACCATTACACACCAGTCAGAATGGCTGTTATCCAAGAGTCTACAAGAAATAAATGCTGGAGTGGGTGTGGAGAAAAGGGAACCCTCTTAACACTATTGGTGGGAATGCAAACTAGTACAGCCACTATGGAGAAGAGTGTGGAGATTCCTTAAAAAAATGGAAATAGAACTGCCATATGACTCAGCAACACCACTCCTGGGCATACACACCGAGGAAACCAGATCTGAAAGAGACACGTGTACCCCAATGTTCATCGCGTCACTGTTTATAATAGCCAGGATATGGAAGCAACTTAGATGCCCATCAGCAGATGAATGGATAAGAAAGCTGTGGTACATATACACAATGGAATATTACTCAGCCATTAAAAAGAATACATTTGAATCAGTTCTAATGAGGTGGGTGAAACTGGAGCCCATTATACAGAGTGAAGTAAGCCTGAAAGAAAAACACCAGTACAGTATACTAATGCATATATATGGAATTTAGAAAGATGGTAACGATAACCCTCTATGCAAGACAGAAAAATGGACACAGATGTATAGAACAGACTTTTGGACTCTATGGGAGAAGGCAAGGGTGGGATGATCTGAGAGAACAGCATCAAAACATGTATATTATCAAGTGTGAAACAGATCTCCAGTCCAGGTTGGATGCACGAGACAAGTGCTCGGGGATGGTGCCCTGGGATGACCCAGAGGGAAGGGATGAGGAGGGAGGTGGGAGGGGGGTTCAGGATGGGGAACACATGTAAATCCATGGCTGATTCATATCAATGTATGGCAAAAACCACTACAATATTGTAAAATTATTTGCCTCCAACTAATAAAAATAACTGGGGAAAAAAGAAGTAGTCTGGGATACTGAGCTGGGATACTCTGGGAAATATCGTTTGTTGGAAGATCTGTGTCATGGGTCTGGTGAAACAGTATTTGACAGGGACCCTGCAAGAACAGAGACCTACTAACCATACTCGCCATAGAGCATGATGGGCCCATTTCCACTCAAGGGTATAGAGAGGCTCAGGCTGGAGGCGAGGGTGGTCAGCTGGCTAGGGCAGGGAGGATGCGAAAAGACTGAGGACACCACCATCCATCCCTGGCTGCCAGGGTGCAGTCTGACCTGGTTGGCACCAAACAGATGCATCTCCTGACCTCCAGCCCAGAGACTAGCTTGTCTCCTGTGTTCCCTGTACCTTCCCTCCTGCTTCCCAGCTCACTGGGTCCAAGCTTCATGCCCAAGCCCTTTATTGAATCCAAAGAAGGAAAAGGGAAACTATTGGTGCCTGAGTCTCAGGTGAAGGCTAAAGAGGAGATGAGGACTGTGTGCAGGTTCCAGCGTGCAAGGTGGGACTGGGGCGGGAGTGGGGATGGTATGGGCAGTAGGGACTCCAATGAGAAGGCAGAGCCTGGGAAGGGCGAGATGAGGGCACCTGTGCCTGTTTCCACCTGCTGAAATACACGTTCAGGCAAGGTCACCAATGGCAAGTCATGGGAGGGATCGAGGGGGCTCCAACAGGAAAAGAGAGTGGTCACGGTAAATAGGACAATGAGTCCAGTGTGGCAAGGAGGATGGCTTGGAACTCTGTTAAGGGGGTCATGAGTTCCTTCCGATGGGGAGGAAGAATGTCAGCGATGGATGGGAACTGGCAAATCCTTGAGGAGGGTGTTTAGAGAACTAGAAGAGGGCCTTTAGGGGAATGGGAGGATGTGCCAATGTGGCCAGTCCAGGCCCTCAGTGAACCCAGACCAGGGGTATCCGTTGCCCTGCTGGCCTGGATGGTAGCAGAGGCTGACCCAGAGTCCCCAACACAGGATGCCAAAGGTACTGTTTTGCAGCAGGATCTGATATGGAGTGGCTCCCCACCAGGCTTTGCCCCACTCCCCCAACCCCTACCCCACAGAGAGAGGGCAGAACACAGAATATTAGAAGTCCTTTAATCAAAAACTGCTGTGAGACTGGGGTGGAGAGGGGGCAAAACAAGGGGCAGAGGATGCCCTGGTGGAGGCAAAACAGGAGGCAACAAGGTTGGCCACAGCTCACCAGCCCCAGAGGTAACACCTGCTCCTCTTGCAGAAAGATGTTGGTCTCAACCTATGAAACAGCAGAGTCAGGGAACAGCCTCAAGACAGGGCCAGCCCACAACCCTGCTCAACAGCCAGGACTGTGGGAAGGGGTATGGTGTGTGTAACACTCACTTCAAAGGATCTGGAACTTGTCAGCCAGGTGCTGCATGGCGGCTGCAATAGGGAAAGGCATAAGAAGGTGCTCCAGACAGAGGGATATAGAAGCATGTCCCCTTGTCCCTGTGTGGAACAACCTAGCCCTACAACCTGAAACCCACCCCACTAGCCCCAATTCAAAGAGCTCTGGGCCTGATCACTCCCCACCACCTGAGTTCAATGTGGAGCTATTTCCTAAAATGAACCAAAATGTGCCAGCAGCTCTCAAGTTCAAAAATTGTTCACAAACAAACAATCTAAGAGGAACCTTAGAGGCCACACCAAGCAGCAGTTAAAGGGAAAAATCAACATGGGGTCTCCACAAGTCCTGTCAGAAGGAGCTCTCTAGGACTCATCTGGCGGACAGAGTGTGCACGCAGTCCACACAGTACTTTGCTACTTGTCCGCACGCCCAGCTAAACATGCACCGCATGCTCCAGGGACAGGCTTGATAAGTTCTCCTCCCCACAGGAATGCTGATCCCTGCGAGGTCCCCTGACCTGCAGCCCACCCCACCCCAAGTGCACATCCCGCTTCTGCACTAAGAACCCGCTGCTCTCTGTCCCTGGTTCCTGATACTGTATTGCTCTTTAAGGTCATCCATTTCTCTCTGTAGCACCAGACACTAGGCCAGTAGACATGGGAGGAAGAGAAAAGGTTAGTATAGACTGCCCTCCCTTCGCCTCCTTTTTCTCCTCTCCCCAGGGCCATCCATCCAAACACCAGATGTCTAGAATGGCAAGGGAAAGACTTTTCTCAGTGGACAGGAGGTGGGCTCCTTCTGAGGGGTGTGGGATGGGGACGAGGCGGGGAGGCCCACACATTTCAGTTGTACTTGGATCCAGATTACACCATGAGGATTGGGTGTGCATTTCAGGAGCCAGAGGAAGCCTTACCTGAGCACAGTCCAGCATTCCCGGTGGCTGCTGCTTCCTTTCCCGTCTTGGGGAATGGTTGGTTGGTTCCTGGTCACCTGAGAGGGAAAGGACACACAATCCAGCTTCCCAGGCTCCTAGTGAGGTGGAAAGGGTCAACCAGACTCTAACGTGAAGTGAGGCAGCACCTCGATTTGCTGGCAACAAGCCTCCCCTGCTCTGCCTGGCAGGCTACACCTTCTCTATGGGCCTGCCTCCCCTGTTCCCCAAGGGCTGCATTTTCACCACTGAGGTCCCCAAAGACTGTGGTTCTGGGTTCGGGCCTCTCAGAGCTGCAGCCACAGCCAGCACCTGGGAGAGCAATGTGGGTGAAGAGCACTTGACAGGAAAGGCTATTAGCCTGCAGGTCTACGCCCAGAGCAGCTGTTGGGGCACTGCCACCGATGACCTCTGCCAAACAAATCCCACACAGAAGGTGATGGGGCCAGGGCCAGGCCTGTTGATACCCTGTTTCCCATGGGAGAAGCTGCCTGAGAGCAAGGCTGAGCCCCTGAGAGAGAGAGAGAGAGAAATAGAGAGAGAAGTTTCTGCCCTCACCCCCTGTTCCCTCCCCCCATATCAAAACCCAAGACACTCATCTGTCTGTTCAGGTCCTCTGGGCACGACTTCTTCCGGGCTCAGGGTCAAGGGCTCTGAGTTTCCTGGATTTTGGGGGTCTCTGATGTTGAGGTCATCACTGCTGGGTTCTCCATGATGTGCCCACGGAGAAGATGGCCATGCCCAGTGAGTGGGAAGCTAAAACAAAGATTTTTCACCAATCTGGACTAACGGTGTGTGTGTGTGTGTGTCTGTGTGTGTATGCATGTATGTGTGTACCAGTGCATTTATATGTCTGTGTCTGTGTGTGTGAGAGCAGGCGTGAGTTGGGACTGGGCTGAGGCAGGGGAATGGGAAGAGAATTGAAAGGCTGACCCCTTGAGCACTTTCTCCATCAGTCGGCCCCAGGCCAGCAGGCAGAGCTGAGTAGGGGACAACAGGGCAGCACTGAGAAAGCCCGGGCCCCTTGAAAGAAGGTTTGGGGAACAGCTATGAAGTAGGATTCAGGAAAGTCATTCATCTAAACACTGACGCTGTGTGAAGCTTTTAAGGGGTCCCCTTAACACAGTTAAGCTCCCAGCCCTCCCTTCCTCTCTAGTCCCTGCCTCGCGGAGACTGGAAACAGTCCAAGGGTGGAGAACCGAGCCCAGCACACCCAAAGTGCTACTTTAACGTTTGTCCCTAGTAAAAGGACCCCAATCTGACATCCTAATGACCCAGTGACCGAGGGCCACCCAATGACGACCCCTGAGGGATGGACAGAGGGAGCACGGGTGAAGACGTGTGTCCTGGGGAGGGTGGGAGGCAGAAGAGTGGGGAGAGAGGAGGGGCCTGGCCTACTCGCTTGGCCCTTTGTGACTGGGTCTCTATTTGGGTCGTTGTCTTCTCCCACCACCGCCATCAGTGACATGGCCTCCCGGGCCCTCCTGGCCACATATTTCACCCCAGCGCCCGTGTGCTTGGACTCTTTGGCTCCCCAAGGGACCAAGGCATACTTCTTGGACCTCCCGAGCAGCGGAATGCCAGAGACTGGGGGCAAAGGGGACGGTTCCAGGGGAGTGGACGAGGTTCGCTGCTCCCAGGAAGGGAAGGTTCTCCCCAGGGCAGGTTTGGAGATGCCCCCGAGGGATTTCTTCTCCTGCTCTCTCTTCCTCCTAGGAGTGACGCATGGCAGGCTGCCTGTAGTGGCAGCTGCAGTAGCTGCCAACTACTGGTACTCCCTGGTAGCTCTGCTGGCAGCCACCCTTCCCCCAGAGCTTGCTCTGCATTTCTTAGGTGGGAAGATCTTCAGCTCTTCGTTGCCCTGCCTGTCCTGCCTTTCCACAACCGAAGTGAACCCTCGCAGAACAGAGGACAGGAACGGGTCTGGCAGGCTAAGAAGGAGCTTCTCCCTGCCTTAGACAGTCAAGTGTCTGGGCGTGTTCCTAGGACCCTTGAGGCTGTTGAGCTTAGCTTGGCCTCCTTTGGGATAAATGCTCACCCTCATCAGCTCTACCTCACTGAAGTCATCAGAGGACTCGGAGCCAGACAGCAGCCCAAACGAGCCTTCTGAGGGGGGCTGCTGGTGATCTGCAGCCACGTTCAACCTACTCTTAGTGCCTCTCTTAGGGTTCCCCCAGGCCCGGCCCGCCTCAGCCCCACCGACCTGGAGAGAGCCGGCCGCAGCCAGCACCGCTGCCCCACAACTCTGGGGGACCGTGCCTCGACTGCTGGGACCCGCCTTGAGGTCGGCCCACAAGGAGGACACATCGGTGATCGCATAGCTCTCCAGGGACAGGTATCTGCGGACGCCCAGTATGTCCAGGTCACTCACTTGCCACAGGATGGCCGCCACTGACTCGTCAGCCAGCTGCAGGGCCTCCCCTTTGTCATCGGCCAGGGAACCAAGCCGGTCTTCCCGGCCCCACAGCACCGCCCTCCCCTACCCCCGCTTCCAGCACCTCCCACTCTGAGTTGAATCCCTCAGGGTTTGGGTACCCATCTCCACCCTCACCCTCACCTTCACAGTGTCCTCACCTTGGAGCCCAGTCCAGGTGCCTGCGGGGCTGTGGAGTTGGCCTGAGGGATGCGGGTCTGTTTCCTTGCCCCCTGGGCTGAAACCCGCTCCCCAAACTGACACCTCATCATCCGGGGAGCTCATGTAGCCATCTGGGTGGCCCCCGCACCTGGGGCGGCGATGATTTATCAACCGAGTTGTGGTGGCAGTGGTGGTGGCGGTCACGGAAGGTGAGGCCAGCGGCATCTGGAGCGAGCGGTCAAGATCACAGGCACCGCATGCACAAGATTGTGGCAAACGCCCCAGCCATGGCCTCATTGATCTGGTTCCTACCAACCAGCGTGCGCCTTGTTTGCCCGGCCCCTCAAGGAGTAACCAATGGGGCCAAAGGCCCCCTCCAGTTTGCTGCCAAGCCCAAGGGTCATCAGGGCAGTTGATGAGTTGGCGGATGAAGGTGATGGTATGAGTACCGCTGTCAAGCCTCTCGTCCCACCTCCTCCTGTCCTGCCTTCCCTTTCTGATTAGAGTCACAGCCCTGAGCCCTGACTCTGTACAGACTGGGTGGAGCGGGAGGCAGGAGGGTCCTGAGGGCCCTGGTCTCCTGGGAGGTGAGGATGAAACGTCAGAATGGAGACGCTGGGCACTTAGAACGTGCTGAAAGCATTTGCCAGTCTCCCTTCCACCACAAGCCTTATGACCCAATGAGAGACTGGGCAGAGGAATCCCACAGTCAGTGATCAGTGGTCGACGTACTTCTCCATACGTGGCCAGAGGGCCAAGGGATCCTATTATTGTTCTGCAAGCAATCTGCCTCATCTGCTTCCATCAAACATTCTTGGCAGGCAGATTTGGGGGACAGACTGGGGTTGACCTCACTCCCTCAGCTCTTTCCCCACTCTGAGGCAATTCAAAGAATACAGAGTCTCAATGTCCAGTTACACCCGCAAAGATGCTCACCACCGCTGGTCCTGGAGATGTAAACTAAAACCATGAATCGGGTTTCACACTCTAGGACGACAAGTTTCCAAGAGCTTAACCATTCCGAGAGTGGGAGAGGTTAGAAGCAAACCCCTGTGACAGTGTGCACCACTGTCTTGCACAGAGATCTTTTTGGGAGGTAACTTGGCAAAATCTATGAAAAGCAACTTATACAGTAGGGCCCCTGTGCCTGGTACTCTTCTAAGTGCTGTACATAAATAGTAATGCTTCCTTGTGACGCTCCTAGGACTATAGTACCAATGATTGCCAGCCTCTTACAGGTGAGGAAACGGGTTCCGAGAGGCTCAGCCACTGGCCCAAGGGCATTTGGCCCGTGCAGATCAGTGGCAGAATTGAAACCAAGCTATATGACTCCAGAGTCCTTGCTTTGAGCCGAAAGTCTTAAATCTTGAAAAAAAAACAAAAACAAAATACTATTTTTTCTCTGTTCCAGGAAGTCTGCTACCTGGTACATCTTCTGGAGACACGCTGGTACTTGTAGTGGTCAAAAACACATGCACAGTGGTGTTGGTGATGGGAAAAACTGAGAACACTCCCAATTCCCATCAGTAAGCAAAGGGATCAATGCAACATGGTGTAGCATCCAGTTGATACAAGTGTGGCAGTCCAAAAGAATGGATCAGGCCATTATCATCGATTTCAAAAGCATCCCCCTGACTTCATACTGCAAGTTGCAGGATAATGGTGTTGGATACATGTTTGTAAATCTATTAAAACCCCAAATGAATCCTATCTAGTGTTTGATAGCCTTTGAATGTATGTATGTTTCAGGTTCTGAAGTGTGTTTTTCACCGGCTGGGAAATACGTTGGATAGCTCCTAACTGGATCCAGTAGGTGTATGGAACAAAGTTTTGACCTTGGATCTCCCCTGGTTGGTTAGGAAGGTGTACAGTAGGTTTCCTTTAGGCTCAGCGTTGCCTACAGGTACCCTGAAAGCAGCCGTTCTCAGTCTGCCTTCAATGTGGGCATGCTGGGTTCAATCAGTTCTCCAATGGTATGATTATTTGGCCACAATATTTGTTCCTTCAGCTGGAATAGAAGGTATCACTACTCATATAGAAGCTTTAACAAAATTCACCCAGGAAGCCTTTAATGATAGTAACCAAGCCATTACTTTGCTCAATTCAGAAATTTCCATGATGAGAAAAGAAGTCCTGCTGAATGCATGGTCCTCAATATTCTAACAGCTTCCCAAGGGGGCCTTATACTATAATACATAGTGAATGCTGGATTTTTATACCTGATGAGTCTTCTAATGCAACCCCCTTTATGATGTATATGAAAAGTCACATTTCCACTCTGAATGATCCTCTTCCCAGTTTAAGGGAAATGCTAGGAAAATGGTTTGGTTGAAGAGGGTACTGGTTTCAATCTTTACTAATGATATCCTCCTGTTTATTGGCAACTTTGATTACAGTTTGTGTGTCTTATAAAGTGATAGTGTCTTGATTTTTGCACCGTGTATCACCTGTTCCTAGTAAAATAATGATATCTAAAGAACTTGAAACTATTGATCACATATATAGTTCTCTTTAAAGTAATGCATGCATATAATGCACATGTATGTTAAAATTAGGGTAGTCCTACTGGACAATGTGGAGTTGGCTTTATTCCTTGCTAGACATCCTAACTATTACCACCCTCTAAAAGGAAACAGAGAGCTGGGCCTAGGACCCAACAGGGAGGGACATGGTGGACCCAGGGCAAGTGAAGAGCCAATTGAGAGACGAAATACTTGATCACCTAATGCTTTCTATTGAAAGATTAATGATCAAAAGGAGACTTGATGAAATAAAATTAAAGTACACACACACACACACACACACACACACACACACACACACCAGTCAGCCCCACTACATGTTTGAGAATCATATAATCTCTGTACAAGTATGTTTTCTTTGCATTCCAGTCCCCAAAAAAGGCAATGCCTAGAATGTTTAAACTACTGCACAATTGCACTCAATTCACACATTCGCAAAATAATGCTCAAAATTCTCAAAGCGAGGCTTCAATGGTACACAAATGAGAACTTCCAGGTGTTCAAGCTGGATTTAGAAAAGGCAGAGGAACCAGACATCAAATTGCCAACGTTCATTGGATCATAGAAAAAGCAAGAGAATTCCAGAAAAACACCTACTTCTGTTTAATTGGAAAACTCTTAAAGAGATGGTAATACCTTACCACCTTACCTGCCTCCTGAGAAATGTGTATTTTGATGAAGAAACAACAGTTAGAACTGGACATGGAACAATGGGCTGTTATCAAATTGGAAAAGGAGTAAATCAAGGCTGTATATCATCACCCTGCGTAGTTAACTTAAATGCAGAGTACCTTATGTGAAATGCCAGGCTGGATTAAGCACAACCTGGAATCAATATTGCCAGAATATTTATTAATAACCTCAGATATGCAGATGACACCACACTTATGGCAGAAAGTGAAGAGGAACTAAAGAGCCTTCTGATAAAGGGGAAAGAGGAGGGTGAAAACGCTGGCTTAAAACTCAACATTTAAAAAGCTAAGATCATGGCATCCAGTCCCATCACTTCATGTCGAAAATAGATGGGGAAACAACGGAAACAGTGACAGACTTTCTTTTCTTGGGCTCCAAAATCACTGCAGATAGTGAGTGCAACCATGAAATTAAAAGACGCTTGCTACTTGAAGAAAAGCTATGAGACACCTAGACAGCATATTAAAAAGCAAGACACTACTTTGCCAACAAAGGTCCGTCGAGTCAAAGCTATGGTTTTTTCAGTAGTCACGTATGGATGTGTGAGTTGGACCAGAGAGAAGGCTGATTGCTGAAGAATTGATGCTTTTGAACTCTGGTGAAGCCTCTTGAGGGTCCCTTGGACCGCAAGGAGATCCATCCAGTCAATCCTAAAGAAAATCAGTCCCGAATATTCATTGGAAGGACTGATGCTGAAGCTGAAGCTCCAATACTTTGGCCACCTGTTGTGAAGAGCCGACTCTTTAGAAAAGACCCTGATGCTGGGAAAGATTGAATGTGGGAGGAGAAGGGAATGACAGGGGATGAGATGGTTGGATTGCATCACCGACTCGATGAGTTTGACCAAGCTCCGGGAGTTGGTGAAGGAAAAGGAAGCCTGGCATGCTGCAGTCCATGGGGTCAGAAAGAGTCAGACATGACTGAGTGACTGAACAACAACATGCAAGCCAACAAAAGTCCAGGGCCAGATGACTTCACAGGCAAATTCTATCAGACATTAAGGGAAGAGTCAATACCTATCCTCCTGAATCTATTCCAAACTGATTCTATCAGGCCACTGTCACCCTGATACCAAAAGCAAACAAAGATATCACCAAAAGAGAAAATTATAGGTCGCTATCACTAATAAACATAGGCAAAAAATCCTCAACAAACAGTAGCAAACCTGATCCAACAATACATTAAAAGGACCATACAATATGATCAAGTGGGATTTATCATATGATACAAGAATTTTTCAATATTCACAAATCCATAGGTCTCTATATGCAGAAAAAGTGTTTGAGAAAAATCCAATAACCTTTTATGATTTAAATAAAAAGTTTACATTTCCTGAGGAAGGAGGCAAGTGGGCCTGAGTCTAGATATTGAAATCAGATTCCGGCTTGCACTTCGAAATAGAAATAACAGCAGAGAGAGACACAGAAGTACAGAACAGACTTTTGAACTCTGGGGGAGAACGTGAGGGTGGGATGTTTTGAAAGAACAGCATGTATACTATCTATGGTGAAACGGACCACCAGCCCAGGTTGGATGCATGAGTCAGGTGCTCTTGCCTGGTGCACTGGGGGGACCCTGAGGAGTCGGGTGGGGAGGGAGGTGGGAGGGGGGATCGGGATGGGGAATACGTGTAACTATATGGCTGATTCATGTCAATGTATGACAAAACCCACTGAAATGTTGTAAAGTGATTGACCTCCAACTAATAAAATAATATTAAAAAAAATAATAATAAAATAAAATAAAATTAAAAAGTTAAAAAAAAAAAAAAAAGAAATAACAGCAGAAACAGGGTAGTCAGGCTTTGTCTCCTGACGATGCTGTAAGATGATAGCTATGGCAGAGACAGAGAGGGGCTACACCCTGTTCGAGTGAAAGATCAAGAGATCACATATTTCCCATCCTCAGGGCAGGAGAGACACGGCACATGTGCAGAGTGTGCCCCTTGGGGGTCAAAAAGAAAAGGGCACCACCTCACAGTATGTGATGCCGTCTCCCCCATAGGTCTCTGGGCTGGCGCCCATCTTGGAATAGAGTAGTGCATGCATGTTGGGGAGGGTCCCATGGCAAGTCAGATGTGGGGAAAGAAACCAGATAACTGGCCAAACATAACTAAGACCCAGAAGGACTGCCCTATATAAATGACTTAACTGACTCTTTACTGCACTCCTCCACATTACGACAGATGCCCACACTGTTTCTCACCAAGTGTGTACCTTTGCCTTCAGTTCAATCGCTCAGTTGTGTCCCCTTCTTTGCCACCCCATGGACTGCAGCATGCCAGGCTTCCCTGTCCATCACCAACTACCAGAGCTTGGTCACACACATGTCCATCGAGTCAGTGATACCATCCCACCACCTCATGCTCTGTTGTTCCCTTCTCCTCCTGCCTTCAATCTTTCCCAGCATCAGGGTCTTTTCCAATGAGTCGCTTCTTCACATCAGGTGACCAAAGTATTGGAGCTTCAGCTTCAGCATCAGTCTTTCCAATGAACATTCAGGACCAATTTCCTTTAGGATGGACTGGTTGGATCTCCTTGCAGTCCAAGGGACTCTCAAGAGTCTTCTCCAACACCACAGTTCAAAAGCATAAATTCTTCAGCAATCAGACTTCTTAACGGTCCAAATCTCACATCCATATATGACTACTGGAAAAACCATAGCTTTGACTAGACCGACCTTTGTTGGCAAAGTAATGTCTCTGCTTTTTAATACACTGTCTGGGTTGGACATAATTTTTCTTCCAAGGAGCAAGTGTCTTTTAATTTCATGGCTGCAGGCACCATCTGCAATGATTTTGGAGCCCAAGAAAATAGTCTGTCATGGTCCATTGTTTCCCCATCTCTTGCCATGAAGTGATGGGACTGGATACCATGGCCTTGGTGTTTTGAATGTTGAGTTTTTAGCTAGCTTTTTCACTCTGTTCTTTCACTTCCATCAAGAGGCTCTTTAGTTCCTCTTCTCTTTGTGCCATAAGGGTGGTGTCATCTGTGTATCTAAGGTTATTGATATTTCTCCCGGCAATCTTGATTCCAGGTTGTGCTTCATCCAGCCCGGCATTTTGCATAATGTACTCTGCATATAAGTTAAATAAATAAGATGGCAATATACAGCCTTGACGTACTCCTTTCCCAGTTTGAAACCAGTCTGTTTTTCCGTGTCAGTGGCTTCTTGCTGCATACAGATTTCTCAGGAGGCAGGTCAGGTGATCTGGTATTCCCATCTCTTGAAGAATTTTCCAGTTTGTCATGAGCCACACAGTGAAAGGCTCTGGCATAGTCAGTAAGGCAGAAGTAGATGTTTCTCTGGAACTCCCTTGCTTTTCTGATGATCCAACAGATGTTGGTAACTTGCTCTCTGGCTCCTTTGCCTTTTGTAAATCGAGCTTGAACACCTGGAATTTCTTGGTTCATAAACTGTTGAAGCCTTGCTTGGAGGATTTTGAGCATTACTTTGGTATGGTGTGAGATGAGTGCAATTGTGTGGTTAGTTTGAACATTCTTTGGCATTGCCTTTCTTTGGGATTGGGATAAAAACTGACCTTTTTCCAGTCCTGTGGCCACAACTGAGTTTTTAAAAATTGCTGGCATATTGAGTGCAGCACTTTCACAGCATCATCTTTTAGGATTTGAAAAAGCTCGACTGGAATTCTGTAACTTCCACTAGCTTTGTTCAGAGTCATGCTTCCTAAGGCCCACTTGCCTTCACACTCCAGGATGTCTGGCTCTAGGTGAGTGATCACACCACCATGGTTTTCTGGGTCATTAAGATCTTTTTTGTATAGTTCTTCTGTGTAGTCTCGCCACTTCTTCTTAATATCTTCTGGGTCTGTTAGGTCCATACCGTTTCTGTCCTTTATTATGCCCATCTTTGCATGAAATGTTGCCTTGGTATCTCTAATTGTCTCGAAAAGATCTGTAGACTTTACTATTCCATTGTTTTCCTCTCTTTCTTTGCACTGATCACTTAGGAAGGCTTTCTTATCTCTCCTTGCTCTTCTTTGGAACTCTGCGTTCAGATGGGTATAGCTTTCCTTTTCTCCTTTGCCTTGCTCTGTCTTAGCTAAACTGTTTCTCTGTGTGCTCTCCCACTTGTTGTGCTGCATCACTGATAATAAGCTTTGTACCTATTTTTACAATGGAAACAGTGACATACTTTATTTTCTGGGGTTCCAAAATCACTGTAGATGGTGACTGCAGCCGTGAAATTAAAACGACCCTTACTCTTGGAAGAAAAGTTGTGACTAAGCTAGACAGCATATTATAAAGCAGAGACGTTACTTTGTTGATAAAGGTCCATCTAGTCAAAGCTATGGTTTTTCCAGTAGTCATGTATGGATGTGAGAGGTGGACTATAAAGAAAGCTGAGCACTGAAGAATTGATGCTTTTGAACTGTGGTGTTGGAGAAGACTCTTGAGAGTCCCTTGGGCTGCGGGGAGATCAAACCAGTCCATCTTAAAGAAAATCAGTCCTGAATATTCATTGGAAGGACTGATGCTGAAACTGAAGCTCCAATACTTTGGCCACCTGATGTGAAGAAACTGACTCACTGGGAAAGACTTTGATGCTGGGAAAGGTTGAAGGCAGGAGGAGAAGGGGACGACAGAGCATGAGATGATTGGATGGTATTACCGACTCAATGGACATGAGTTTGACCAAGCTCTGGTAGTTGGTGATGGACAGAGAACCCTAGCATGCTACAGTCCATGGGGCCACAAAGAGTCGGACGCGACTGAGTGGCTGAACTAACTGAACTGACTTAAAGTTTTTACTTCCTTGAGAAACGCATTTTTCAATGGGGAAAGAGCTAGGGAAAACTTGCTTCTAGCCTCTAGCCATTTTCAGTCTCGTGGGTAGGGTTCCTGGTTTTCATCCAGGCTACCCATGTTCAATTCCTGGGCAGGGAACTAAGATCTCACTCAAGCCACTGCTCACTGCCGCCTCTCCACTTGGATTGGAAGAATCAAAGCTATCAAGATGACTATACTACCCAGTGCAATCTACTGATCCAATGCAATCCTTGTCAAATTACCAACGGTATCTTTCACAGAACTAGAACCAAAAAATCTCAAAGTTTGTATGGAGACACAAAAGACCATGAATAGCCTAAGAAATCTTGAGAGAGAAAAATGGAGCTAGAGGAATCATGCTCCAGGGCTTCAGAGTATACTACAACGGTGCAGTCACCAAAACAGTGTGGTACTGGCACAGAAACAGAAATATTGATCAACGAAACAGGATAGAAAGCCCAGAAATAAACCCATGCACCTATGGTCAATTAATCTATGACAAAGGAGGTGAGAATATACAAAAGAGAAAAGGCACTCGCTACAATAAGTGCTGCTGGGAAAGCAGTACAGCTACATGTAAAACAATGAAATTAAAACACTCCCAAATATCATACAAAGAAATAAACTCAAAATGGATTAAAGACCTAAATGTAACACCAGATACTATAAACCTCTTAGAGTAAAACACACGCAGAACACGCTTTGACATAAATCGCAGCAATATGTTTTTTCATGCACCTCCTAGAGTAATGAAAATAAAAACAAAAATAAACAAATAGGACATAATTAAAATTAAAAGCTTTTGCACAACAAAGGAAACTATAAACAAGATGAAAGACCTCCCTCAGAATCAGAGAAAATATTTGCAAACAAAGTAAGCAACAAGGGATTAATTTCCAAAATATGCAAATAGGTCATGCAACTCTCTCTCTCTCTCTGTCTCTCTGTTCCTCTTCTCTCCCTCTCCCTCTCTCTCTCTCTCTCTCTCTCTCTCTCTCTCTCTCTCTCTCTCTGTATATATGTATATATATACATATATATATACATATATATATGGACTTCCCAGGTGGCTCAGACAGTAAAGCGTCTGTCTGCAATGCTGGAGACCCAGGTTCAATCCCTGGGTCAGGAAGATCCCCTGGAGAAGGAAATGGCAACCCACTGCAGTATTCTTGCCTGGAAAATCCCACAGACAGAGGAGCATAGTAGGCTACAGTTCAGGGGGTTGCAAAGATTCAGACACGACTGAGCAACTTTACTTTATTTTATATATACATATACATATGTGTACACACACACACACGTGGTTGTCATACATTTTGCATCTATGCACATTATAAACTCTAAACACATTATCATTGTTCTGCTTTAAATTGTCAATTTTAAATATTTTTGATGAATAAAAATATCTTCTGTGTTTGGCCACATAAAAAGTAAAATAATTAAATAAATAAAATAAAAACTGGTCAATTTGCCTAAGTTTTCAAGCTGATTAGAATAAAATGGCTCATAGTGTCCCCTTTCCTCTAAAATTCTATTTTTGGAAATATTAGCATTTCTCCTACATACAGTAGTTGCAAGAAAATAACACAGAACACCCAAACATCCTTCACCTTGACTGACCCATTATTATTTTGTCAAATTTCCCATATTCTGTTTCTGTCTCTGTGTTGTTGAATCATTGGAGTTACTTTAAGACTTTGCAGTGTTTCTTCTTTCAGGATTTCAGTATGTATCTCTTCAGAGAAAAATTAGTCTGCCTCAAATCTTAATCCAATTATCATACTCGGGAAATTTAACTTTGAGACAATATAATTAACTTACTATATGATCCTCATTCAAAATGTCTGATTGTCCCAATATTGTTTTCGTACCTGAATTCTAAAATAAACCTTGATTCCAAATAAACGTTATGTAGTGCATTTGGTTATCAGTGTCTTTAGTGTTCTTTAAACCACAACATTTTCCTAGATTTTTTTGGGGGGGGTTGCATGATATTGAAATTTTTAATGATCCAGTCCAGGTGGTTTTCAGAAAGCTTCTCCAGTGGAATTTGTGTGATTGCTGCTTCCTGATTCCATTCAGGTTAAACGTTTCAGAAGGAATATTGCATAGGTGATGTCCTGTCCTTCTGAATTTATGGCATCAGGATTTTCTTATGATTCTTCCAATTCTATTCAGATATACTTGACATACAGCACTGTATGTGTTAAAGTGTACAGCATAATGATTTGACATACATACATCATGAAATGATTATCACAATAAGTTTAGTAAACATGCATCTTCTCATATAGATAGACAATTAGAGAGAAAAAAAAAAACTTTTCTTGTGATGAGACCACTTGGGATTTATTCTCTTAACAACTTTCGTATATAACATACAGCAATGTTAATTGCATTTATCATGTTATACATTACATCCCTCGTACTTATTTACCTAATAACTGGAAGTGTGTCCCTTCTGCCCACCCCTGTCCCCACCCCCACACCTACCCTTTGGTAAGTGCAAATCTGAACTCTGTTTCTGTGAATCTTTGTTTCTTTGCTTGTTTGGTTGTTTTTGAAGTGTAATTGACATACAACACTATGTCAGCTCCTGGTACACAACGTAGTGATTAATTATTATCTGCATATTTCAAAATGCTCAGCGCTATAATTCTAGTTATAATGTGCCACCATGCAAGATAGTACACAGTTATTGGCTATATTTCCTACACTGTGCATAACTCTTTCTGTATCTGAATATTTTAAGTTGCTGACCTCTTAAGTGTAAACACATTTTCACATCCCGACATTTTTACTCCTTTCCTCACGTTTACTGTTTCTGACATCATATTTTCCCGTTTTTTCCCCCCTGTATGTTTCTTAACTAAGGGGTTTCCCTGGTGGGTCAGTGCTGGAGATGTGAGTTCGATCTCCGGTTCAGGAAGATCCCCTGGAGAAGGAAATGGCAACCCACTCCACTATTCTTCCCTGGAGAATCCCACGGACAAAGGAGCCTGGCAGGTTACAGTCCACGGGATCTCAAAGAGTCGGACACGACTTAGCAAATAAACAACAATAATGCATTAACTGCATATTGTGGATATAGATGATTTTACTACTTTTGTCTTATAACCTTCCCACTAGCTTTGTAAGCCATTGATACAGCTTTGTAAACTGTATATTTGCCTTTATCAGTGAACTTACTCCTTTCCATCATTTTCATATTTCTAATTGTGTCTTTTCCTTTTTGCTTGGAGAAGTCCCCTTAACATTTCCTGTAAAGCTGGTTTGATGATGCTGAACTCTTAGCTTTTGTCTGTCTGTAAAACTTTTGATCTCCTTCAAATCTGGATGACAGATTTGAAGAAATGACAGATTACCAGTAGGATCTTCTGGTTGTAGGTTTTTCCCTTTAATATTTTAAATATATCGTGCCACTCCCTTCTGGCATGCAGAGTTTCTGCCGAAAAGTCGCTTGTTTGTAACTTGTTGCTTTTCCCTTACTGCTTTTAACATCCCCTCTTTAGCTTTAATTTTTGCCGTTCTAATTGCAATGTGTCATGGTGTGGTCTTGTTTGGGACTCTGTGTTCCAGGATGCCCATTTCTTTTCCCAGGTTAGCAAAGTGTTCAGCTAGTATGTCTTCAAGTGTACTCTCTGCCCCTTTCTCTCTTTTTCCCCTCCTGGGATCCCGAGAATTCAAATGTTTCTATACTTGATGTGGTCCCAGAGGTCTCTGAAACCGTCCTCATTTCTTTGTATTCTTCCTTTTTTCTGTTCGGCTTTAGTGGTCTCCACTATTCTGTCTCCCAGGTTATTGATCCATCCCTCTGTATCATCTCACCAACCATTGAAGTGTATTTTTCATTTCACTTATTGTACTCTTCAGCTCTGTTTGGTTCTCCTATAGATTTTTTATTTTTGGCTTTCTTTAAACTATTTAATTTATTATTTTTAACTGGAGGATAGGTGCTTTAAGATATTATATTTGTTTCTGACATATATCAACAGGAATCAGCCTGTTATATATATATACATATATGTCCCTTTCCTCTGTTTTTTGTACCCTCTTCTTGAACCTGTTTCCCAGCTCCCACCCTATCCCACCCATCTAGGTTGCCACAGAGCATCAGGTTTGAGCTCCCTGTGTCAGACAACACATTCCCACTGGCTATCTGTCTTATATAAGGTAATGTATGTGTTTCAATGCTACTCTCTCCGTTTGTTCCACTCACTCCTTCCCCCACTGTGTCCACAAATCTCTTCTCTATGTCTGTGTCTCCATTTCATCCCTACAAATAGGTTCATCAGTACCACTTTTCTAGATTCGATGTGTATGCATTAATATCCGATATTTGTTTTTCTCTTTCTGACTTACTTCATTCTGTATATTAGGCTCTAGGCTCACCCACCTCAATAGAACTGACTCAAATGCATTCCCTTTTCTGGCTGAGTAACATTCAATTGTATATATGTACCACAACTTCTTTATCCATTCAAGTATCTTTTTCCATTATGGTTCCCTTATGGTATATGCCCAGTAGTTGGATTGCTGGGTCTTGTGGTAGATTTCTTCCTAGTTTTCTTTTATAAGGACTCTCCATACTGTCCTCCATACTGATTGTATCAATGTACATTCCTACCAACAGTGCAAGAGGGTTCCCTGTTCTCCACATCCCCTCCAGCATTTATTGAGTAGAGTTCCCTGTGCTATACAGAAGGCCCTTGTTGATTATCTATTTCACATATAGTAGGGCGTATCTGTTAATCCCGAACTTCTAATTTATCTCTCCCCTACCTTTGCTCTGCCTTTCCCTTTTGGTAATCATAAGTTTTCAAAGTCTGTTTCTGTTTTGTAAATAAGTTCATTTGTACAGTTTTGTAGGTGCCACACATAAGGGACATTTGTCTTTCTCTTTCTGACTTTCTTCACTCGGTATGACAATCACTACATCCATCCATGTAGTGGCAAGTGGCAGTATTTCATTCTTTTTAAGGTTAAGTAATATTTCATTGTATATATGTACCACATATTCCTTATCCATTCCTCCGTCGATGGATATTTAGGTAGCTACCATGTCTTGGCTGTTGTAAAGAGTGCTGCAATCAACATCGGAGTGCATGCATCTTTTTGAATTATGGTTTGCTCCGGATATATGCCCAGGAGTGGGATTGCTGGATCTTTTGGTAGTTCTACTTTCAGTTTCTAAGGAAACTTCATACTCTTCTCCATAGTGGTTGTACCAATTTATATTTCCACCAACAGTGAATAAGGATTCTCTTTTCTCCACACTTTCTCCAGCATTTGCCATTTGTAGATTTATGATGATGGCCATTCTGATAGGTGTGAGGTGATATCTCATTGTAGTTTTGATTGGCATTTCTCTAATAACTAATGATGTTGAGCATCTTTTCACATGGCTTTTGGCAATCTATATGTCTTCTTGGAGAAACAGAACTTCTATCCCTTTTTATAAAATATATTGGGCCTTAATATATATATATATATTTATATATGTATATATACATATGTATATTTATGAGATGAGCTTCATAGTGCTTGTATATTGGAAAGTAATCCCTTGTCTGTCACGTCATTCTCAAATATATTCTCCCATCCTGAGGGTTGTCTTTTCATCTTGTCTGTAGTCTCCCCCAGGCCCCTGCCCCGCTGCATTTACTGTACAAAAGCTTTTAAGTTTAATTAGGCCCCACTTGTTTATTTTCGTTTTTATTTTCTTTACTCTAGGAGGTGGATGCAAAATCATATTGCTGTAATTTATGTCACAGAGTGTTCTGCATGTGTTTTCCTCTAAGAGTTTCATAGTCTCTTGTGTTAGATTTAGGTTCTAATCCCTTTTGAATTTATTTTTGTGTATGATGTTAGAGAATGTTCTAATTTCATTCTTTTCTGTGCAGCTGTTTTCCCAGCACCACTTACCACAGAGACTGTCTTTTCTCATTGCTATATTCTTGCCTCCTTTGTCAGAGATTAATTGACCGTAGGCACCTGGGTTTATTTCTGGGCTTTCTATCCTGTTCGTTTGATCAGCATTTCTGTTTTTGTGCCAGTAGCATACTGTTTTGATGACTGTACCTTTGTAGTATTGTCTGAAGTCCAGGAGCCTGATTCCTCCAGCTCCATTTTTCTCGCTCAGGATTGCTCTGGCTATTCATGGTCTTTTGTGTCTGCATACAATCTTTGGGAATTTTTGATCTAGTTCTGTGAAAAATACCATTGGTAATTTGATAGGGATTCAATAACATCAGTAGGTTGCATTGGGTTGTATAGCCATTCTGCCAATATTGATTTTTCCAATCCAAGTGATGTCAGAGAGGCAGCAGTGAGCTGTGGCTTTAAGTTTGCCCCTTTGAAAAATGCATTTCTCCAGGAGGCAAAATCTGTTAAAAAAAAAAAAAAAAGAGGTACAGAGTTAATTGTTAGAGACACAGCACAACAAGTAGGAGAGCACCCAGAGAAACAGTTTGTTTAGTTAAGACAGAGAAGGCAATGATACACACTTGGAGAGAAAAATGTGTGGGCATCTGTCCTACTGAGGAGAAGTGCAGTAAGAGGAAGTTAAGTCATTTTTATAGGACAGTCCTTTGGGGTCTTTGTTTACGTTTGGCCAGTTATCTTGTTTCTTTTCTCCCACATGACCTGTCCTGGGACCCTCCCCAACATGCATGAGCATCTCTATTCCCAGATGCATGCCAGCCCGGAGACCTATGGGGGAGACGTGGCATCACACATTATGGGGTGGGGCCCCTTTGTTTTTGACCCCCAAGGAGCCTTTCTTCCCATGTGCAGTGTCTCTCCTGCCCTGAGAACGGGACATATGTGACCTCTTGATGTTTTAGTCAAACAGAGAGTAGCCCCTCTGTCTCTGCCAGAGCTGTTGTCCTAAATTGTCCTCAGGAGACAAAGCCTGACTATTTACCCAGTTACTCTTATTCGTTCTATTTCAGAGGGCAAGCTGGAGACTGACTGTAAGTACCTGGACTCAAGCCCACTTGCCTCCTTCCTTAGGAAGTGTAAAGCAGAGGCTAGTTGTAAATGCTTGGCCTCACAAGCATATAATACTTCTTTCCGTCTGTTTACATCATCTTGAACATCTCTCATTAGGATGTTATAGATTAGGATCTTAATCCCTTTCCTACCTCTGCCTTTCCCTTTTGGTAATCATGTTTTCAAAGTCTGTTTCCATTTATTTAATAAGTTCATTTGTACAACTTTTTAGGTTCCACATGTAAGGGACATTTGTCTTTCCCTTTCTGACTTTCTGCACTCAGTATGGCAATCACTACGTCCATCCATGTTGCCCCAAGTGGCATTATTTCATTCCTTTTATGGTAAAGTACTATTCCGCTGTATATGTGTACCACATATTCTTTATCCATTCCTCTGTCGATGGATATTTAGGTAGCTACCGTGTCTTGGCACTTGTAAATAGTGCTGCAACCAACATTGGGGTGCATGCATCTTATAGATTTGTGAGTACAGCTGTTTGGTCTCCTTAGGTTTATTCCTTGGCATTTTATTCTTTTTGATGGGATGGTAAGGGTGATTGTTTATTTAATTTCTCTTTCTGAAATTTCATTGTTAGCATATGAAAATGCAAGAGATTTCTGTGCATTCATTTTGTATCCTGCAGCTTTACTGAATTCATCGATGAGCTCTAATAGTTTTCTGGCAGCATCTTTAAGGTTTTCTATGCACAGTATCATGCAAACTGCAAGCAGTGACAGCTTTATTTCCTTTCCAACTTGGATCCTTTTATTTCTTTGTCTCTGATTGCTGTGGTTAGATCTTCCATAACTATATTGAATAAAAGTGGTGAGAGTGGCCATCCTTCTCTTCTTCCTGATCTCAGAAGAAATGCTTTCTTCTTTTTACCATTGAGTATGATGCTATCGGTAGGTTTGTGAAATGTGGCCTTTTTAATGTTCAGATAAGGTCCCTCTATGCCCACTTTCTGGAGAGTTATTATCACAAATGTATGTTGGACTTTTTTCTAAAGCTTTCTCTGCATCTATTGAGATCTATGGATTTGTGGATATTGAAAAATTCTTGCATCACTTGGATGAATCCCACTTAATGTTTTGCTGGATTTGGTTTGCTACTGTTTGGTTGAGAATTTTGTGCCTATGTTCATCACTGATATTGCCCTGTAACTTTCTTTTTTGGTGGTACATTTGTCTGCGTGTGGTATCAGGGTGATGGTGGCCTCATAGGATGAGTTTGAGGAGTGTTCTCTCCTCTGCAAGTTTTTGGAATAGTTTCCGAAGGATAGGTATTGACTCTTCACCAAATGCCTGACAGAATTTGCCTCTGAAGTCATCTGGTCCTGGCCTTCTGTTTTCTGGAAAATTTTAAATCAGGGTTTCAGTTTTAGTACATATGATGTGTTTCTTTGTATTTTCTATTCCTCTCTGGTTCATACTTAGAAAATTTACCACTCTAATAATTGGTCCATTTCTTCTAAGTTGTCCATTTCATTGGCAAATACTCGCTTCCTGTATTCTCTTACAATCCTGTGTATTTCTGTGATGTCAGTTGCAACTTACTTCTCCATGGCTAGTTTTATTGAATTTAACTCTCTCCCTTTTATTCTTGATGGGTCTGGCAAAAGTTCTATCAATTTTGCTTATCCTCTCAAAGAACCAGCTTTTAGTTTTATTCACTTCAGTTCAGTCACTCAGTTGTGTCCGACTATTTGCAACCCCATGGACTACAGCACGCCAGGTTTCCCTGTCCATCACCAACTCCTGGAGCTTACTCAAACTCCTGTCCATCACGTCAGTGATGCTCTCCAATCATCTCATCCTCTGTTGTCCCCTTCTCCTCTCACCTTCAATCTTTCCCAGCATCATGGTCTTTCCCAATGAGTCAGTTCTTCACATCAGGTGACCAAAGTAGTTTCATTGATCTCAACTATTGCTTTCTTAATGTCTATTGCTTGTATCTCTGCTGTGATCTTTGATTTCTACCCTTCTGCTAACTTTCCATTTTCTTTGTTCCTTTTTCTCTCATTGCTTTAGGTGTAAGCTTAGGTTGTTTATTTGAGATTTTTCTTGTTTCCTGAGGTAAGATTTTATTGCTACAAAATTCGCTCTTAGAACTGCTTTTCCTGCCTTCCATAGGGTTTGTGTTTTCCCTTTCATATCCCTATAGGTATATTATGATTT